>NW_017619356.1:2044962-2459962 GCF_001879475.1 Ipomoea nil
ATTTGTGAAACAATCTGCGAATCAAGTTTTTTGTAGCTTTGCTAGAGAAGTGATTTCTATGCCTGACTTTAAGGAATGTTTATTTCTTTGATCTTTATTGTAAACGTTTCAGCCTATGATTAATGAATTAGCTTCTTTATTTGCAATATATATATATATATATATATATATATATATATATATATATCACTTGTTGAGTTTGGACCCCCATTATTAATAGTTACTCTATTTAGTGGTTTCGTAGTGGGTTAAAATGAAATGAGAAGATAGAATAAGTCCTGGCACGAGTTATTTTTATTATGTTTTACGTGGGGATTAATATGTAATTATATATGAAATTTCAAGTGTATCTTGAGACAGATTGGCAGAGTTAATATATAATTAAGAGCAATTTAAAATATTACGTTTCTATTTGGTTGTTAAGAATATTTAGTTATACATCTAGAAAATGTGTTGTATAGCTAGAATGAATACGATGCGAGCTCATGTTAAGGTATAAAGTAACTTCCAGGCGAACTTGGTGATACTTCACTTTCTCATATTATGTTAACATACATCACTAGCTAAACTTGCTTTGGTGTGACATGTGTCCTGAGCAAGACTATTTTGTCTTTCCCACTACTATACTGAGCTATTAAACTAGACGGCTCAAATTTATTAAATGATTCAAACCTTGAAACATTTAAACTAGACCCGTATATCATAAGTCTAAGTCCCTAACAACATCATTCTTTCTACTCAAAAAAATGAAAAGAAAAAATAGAAATCTTTTATTCATCTTTGTTTGCCTCCCCCTTCTTGTTTCTACCTTGAAAGAGGCAATATAATGGCTTATTTTATCTTGGATTTCTTCACTGAACTTGTGTGCTCAATGAATTGATTACCCAAAGGGAAATGAGATTAGATATCCCAAGTTTTTTCTTCTTTTTGGTATGCTTTATTTGTCTATTTGTGTTGCAAGAATATTACTCCTTTACTATATATTCTGCAATTTTAATTTACACCAACTAATTGACTATGGTTGGTAGAATAGTAGATAGAAGTTCAATTATGACCACAAGGATATCTATATGTATCCTTTTACCCATTCTGTTGTGTGATTTTTTTATTTATTATTATTATTATTATTTTACCTATTTTCTTCTTCCAATGATTCATTTCGGAATATTCTTTACACTAAAACTTGTATAATTTGATGTGATTTGTAATACATGTTACAAGTTACGATTTTTTGTATTCGTTGGCTATCATATCTATCAATTAGTTAATTAGGTCCATTATAAATAAATTGATTGCTCAAAGCCACGTATGATGGTGTAAATTTTAGTCCAAGATAAGTTACGTACCTTTAATTTATACTCCATAATAAGTTTAAACCCTAAACTTAAGGTAGAGCTTATTGTTGTTCTTATTCTTTTAAAGGTTGAACCCCAACTCTAAAGGCCACTCACACCCCGGTCCGATAGGGCATCTGGGAGGATGTAAATTATGATAACTCAACTGAAAATGAACCACTGAGACTAGACTTTTGCTTACTGCGCACAAGGAGTCCCCTCACTTTGAGAGGTTGCTCCCACACTGCCGCTGGTGAGACTCGATCCTGGTCATTCTTCCAAACTTTCACCTCTATATGACCAGTTGAGCTACCCATGCGGGCCTCATTGTTGTTCTTATTGTGTAGATTGGTGGATGAGATAAATTACAGGATGTACTTCAACTGGTCGATAGGTCCCCAAATGGTTGTATACTAATGCCCACAATAATACTAAGGGTGTGTTTGGTTCACACATGGAATCAAAATCAGAATGAGAATCAAATACTTGTTAGGGTAATAGGTTTTGGTGAAAGTAGTTTGCATGTTTGGTAGTAGGGTAGAATTGGAATGATTACTCATGGTGATGTTTGGTTATGTATGGCCCTATAATAATGGGAATAAAGGTTTTAAAAATACAAAAAAACAAAAATCAAGA
The DNA here is from genome assembly GCF_001879475.1 of Ipomoea nil. Lineage (NCBI taxonomy): Eukaryota > Viridiplantae > Streptophyta > Magnoliopsida > Solanales > Convolvulaceae > Ipomoea > Ipomoea nil. Next base: position 2,046,933 of record NW_017619356.1, read on the forward strand.
CAATTAGTCCTAATATAATAATATCCAAAGCACCAATATGAATTTTTTTAAAAAAAATCAAAAAAAATATCTAAAATCACTAATCCAAAGTTCCAAACTTAAAAATTAATTACCAATAAAATAAAATGATACCCATTTTTAATTAATTAAGGAATTAGGTTTTTATTGAATGGGAAATTAAATCTCATAATTGTGTTTTGAAAAATTGACAACTAAACACTAATTATGATTTGGATTCTCATTCTTGGTGTAGAAACCATGAACCAAACACACTCTAAATTTATAATGTCGATCACCTTTAATTTATGCATGTGAGAGTCGTATGTTATCGGAATCTTGTACAATTTGACTAATTTTACGTTAGGTTGACGACTACATTGAAATTAAAACTTATTCTTAGTGACCAGATTGAAATTATTAATAATTTAAAGACCAAATTGAAATTAAGCTAAAATCTTTAAAACCCTTTTTTGTTTGTGCCGATGATTAGGAAAACTTGCAATCAGATACTATCAAAAAGTGTGTAAAATTAAATTCTGTTCTTATGAAATAGTCTTCAAATTACATAGGAGACATTAATTACACTAAAAAGTTCTATGTGATGGACTAAATCGAAATAGTGATGGTAATAAGAATCAAATTTGTTGTCTTTCTTGATATTTTTAGAGTGAATTCCATTTTTGGTCCTACTGTTATAGGTGCGTTTTCAATTTCAGTCCACTTTAATTTTTTTTTGCTACTTTACAATCACTATTATTGAATGTGTTTCACTTTTAGTCCACTGTTAATATTTTCGTCAATAGGCCGTATAATCAAAGGGTATTTTGGTCTTTTTATATTTGTCTCTTCTCTTTTAATCCAGGCGCTTCGTCATCCTCCTCCGATATTCAAAGATGGTTCTTCGAACAACGAGAATGGGAAGCCAAAGCTACATCGTTTCGCTCGTTCCAACATGGGTCGGTGAGGTTTCTTAGGTTTTAGGTTTAATGTTCTCATTTCTTTAGTCAATTTAGTCTTGAATGAGAAGAAATGTCAAAATACTCTTAGATTACACGGCCTCTTAATAGAAACACTAACGGTGAGACTAAAAATGGAACACATTCAATAATAGTGGTTATAAAGTGGCAAAAAAATTAAGGTGGACTAAAATTGAAAACGCTCCTATAACAGTAGGACCAAAAATGGAATTCAATCTTTTTTAAAAAATTATTAAAAGAATTTGGGAAATAAATAATTACTTTAATTAATTACATACTACATATTTAGCAAGTAACATAATTCCAAATGTTTACTACTAATCTACTATGATAATAGTAATATATTAGTCGATAATCGCTGCTTTGTCACCATGGGGCCTGGGGTGTGGCTTTGTCTTTCATGCTTTATTGTTTATAATTATTTTCTCTATATTTTAACAAATCAAGAAAATACCAAGTAGATTTAATAGGTCAAAATGTGTCAAAGTGCAAAGATCACGTGGATATATCACAATAATAATAACATATGAGTGGTTTAAAAAAAAAGATTAATGGAGATGAAGTAATGAAATTCAAACTCAAAAATGCTATCTCCACAACATAAGAACAATGTTATTTTGCCATTAAATGGTAATCGAATGCGTGGAGTATGATTTTCATATTTGAGGTCATGAGTTTTAGTACGTCTTGCCAACATCCTTTTAGTCAAGTCTATCACACATAATTATGATATTTTTTAATGCAATTTATCACTCAATAATTATGTGATTTGCGAGTTATTACATAGGAATATAGTTCACCTATAACACATCAATAAGATAATTTTTATTAATTAGCTACAGTGATTGGTCGACCTTACCCAGTGTTAAAAATGAATTTACTTATTAATCAAAGATAAAAAGAATATAATCATTCAAATATTGATATGTAAGGAGGTGAAAAATAAGGGATGAAATTGAAAAGAATATGTATCATTACTCAAAAGATAAAACATATCATTAAATTACAATCTAAACTATAATTTATTATGTGACGTATGGTTCGTGGAATACATTGAAAATTGAATGTCATTTTATGAAGTAGATCTATTCCTCTGTTTGGTTCAGTTTTTACGACAAGTAATAGAATCCACGAAATTAGCTATTCCCTTTGCAATAGGAATAGTCGTTTCTAAAATTCCCTTGGTATTAGCTCCTAGTCTATTGCAAATAATTCTTTTTTAGTAAAAATAAATAACTATTTTTTTATTATTTCAAAAACACCCTTATAAACCCTTTATATTTTTTTGAATGCTTATAAACCCTTTATATAAATACATATGTTTTCAATTCAAGCATTCTTCAAGCTCTTATAATTAATTTGTTGACTTCCCATCATCATTAAGACAGGATAATATAATTTCTATGTTTCTTCTTTGTTTTTGTTTTTTTTTTTTTTTTTAAAGTTTCATATATGTGTGTGTATGTATATATAGTTTCTATTTTTTTTTCTAGTTCCATACGTTCGTGTGTTTGTGTATAATTTATGTGTTTTATTTTGAATAGGATATATTAGTTTGGTCCAACCAAACACAAGAATATGATTTTTCTATATATAGCTTCATATTTATTCCCATTTTGAATTAAACAGTAGAATTGTATTCATATTCTATTACTTTGTTATTACATTTCTATTTGAATTCTATTCTATTTTCTTTATTTTTATTCTTTGAATCAAACGCCACGTTAGTATTTTCAAGATGGTACCAACTTTGATCAACTATTGCTCGATTTTAGTTTTTTTTTTAAACAAATACCTCGATGATCCCTAAATTTTTTCACATAATAAAGTTCAGTCCAAAATGTGGTTTACTTTTACCAAATTCAGCCATTTTTTCACGTGAAACCATTTAAAAATATTTTTAATAAAGTTTTGTTAATTCGAAAAAGTCAAAGATCGAGAATTAAAAGTAAAATTGCTATGATAGTGATTTGCAGAAACAAAATTGGAATTAATTATGAGGGAAAATAGTGGCAATTGTGCACCACGGCACACATAGCAATGTGCGCCAAAGCACAAAACGCGTGCGTTTCATGTTGACGTCATACTGACATCACTCCATTCATCCAAATAGATTAATCCTTATTATGTGTATTCAGTTAAAATTTTATGTGTATTGTGCTATGAGTTTATGTGTATTCAGTTAAGAGTTTATATGTATTATGTTAACCAAACTCATTATGTGTATTCAGTTAAAAGTTTATATGTATTGTGTTATGAGTTTATGTGTATTATGTATTATGTTAGATTATGTGTATTCTATTATGCGTTTATGTGTATTCCGTTATGAGTTTATATGCATTCGAAACAGGAGATTTTTCTATAACAACTTAACAAAACGACGTCATTTTGGGAGCCGCGGGGTGTACAGTGCTATGTGCTCCCTGGTGCACGGTATAACGATTGGAAAATAGTTAAATAAGCCATTGAACCTTACCTAAAAAGTTAATTAGGTCCTTAAACTTTTTAAAATCGTAATTAAATCCATTAACATCTCATTTTAGTACAATAAAATCCAAAATTAATTAATAACATGCTATTATAGGTCACTAAGATTCCAGTCAATATTTCAGCTAACTCCAATAATATTTCCGACAACAAATTGATCGACGACTACATAACAGTTGCGGATCGATTTTAAATTAACGGATAAGGCAAGTGGGTTGCCGCTTTGTGACCTATGGGTATCTCTATCTTTTCTCTTCATTAAGAAAAGAAAAAAGAAATATTATAATGGAAGGGAATATTATACTCAACCACTCTTGGCTTCAAGCTCTCGGAAGGTACTATTTTGAAAGACATAAATCGAGTTTTATAAACATTTTTCAGATTCTGAAGAAGAAACCCAACAAATTCACCTAACCTTATATTCCTTCACACCAAATTCTCTCCCTCTCTTGGGAACCCAAAAATCAGTATTACACTCTAACCCATTTCAATATGTTTTATTCCCCTCCTACTCTTCACATTCTTTCCCACCAAAACAATTCATTCACTCATTATAAAATTGAAAAATGTCTCTCACCTTACAAACATACAATTACCATTATTTATTATTTACCTCCGAATTTAAGAAGAAAAATCACCCATATTACTGAATTCACTACTAGAAATTATGAAATTTCTGACCACCCGAAAATGATCTTAAATCAAGTCGAAAGTCTTGTTTCGACCACTTTTGATATCCGAAAAACTTTTGTTGCTATTTCCGACCACTTTTTGGTATCAATTTGATTTAAAATCACTTTTAGGTGGTCGGAAATTTCATAATTTCCAGTATTGATTACTGGTAAATTAGCTGACCCCATTCTATATGTATCTAATAAAAAAACACGTCAAATATTAACTAATAAGGAGTGATATCTCTGACATGTAAAAGTCCCACAATATTACAAATCCATCTAATTGGTAATAAAATTAATCAATTTACAACTGATTAATAATCCTGAAATATTTATAGCAAACTATATGTTTACACCATTTACTCATTTAGAACAAAAATTTACATCGTTTCCAAATTGAGAAATGTACCAATAAATATTATTTTGTTTGTTTTTTTTTTTTCTTCTAATTTTTCATTTCTCTCAATATTAAATACAAAAGTAACTTTAACAAGTTGAAAAAGTATAAATGAACAAATACTACAATGTAATAGAGTCAGTAGCTTTCAAAAAAAAATTGAAAGTAATATTCTTGGCAAATTATACTGTAGACCATTATTCACACTAATAAATGTTTATATTTAACATACTTACAATTCATTTTTAATATATTGTAAGTTCATTTGTAGGTAGTATACTAAAATAAACTTTCAAAAAATAACATATAATATATCAAAAATAACATTCAAGATGTGTTTGGTTAATGTGTTTGCACATTAGAAATGAGAATCAAAATCATAATTAGTGTTTAGTTGACAACTTTTTAAATCACAACTATGAGTTTTGATTACCCCGTCAATTAAAAATGGAGAGCTAATTAACCAGAGGTCCCTTGTCTTTGGTGACAATTCCAAATTTAGTCCTAGATTATCATTTTTGCCATTTAACATCTTAGACTATCATTTTTAGACACTTTTAGTCATTCTCATGACTTTTCCTTTTTATCAAGGATATTTTTGTCTCTTCATATTTTTCTTTTGTTATTTTTCTGGTTTCAACCTGTTTAATTGGTTTATGACTTTACTAAAAACCGGTTGAAAAATATGATTACTAAAAATCAGAGGTTACCTAAAGTCCTAAACTAATTAAACCGGTTGAAACCAGAAAAATAACAAAAAAAATGAAAACACAAAAATTTCCTTACTATAAATTAAAAAAAAAAAAAAAAAAAAAAAAAAAAAAAGTCATGAGAAGAACTAAAAGTGTCCAAAATATAATAGTTTGGGATGTGAAATGACAAAAATGATAGTCTATGATTAAATTTAGAATTTCCACCAAAGACAAAGGACCTCTGGTGGTATTACCTCTTAAAAATAAGTATCATTCCATCTCATTGATAATTTAATTTTCAAGTTTGGATTACTACTTTTAAATTTTTATTTTGATTTTTTTTTGTGCATATGATGCTTTAGATGTCATTATATTAGGATCAATTGTCTTGATTTTTAGTTTTTATATTTATAAAACATTTATTTTCATTATAGTGTCATACACACAACCAAACATCAATATTGGTAGTCGGTATTCCAATTTCACCTTACTATCAAACATGTAAAATACTTTTACCAAAAAGCTCATTAACATTACTAAGCATTTAATTCTCATTCTCATGTGCGAATCAAACACAACCTCAATATATTAAAAATGAATATACATTGTAATAGTACAATGACTATAGTATATGTTACTCTATGGTATAATGATTGTTTTTTGTTTAGATGTTTTTGAAATCTATTGGGCCTGATAAAAATCTTGATTTTTGTCAAGCCCTGGTAAAACTACACATGTTGATGTATACCATGGACCAAAGTTCATATTACATTGTAAATTTTAATACAAAAATTATGTATCTTTAGTTAACACATTTTGTATTTACAGTTAACAATTTTTGTTCATATAAACAAATAACTTGATAATTGCTGATACATGATATGATAGTTACAAGTATAGAAAATATAAACTGCAGATACAAAATGTGTCAACTATAAATATACAATTTGAATGTTATTTTTAGACCAAGATCTACAATAAACTCGGTCCATGATAGCACTAATATAAAGAAAAATACTATAGAGCTCATCCAGCAATATGAGAAATTTCTCTTATATAAAAAACAAAGCAAATCATGAAATAATAGTAAAATGTTGACCTTTTTTTATTTGTAAACATATGTTCTCACTATGCACCTCTCGCTGAACAAGTAGAAGAGGTTGAAAAAAAAAAAAAAATCACTGTAACACTAATGTTCAGTCATCACATCACAAAAGATAATGGGAGTGTTTGATAAATAACTATGGAATAAGGTTTAAATTGGCCACTGAACGTAACCTGAAAATACAATTAGGTCACTGAACGAAAAAAAGATGCAATTTGACCACTGAACACACAAAAACGTGCAATTAGGCCACTGAACACTCTAAATGTATGCAATTTCACCGGATAGCAGGTTACCATCAATTTTAGCAGGTTACCTGCTTACGTGGCGGCTGAGTTGGCATTTTTAATAATTTTTAAATATTTATAATAATTTTTAATAATAAATTTTTTTTAAAAAAAATTAAAAATAAATAAATAAATAAATTTAAAAAAATTAAATTTGTTTTAAATAATTTTTAAAAAAAAATTATTAAAAGTTATTATAAATTATTTAAAAATTATTAAAAATGCCAACTCAGCTGCCACTAACCTGCTAAAATTGATGGTAACCTGCTATCAGGTGAAATTGCACACATTTGGAGTGTTCAGTGGCCTAATTGCATTTTTTTTTCGTTCAGTGGCCTAATTGCATTTTCACGTTACGTTCAGTGGCCAATTTGAACCTTATTCCAATAACTATTAGTGAATTGTGTTAGTGGATTTAAGAAGCTAAAGCTATTAGCTAGTTGTCGAGAGATGTTTGGTAAATTAGTGTTACTTGTTAGCTGATAGCTGATCACATGTAAAAATGACCTTTAAAGGTATAATTTATTTTATCACAAAATTTATAGAAAAAGTTAATTTGAGCAACTTTTAAATTTTTACATTTTGAAACAATAAGCTAGTTATTACAAAAAAACCCATTACCCAAGCATTTATATTGTCTGTTTAACCAAGTTAAATAGCTAATAGTGATCAAACAAGTCTGTTAATTTTGATTTATTTAACAATTACTAGGGGTGTTAGCGAACAGAGCTTTCGGCAAACTACTCGTGTTCGTGTTCGGTAAGCGTTCGTTTATGTTCGTTTGTTAAGGTAAACGAACATTAACAAACAAAATTTAGAGCTCGGTTAATAAACGAACAGAGCTTGAACAGTTGTAAGCTCGTTTGCTAAAAGATCGTGAACAAGCTCGTTTGTGTTCATTTAATAATGTTCGTGAACAAGCTCGTTTATGTTCGTTTAATAATGTTCGTGAACAAGCTCGTTTGTGTTCGTTAATAATGTTCGCGAACATGTTCACAAACATATAAGTAAGTATATATATATATATATATATATATATATATATATATATATTAGTAGTATTAATTTAATACAAACACATAATAGTATTAATTTAATACGTACAAATACATAGACATGGGTAATTACTAATTACTTAATTAGCTAGGTAACTTAAACATTGTTTAATAAACAATAAATAAGTCACTTTTATTTAGCCATTTAGGGACTAGGGTTTTCCACGTTTCAAACTTCAGATCATCCTTCGCACTTTCAGTCTTCACACTTCACCGCTCAATCGTTCTTCTCCGCCATCATCGTTCACACCTCCACCGCGACTCCACCTTCACCGCTCACACAGTCACACCTCCACCGTGAGTCCGTGACTCTGCCTTCATCGCTCACACGTCCATCGCAACTCCACCAACGCTGTCTCTCGTAGCCACCTGCCCTGCTGCCCAGCCATCGCCGTCAGCCGTAACCACCACCCCAGCCAACACCGACTGCCGTAGCTACCACCCTAGCCAACGCTGACCACCGTAGCCACCACTTCCCAGCCCAACACCTCCGGCCTCTATTGACGGTAAATACCGTACCTCTGTAAACATATACTTCATTAGTGGTTATTGTTTAACTTCATTAGTGTTTATTGTTTATTGTTTAGCTTCATTAGTGTTTATTGTTTATTGTTTAACTTCATTCTGTAATTATCGGCTTGTATACTCAGTACTCACCCTCCCTATGAGCAAATGGCAGAAATAGTATACTTGATTACTGTTTATTGTTTAATTGAAAGCAGAGAGAAATTCATTGAAAACATAGAGAATTTTTTTTTCATTTCTTGATTAGTGTTTATTGTTTTAATCATACTGTTTCTTTTCTTGCTTGCCTAAGAGAAATTTCTTGTTTCTTTTAATCATTGAAAACATACGGTCTGCTACTCTATTGTTTAATCCTACTGTTTAATCCTCAGATCTCCTTGCTTGCCTGCTGACTGTTGTTTCAATCGTCCTCGAAGCTTTAAAAATACATACGGTATTTTTAATTTTTGTTTTTTTTATAGATTAATATTATTGAGTTTATATTCACTTTAGAGCTAGTATGCCACTTTGACATTGTATTTGTGTGTTTATTTGTTCTTTGAATTTTCTTGTTTAGCTGGTTGGATAACTGGACAAGATGAAGAAGAACAATATAACATATTGTACTATGTCAATGTGGTAGTATTCTTTATTCTCTACTTTTTTTTTTTTGTTTGCATTATTATAGAAAGAATATAACATATTGTATACATTTTTTTTAATTACTTGTTTGTATAATAGCTATGTCTTACGAAGATTACAACACAATTGATGAACCTTCAAGTCCAAGTGTTGGTTCTTCAACAATACCTATTGAAATGGAAGAACTAAACCCAACACCAAATCATCCAAATGTGGAAATCATTGGATTTGAAGGTGATGTTGAGAAGGACATTGGCCGAGAAGTTGAAGAAGTGGAAGGAGAAAGCGAACCTTATAAGAAGAAGCAAAGGAAAAAATCATCAGTTATTTGGCAAGAAATGACAGTGGTGAAACTTGAGAATGGGGAAGAAAAAGTGCAATGCAATCATTGCAACTTTAAATTGAAAAAGCAAAAGGATGGCACGACCACACAATATAAAAGACATTTAGACAGTTGCATAAAACGCAGAATCAATCTTTCAGGGCAAAGGAACATTTGTGTGGTTCCATCGACACAAAAATCAGAGAGTGTCAGTGGTGTTCAGAGTTGGAAGTATGATCAAGCAAGGATGAGGGAGGTTATATCTCACATGATTATGGTTCATGAATTGCCATTTTCGTTTGTTGAGTATGAACTCTTCAACATAGTCATGCAATCTGCAAGTCCATATTATGAGCGGATTGGTCGAACAGCAACCACAAAAGATTGTTGGTCAACTTATGAGCTAGAAAAGAAACGAGTACAAGGATTGTTGAATTCAGTTGACAAAATTAGTATCACAACTGACATATGGACATCAAATCAGAACATTCAATACATGGTGATAACTTCTCATTTTGTGGACATGGACAGTAAGTTGCAGAAAAGAGTTCTAAACTTTGTTGAAGTGCTTCCCCCGCATACCGGTACATGTGTTTGTGATGCAATATACAAATGTTTGCAAGGATGGGGTATTGAAGAGAAAGTGTGGACAATCACAGTGGATAATGCTTCTTATAATGATTCAGCTGTGAGGTTGTTGCATGACTCTCTTTCTTTTCATACAACTTTGCCACTAGAAGGTAAGTTGTTTCATGTTCGTTGTTGTGCACACATATTGAACATTCTTGTGCAAGATGGCCTTTCTGAGATTAAGTCTTATCATTGAAAATGTCAGAGATAGTGTCAAGTATATTAGTGCTTCACCTCAACGGTTGCATAGTTTTAATGAGATTTGCAAACAGCTCCAAGTGCCTAACAAGAAGTTGATTTTAGATTGTTGCACTAGGTGGAATGCAACATTTGCTATGTTATCTTGTGCTTTGGATTTCAAGCAAGTATTTCCTCGGTATCAACTTCGAGATCCAAATTACAAATGCTTGCCTTCTGAGGATGATTGGCAAAGGGTTGAAGAGATTTGCTCTTTACTGGTGCATTTCAATGAAGTTACTAAAATTATCTCAGGTAATTTATTATACAGTTCTAAACTTTATACATTTCAATATATATGATTGTTATATAATTATAGTATTTGTTTTTTGAATATAGGTTCTGAATATCCAACAGCAAATTTGTTTCTTCCTGAACTATATAACATCAAAGAAATTCTCGGTCAAAAGTCTGAAAGTGTAGAACCTTGGATGAAAAACATGGCCCAAAGGATGCATCATAAGTTTGACAAATATTGGGGTAGTAGCAATCTATTACTTTCTATTGCTGCCGTTTTAGATCCTAGAAATAAGATGACATTTATCCAATTTGCTTTTCCAGTCATTTATTCTGAAAAGGAAGCTACTACACAAATTGGTATTGTTCGTGATGCTTTGTATGAGTTATACAGGATCTATTTGGATAAACATACAACAGCTTCAAACCAATTAATGGAAAATGATTCTCAAGCAAGGAATACTTCTGTGCAAGGTGTTACTACTGTTTGGAAAGGGAAGGGACCGGCTGTTGAAACTGGGAGATCAAAATTTGAGAAATTTGTGAGAAATGTTGATACTGTCCAACATGTGAAGTCTGAATTGGATACTTATTTACAGGAGGGTGTATATATTTGTGAAGGGGATTCGGTTGAATTTAATGCATTGGATTGGTGGAAGTCAATGAACTTGAAGTTTAGAGTATTATCCAAAATGGCATGTGAAATCTTATCAATTCCAATCACAACGGTTGCTTCAGAGTCAACATTTAGTGCTGGTGGTAGGGTTATTGATACATATCGGGCATCTTTGGGGACCGATACTGTCCAAATGCTACTTTGTGGAAGTGACTGGTTGCGTAACTTATATGATATGAAAAGAAAACCAAAAGTAAGTACTGTCAATTCTTTTATTATATCATTTATTTTCAATACTTTTTATGTCATATAACAATATATTATATATCATTTAATGTAGTTTACTGAAGATGTGAAGACTATATCACTGGAATGAACTTGGAGTTAAGGTATTAAGCTTTTGGGATGATGGATGCAGAATATAAATATATCATGCTTTATGTTTTTATGTTTTGGCCCTGTTTTGGCTTGTAATGTGAGCAGACAAATTATGTGGACTTGGATTTTTATTTTGATATTAGATGCTACGTACGGATGGACTTATTAAGTTATTTGTATTAGTTTTGTTGTTTGTTTGATTACTATTCATGAACATAGATTATTTATTGTTCACGAACGAATTGTGTTCATGAACATGTGCATGTGTTTGTTTATTAAGTGTTCGCGAACATGTTAATGAACGTAAGTGAATATGTTCGTGAACGTGCTTGTTAATGAACATGTTCGCGAACGTGTTTGTTAACGTTAATGAACATGTTCGCGAACGTGTTCACGAACGTTAACAAACACGTTCGCGAACATGTTCGTTAACGTTAATGAACACGTTCGTGAACGTGTTCGCGAACGTTAACGAACACTAACGAACTCTTAACAAACGAACACGAACAGGATTTTCAAAAACCTTAACAAACGAACACGAACACGAACACTCCAAATTCCTTAACAAACGAACACGAACAAGCTCCGTTCGTTTATGTTCGGTTCGTTAACAGCCCTAACAATTACTAGTATAACTTGGTTAAACAATTGATAAACTATCTATGTTAGCAGGAAAACAAAGCACGTGTATTCGAACTTCAAATAATATTTAACGAGGGTTGTCTTTGCTTCCCTCCTACTCCACATACGCAAGCATTCATCTAATGGAGATAGGAGTATAGACTACATATCACTTGTCAAAGTTCAATGTAATTTACCTTTTTCTTTCTCGATATGATAAGCATTATCTTCCATGTGAAAGTCCGACCTCATATTAAGAAAGCTTAAGCCTTGCTATAAACACACTCAGCACCCTGGACAGGTTCAATCGGTCACTGTCCGCATGGGTTTAACTCACTGGTTCAGTATGCAGTATTTAGAAAAAGAGATTAAGATTTGAACCTCGGCAGCGATACTTTTCCTTGTACACAACGACATTTGACCATGTCTGTTAAGTCATTATTAAGTCACCATGATATACATCCTTCTAAATGCTTAATCTGTCGGGTCGAAATATGGAGATCTTTGGGATTGGAGAGAAGGTTCAAATGGTTGCAGTAAGGACCCAAGATTTCTACCCTTATTGGGTGATAATAAACATATAAACAAGATAAAATTCAAGAGGGATCATTACTGACCAGTAGGCAGGCCAGATAATAAAGGCATATAGACAAGCTGCAATAACAGATGAAAGCACTTAATAACTACTTTAACAGTAACATTTGTATGTGTAATTATAGGAACTAAGAAGTCACGTTTCATGCTGGGTTTCCAAGAAACATCTCACAGTTCAACTGGAAAACAACAATTAGAAAAACCAAGAGGAATGCAAGCTCATAGCTATACAACAAAATATTGGTAATCTATGCCCATATTTTGTCATCACCTCCAAACAAAATATATATGAACGATTTTTTTTTTAAAAAAAAATTTTAAAGAATGGTGATTATCCAAATCTAATTTATGCTGGCAGGCTGTAATAGGTGTATCTATATTAACATACCTTTGGTGATTTTATCCTGATTCCATTTTTATCCCAAAAATGACCTCCAAAATGAGTACATACAAAATTTAACGGAGTTAATATGGTATCATAGAGTATCATGCCGGACTCCAAATTAAAAAGTATGTTTAAATTAGTAGTTGTATTAAAAGCGCAGCCGGTAAAATAATTAGTTTATAGGTCAATTTTGATTTATTTGACCATTATTAATTATTTGACTTGGTTAAAAAAATTAATATAAATGTTTGATTTAATTTTTTGTAACTTCAAAATGTTAAAATTCAAAAAGCAATTAGTTTTTTGAGAAAAGAAATTATACCAAACAGTAGGAGTGCAATAGTTATGCTGTGCAACCGAATGTACCATGCGCATGGTGCATACGGTTCAAAACGACGTCGTTTTGACTAAAAACGCGCGTCCCACTTAAAAAAAAAAATCAGGTGCGATTCTCAGCAATAACATTATTGTGGATATATAGTTATGAAATTGTGGATATATAGTTATGAAATTGTGGTTATATAGTTCATTCATTGTGGATATTTAGTTCAATCATATATTGTGAATATTTAGTTCATTCATTGTGGATTTTTACTTCATTCATTGTGGATTTTTACTTCATTCATTCACTGTGGATATATAGTTATGAAATTGTGATTATATAGTTATAAATTTCTGGATATATAAAAATGCTATTGCCGGGAATCGAACCTGATTTCTTTTTTAAGTGGGACGCGCGCTTTTTTAACCAAAACGGCGCCGTTTTGCAACCGTATGCACCTTGCAAGGTGCATTCGGTTGCACAGCATAATTTGCGGTAGGAGTGGGAATAGGCCAGACCCCTTGTAGGGGCCTATGTCCAGGCCTAATTAAAGCCTAGTTAGGCCTAGCTCGTTTAGTAAAAAGGCCAGACTTGAGTCAATTTCAAAGCCTATTAAACTAAACAGGTCAGGCCTATATATACCAGGCTCGGCCTTCAGGCCTACAGGCCTGGCCTATATATATATATATATATATATATATATATATATATATATATATATATATATATATATATATATATATATACACATTATTTAGAATATAACCCCAAGTATATATAATTACCAAACCCTGACCCTGCACCTCCAAAATTTCATTATAAATTATGACTCGTCTATAAACATTGCTGTTAATCCTGTTATAAGTGTTCTTATTGTGTAATTTTTTTATTAACTGTTCTTACTATCATAATATTTAATGAAATGTCACAACTTAATTATGTGAGTTGATTGTTAATTATTTACGATATTATATAGGATAACAAACAATAATACAATTGAATTTATTTCTAAACAAGTTAACGAGCATGTTGAAATCGTGACTTATTTTGTTTTATTTTATATTTATTTGCTATTATGTTTGCATTGTGGTGATATACTTATGTAATTATGTATTAGTTTTGTATTAGGTACATTTCTTATATTATTTAGATATACTAAAGTTTTTAAAAAGTCTTAACATGTAGGCTTTAATAGACTCAAGGTAGGACTTGCTTTGAAGCATTTTTAATGACCTAAATATTAAACAGGCTTTTAAAGAGGCTTCAGGCCAGGCCAGGCTAATTGCAGGCTCAGGCTTGAGCCTAACAAAAAGCCTACATACAGGCTGAGGCCCGGGTCTAGGCCTTAGATTTTCATAACAGGCCCATGCCTAATTTTTCAAAGCTCGGCTCGGCTCGGCCCACTTCCACCCCTACCAAACAGCTATCAACTAATTTACCAAACACTTTACTACAATCAGTTAATATTATCAACTAATTATATCCTCTAATTAACTCAATCAACTAACGATCGTTTATCAAACGTGCCTATAACAACCTTTCTTGAACTATGACAATTTTCCCTAATCTCCTAGGCTCCATCAGTGGGCCAAAGAAAAAATTTGCAGCCCCCACGCTTGAAAATATCTTCCAATAGTCCATTGTTATATTATTAACACATTATGTACCTATAGTTAATAGTTTTTGTATATGTAAACAAATAACTTGATAATTGCTAACACATAATATGATAACTACAGGTACAGAAACTATCAACTGCAAATACATAATGTATTAACTATAAATACAGAATCTGACTTGATAATTGCTGACACATAATATGATAACTACATGTACATAAACTATCAACTACATATACAAAATATGTCAAATATAAATATAAAATTTGAAGGTTATTTTTTGACCAGATCTACAATACAATGTAGACCCTGGTCCATGGTATAATTTGCCTCAAATAGTAGGGTGGGGGTTCGAATCCACCACAAACAATCTGGGCAAATTTTACTTTAATAGAATCAGTAGTACTCAAAAAGAAAAAAATAAACACAATATGCTAGACAAGTTATTCAGTTTCATTTTAGGTACATTGTAGTTTCATTTTATTATGAACACAAAAAATACGAGATTTGTTAAAATTTAACGGCTGTTGTTTCTTTACTTAAAGAAATTGCGCCGTTTGGACCATGGTCTACTATATAACAACCGGGTTCGAACCCACCATAGACAATCTGGAGATGAGCTCCACAAATTTGGTCTAGGATTGGGGTTGGACTCTTTGTGCGCAAAAGAGTACAGTTTAGTGTGGGCTCAAAAAGCTAGGTAGGTTCGATTTACCTCCTCATGGGCCTAGGAGTAGGTTCATGCAATCGTTATGCTATGGACCCGTGTCCAGTATGCATTGTGGACACAGTAACGGTGCCGTTAATAACACCGTTATCTTCCACCATTTTTTAAAAAAAATTCAGACTGCTTTGTTATATGATCATATGTTATTTTATTACTATATGTTCATAATGTCAGAGCTCTGTGTTCATAATTCCATAACTGTACATTCACACTTCCATAACTGTACATTCATAATTTTCTAACTGTACATTCATAATTCAATAACTGTAAATTCATAATTTTCGAAGCTCTATGTTCACAATTTTAGAGCACTATGTTCAAATTTTATCACTCTATGTTAATAATTGTAAGTTCATAATGTCAGAGTTCATAATTCCATAACGTACATTCATAATTCCACAAACAAATAACGCCGTTAACGGTGAGACAAAATCATTCTTTTAACTGAAATGCCGTGTTTTCCTTGAAACAACGTCGTTTTGGACTCGTACCCACAATGCATTGTGGACACAAGTCTACGGCATAGTTTGCGAGGTTCATGAAGTTCAGAATATAGTCCAGCCAGAACATAGTCTAAGTTAGCCTGTTCCAATTTTCCTTTTGAGCTTCATTAAATTCTCATCTGAAGCTATAAGCATTCTAAACCATCCAAAACATTACCTTCAACAGCAACAAAAATCACATGACAACATTGACATAAACAAGGTCGTTTAGACAATCCAAATTAAAGGCTAGTTTATGTCCAAAAAACTAGTACTAAATAAAATTAATAACATTAAAGATAGGTTGTGCATAAAATAAATATAAGTAAATAAATATGTCGTAGTAACTACGCCACCCACATCATCCAAGGTCTGAGGAAGCAAGGTTCAAGAAAACACACATTTGTGCATAAAAACAAACACACTTTCATATTAAAAGTGAAATGTCACTTGTAGAGTGTAGTGAATGATTGGGATATTTTGCTTTTGCTCTCATGCATGAGTGTATGAAATAGCAGTCTTCCAATGCAGACAAACCTGGAGCATGGAAATCATCGTTTTAAAACGTTGTAGAAGAAGAAAGCTCTCTTTATCCAGCTGTGAAAATAACTATTCTAATGCATCACTGAGCCAGTAGTCCCTTGACTCTTGCAGCATCAACAGATTCTAACTACAGTTTGCATCAATCATAAGTGGATATCCTGAATTCAAGTCAATGAAGAAACTTTTTAAGAGAAATAATTTGAAGATTCAAAAAAACGGATAAAGCAAGACAGGTTGCTTTCATAAACTTATTGCTTAAGGTCTTGACACAAGTCATCCTATTGGCTTGTCTCTTCCTGGTTATTACTACAAGAAGAAGAGTGTGATGTGTGAAAGCTCTCCCTATATACATATGTTCCATTTTCTGTTTACTATGATTGTATCACCGAAAGACTAATCCGAAGACCCCTTCCGCTCGCTCTATGGCCAGCGGACCAGCCATTTCCAGTTTCCATTTCCCTCCAGGAGTCCGATTTCATCCCTCAGACCAAGAGCTAATTGTTTATTACCTATTCAACAAGGTGAACTCTCATCCCCTTCCTGCCTGCATCATCACAGATGTTGAGTTTTATAACTATAACCCTTGGGACCTACCTAGTAAGTAATCTTTCATTTCACTCATACGGATTCATGTTCTTAAGTTTTATGGTATTCTCTCTCAAATTGCATTATTAATCATATATGGGTTATAATTTTTTTGCATAAAAATTGTTAAAGAGTTGGCCATCTTTGGAGAGAATGAATGGTTCTTTTTCAGTCCAAGGGATCGCAAGTATCCAAATGGAGTCAGACCTAACAGGACAACGGCTTCAGGGTACTGGAAGGCTACTGGAACTGACAGGCCAATTCTTAGCCCTGATGGATCACAAATTGGTGTGAAGAAAGCTTTGGTGTTCTATATTGGAAAGGCCCCCAGTGGCCTGAAAACTGACTGGAACTTGATGGAGTACAGACTCCCAGACACCTCAATTAAGCCATCAAGACCAAAAGGGTCGTCTATGAGAGTAAGCAATTGCTCTATTATACTAATTAGTAAGCAATCATCGAATTGCAAGAAGAACAATTTTGCCAATAACAAGCTAGATTATCAGCCAATTTTGGCTTATTTGACCATTATTAATTGTTTGACTTGGTTAAAAAAATCAATATAAGTGTTTGGTTAATCAGCTTTTTGTAACTTCAAAATGCTAAAATTCAAAAAGCTGCTCAAAGCAACTTTTTCAATTAGCTTTTTGAGAAAAGAAATTATAGCAAACAGCTAATTTACCAAACACCATTGTATCAGCTAATGTTATCAACTAGTTATACCCTCTAATTAACTCAATCAGCTAACAGCCATTTACCAAACAGGGATTAAGTAATTCATAATATAACTTACCAAGAAACTTTTTACCCAGGAGAAGCCATTGTAGGATATATCACAAAAGCATGATCAACATGTCATCCTGAATATGTTAACCAAATAACACTGCTGGTCTAAGAGCATAGAGTTACTTGATCCTCCTCCTCCATCTGCTCTTCCAACAGAAACTTAGGCCAGAGACTGCATGTACAATCAAGAAAACCAACAAATAAAGCACAAGAGAGACAAATATGAAACACAACAATGATACGAACTGTGTTGTTATAGTATGAACCACAACTTCTCTCAAAATAAATAAATATTAGTATGAATTGTCTGAGAATTTGACCATCTTACAAGAACCTATTATAATTCGTTGCAGTTGGATGATTGGGTACTTTGTCGGGTTCGACAAAAAGGCAACATGTCAAAGAATGCATGGGAGGCTCAGCCAAGTCCCCAAGAATTGCTGCTGAGTTACCTTCCAAATAACGAAAAGCCCCCTTCAGTAAATGATGATCCACTAAGGGACGTACACACACACTATTTGTTAACTAAAGAAAATTCCTTAATATACTCCATGTTTATGCAAGGTCTCATCCCCTTGGAGAACATTCTTAGAGCAGCCTCTCAGTTCAGCAGTGATGGAAAGTATTATACAGGCTACGAACATGAGTCAGGCAAAGTGAACACTCAAGTAACAAACTCTAGCTTGCAGAGTTTCTTCGGATCTTCAAAGAGAAAACATGATGATTTGATCAAGACAATCTCTGATGGGAACAAGAATGAGGATTTTCTGTTAAGCAACATGCTGGCCACCAACCACAGAAACTTCTATAATGAAAATCAGCCTCCAGTTGACACCTTCAGTGAAATCCAATACCAAATGCCATGATGAGCCTAAAGAAGGTTAACATCTCTGCATCATCAGATTGGTCTATACCTACCTTCAATTTACTGCAAAGCTATCATGTTCTAATAATGATCACAAATAACACACGTACTAAATAATATGGTGTAAGATATTCATAAGGTACACAAATCAAATCATCTGAGCACATCACATTGTCACATAAATAATGTCATAGCTTGCTAGCATCAATCAATAAAGTAAAAAAGCCTCATGTGTGCATAACAACCTCATAAAGTCATAATGCAATTTATCTTTTCTACTATTACTTTGCCACATTATCTGCTCTTTCATTTAATTACTTTACTCCAATTGCAAAGTTGAGAGCCTCAATGGGATCATATATTTATGCTGCATCTATCGCAATATGAACATTCATGCAAGTTATCAAACATTTGAGGGAACAGTTAGGGCAAACCTTGTGGCTCAACATCAATCAATTATAAATAATCAAATGCAAGATTCAGCAAGCTACACCTGCGTTTTTCTATAAGTTCAGTTCAAATTTCAAGCTTGAATAGACTGGAATTACCGATTCTATAGCATCTGACTTTATTAGAAACGTTGTTTCCAACTATAGCATGCTGGTACAAATAAATTTAACAATCGGAAACGAACATTCAAAATGCTGAATTGATTACAGATAATTGACAAGAGCGAATAGAACACAGTATAACCTTCTTCTTAGGGGATAGCGTCGACTCTGAAGAATGTGGGCGGCGCTCGTAGTAGTAACGGAAAATTGAAACCGCAGAAGAGAAGAGAGAAAGAGCCGAGAGGAAAGATAGAATCCGCAGGAAATCGCAACCTTGTTCACCGACACCGTAGAAAGCACTTCTCCAGTGGCGGGAGATTTTTGTTTTAGTTGCATTTTATTCACCATTCGCTACTCACCTATTACACTATTTCAAACTACTTTTATTTAAGAAAAGCCTAGCACTCACTATCTACAAATGGAGCGTTATATTGTGCAACCGCGTGAACCATTCACGATTTCAATTCATAATTTTTATATTATAAATTCATAATTTCTATATTGTAAATTCATAAAATTTATATTATAGATTCATAATTTCTAAACCGTAGATTCATAATTTAAATACAGTAGATTCATAATTTCTATACTGCAAATTTGTAATTTATGTATTGTAAATTCATAATTTTTAAATTTTATAGTTATCAAATTATGAACATATAGTTATGTGATTTGTGAATACAAAGTTCAACAATTGTGAATATGAACATCGAAAATTATGAACATATAACTCTATAATTATGAACATATATTTATAAAATTATGAACATATAGCTCTATCACATGTTCACAAATTTAATACTATAGATTCATAATTTCTATACTATAGATTTATAATTTAAATACAGTAGATTCATAATTTCTAAACTGTGCGATTGCAAAGAAAGAATGGAATGTTTGAATGCGAAAGGAAACCGCCTAACGCCGTTAACGTCAATGAAAAAGGATTTTTTTTGGATTTTTTTTTTTAAAATTTGGAACGACATCATTTTGCAACAGTGTACCATGCATGGTGCACACGATTGCACAACATAATTTGCTTCTACGAATGACAAAAGACACCTTTTTACTGTTTGACCTCAATTAAAAAAATTATTACTTTTTTAAGTTGGAAGAAAAAGGGTGAAAAACCTTGTGACCAAGTGGCATAACTGTGATTCTCCCATTTGGAAGAGACACATAACTGTGGCTCTCCCATTTGGAAGAGTCACAAGTTCAAACGCCAGTAAGAGCATTAACTCTTTGTGTGTTTCAAAAAGTATATATGGATAGATACTCTATTGACTCAATAATATTAAAAAAAAAAAAAAAAAAAAAAAAAAAAAAAAAAAAAAAAAACAGAGCGTATTAAGTAGTAAAGATTGGATGTGATAAAATGTGAGTTTTTTACTTTCACTGTTTAACCCTCCCTAATAATTGGTCCTCTTCTAACCCTTTTTTTTTTTTTTTTCCTGTATGCATAATAATTGAATAATACATGTTATTCGATCGGACCTGGTAATTGGTATAGTGGTATACTGTACATTTTACTGCGATGCAACAATTTATCCTTCCACGTTCCATCTACCTTATTCACAAGAAAGAAGAGAAAAAAACAGTGGAAAGTGATCCAAATCCCCAATCTACATAAAGCAATAGTTTTAGGTTTAACTAGATGCTCAACAATGAAATTATTGACAGGATTTATCTATGGAAAAAATCATGGTACACAAACGAATAGTGAGAGCAGGAAAGACAGAACGATTACACGATGAAAGTCAGTTGTGTTCTCTGATGGGTCTCCAGGATCGACCAAACTTCTGCTTTTGCTTCTCCTGCATCATCGGAACTTTGTCTTCTTTTCTTTTGTTGCTACAATCATTAGGAATTTCTTGTTTCCAACAACATTGTGCTGAAATGACTTTTCTTAGCTATCAAATGCTTCTCCGGCCATGTAATGCTTCCGCACCATCTTTCTGTACTCTGCAACAAAAGGTTTAAGAAGGCATTACACTGCAAAGATATGTAGACTAAGCTCTTGACACCATTGGCATGCAATTCTCGAAACAGCAGCAATTATCTAGCTCTAGAGACTTGATGGAACTGAAATAAGCACATGCATGCTTTGTGTAATGTAAATACATATTTCACTCAATTTTAAGCTAAGAACAAACAATTAATTAATAATGTCCCATGCAACAAAAACCATAATTTGCATACTAGATGAGTAAGTTACAAGCAATCTGCCACCAACTTTTTGCAGCATTCCAATCTGAAGTTATATATTCCTTAAAATATTACATCCATCATAATTATTAATCATCTCCTTCAACTGTACAACCCATACCTTGTCTAAACTCTAAAGAAATGTGCATATCTCAACTTTTGTATGTAGGGGATCAAAGTTGAGAGAGGGTCAAGCTGTAAATTTTTAAATTGAAGAGTAACTGGATAACGCTTATTGTCATGCACTGGTGGCACATAAAATATTTAGGTTGTTAACAACCCTGACCTAAAACATGACCTTCCAAGGTCAATTATGATAACAGAAAATGGAACACTGACCTTCTTGGTTCTTCCAAAGTGCAGCAGCAGAGCTGTTAAGAGGGCTTTCAGTGTTTGGTTCTGCATATAGAAAGTTAGAATCAGGCAAAGGAGCATAGTCCAACAAAACGATGAAGGTACAGCAATGCTCCAAACCTCCTAATAAACTCTGGATGGAGAGAAGAATGGTTCTGCAATCATAAGCTGAAGACCATTTGTCCTGCATGATTTATCAATACCATTCTGAAATCTGAAGAAATTAAACTTGGATGATAAATTTATAGAAAGATACCAAGATGATTCATACCTGAAGGATATCTAAACAAATATTTCCGTACTGGTCAACATTTGGGTGGAAGCACATTGTCTCAAACTTTACTTGAGGTGGCTTGAAAGGATAATCAAGGGGAAAGTGCAAAGAGAGTTTGTACAATAGACCCTCATACATTGTTCCTTTTCCACCTTCAATAGTGCCAATCCAAGTAAAGATGCTCTCCCCTTCAGGGAAAGCAGATACATCAAGGTCTCCTCCTGTCATCTACGCAAGAAAAAGCCACTCTTCAGTTACTTACTAAACAGCTTGAAATATGTAAACAACAAAAATTGAAAACACAACACTTAAAATTTATGGAGTATTCACACAATATGATCAAATCTAAACTAAACAGGTGACAAAGAGCATTTTTAAATAAATAAAAATAAAATCAATCTAAGAAAAAGATTCAACGGTTTTCACTGTTTCCTTTTTTCTTGGCAAGTAATCAATCACAAGAAAGCACAGCAATTAATTCAGGAGCATCTTTCTTTAACTACAACTGTAATGTTTAATTACCAATAAGGCAATAATAACGAACAATCGAACATACCAGCATATACAATACAGACAAATACGGAGTATACAACAGAGATAGAAGTAGAGAAGATGTACCATTAAAGCCATGAGCTCCTTCTGCAACCTGTATAACAGCAAAAATTCATATAAATTCATGAAATTCGACTCCAAACTCACACGAATTAACTTCAGAAAATCACGGAGTAGAAAATAAGCCAAGTATAGGATGGTGAATTCGACCTCTGCGTTACGGAAACAGTATCGACGGGGGTAGGAGACGCCTTGAGTTGCTTGGACGATCGTTCCCGAGCGCGATGATCATCCGACAGATTGTCCGTTCGCCGATCGCCTCGAGGCTCCATCGCCGACGAGTTTCGAGGAGAAAAGTGAAAAGCGCAGGCGAAATGAGATCGCAAAATGGATGGGAGGGAGGGAGGGAGGAAAAATTAGTTAGTCGGAGAGAGGGAAGAGAAGGGGCAGCGGGAGTCGCAGTCGTTAACTAAAATGCGTAGTGGGTGATGAGGGGATGTTAGGAAATTATTATTATTATTATTATTATTATTATTATTATTATTATTATTATTATTATTATTATTATTATTATTATTGTTATTGTTATTGTTATTGTTATTGTTATTATTGTTATTATTATATTATTATTATTGTTATTATTGTTATTGTTTTTGTTATTGTTATTGTTATTGTTGTTATTATTATTATTATTATTATTATTATTATTATTATAGTAAATACCCAAAATGGTCCCTCGACTATAGCTAAATTCACAAATTGATCATCGACTTTCAATTTCAACCAATTAAGTCCTTAACTTTTTAATTTTAACACGATTTGGTCCTTCGTCTATTTGACCGATTGTTGACCGTGATCTTTGAGGATATAAATGTAATTTCACATGCAAAGCTCAAGAAAAGAGCTGACAACGCTGTTTCGGAGGGAGAAGTGCTTCTCCGCTTGCTGCTTGGGGATCACGAGCCGGTTTAGCTTAGAGAACTCTCTTGGAGGTGACAACGCCATTTCGGAGGCGAAGTGTTTCTCCGCTTGCTGCTTGGGGATCACGAGCCGGTTCAGCTTGCCTACGTCGCTTGGAGTCACGGCTTTCTCGAAGAGCTGCTCTAGGGACTTCGTCGATCTATCAATCAAAAGCTATAATATCTCCGGCATGGGGTGCAGCGCTAGTCAGATCTCGATCAATCTCACACGTGACCTCCTGTACGTGCACCCCAACTCTAACGCCCTAGTGGTTAGCATAGAGATTATTACGCGCAACTATTACAAAGGATCGGAGAGAGCTATGCTCCTCCCTAACTGTCACTTTAGAATGGCCGGCGACGCGATTCTCATGTCCAACAAGAAGCGCGATTCGGTTCGGGCTAAGTACTGGCTTATGCACGTGGTTCGCACGCACAGGGGCACCTACGACAAAACCTACTGCTAGTTTACGAGCAAGAAGATCCGCAAGGGAAATTCGAAATCAATTCAACCTCTCAAAAGACCGCTGGCGAAGCCCTCAAATCCAACATAACCATAATCGGCCCGCTCATTCTCCTAGCGTCGAAGCAGCTCCTCTTCCTCTTCACCTTAATCGACCGGAAAATCTTCGATCCCAAATGGAAACCCTACATTCTCGACTCCAAACAGGCCTTCGAACACTTCTGTATCAACATCGGCGGCCGCACTGTCATTGACGATCTCTAGAAGAACCTACAGCTCTCGTTGGAACACGTAGAGGCCTCCAGGATCACGTTACACCGTTTCGGAAACACGTCGTCTTCTTCGCTCTGGTACGAACTCAACTACATTGAATCCAAAAGGAGGATGAAGAAAGGCGACCGGATTTGGTAGATTGCTTTCGACAGTGGATTCAAATGTAACAGTGCGGTCTAGAAATGCAACCGGAACCTTAAAAAACCGACGATGGACCATGAAATTACATATATATACATATATATATATATATATATATATATATATATATATATATATATCCTAAAAAATAACAGTCAACAAACAGTCAAATAGACGGACGACCAAATCGTGTTAAAATTGCAAAGTTAAGGACTTAATTGGTTGAAATTGAAAGTCAATGATCAATTTGTGAATTTAGCTATAGTTGAGGGACCATTTTGGGTATTTATTATTATTATTATTATTATTATTATTATTATTATTATTATTATTATTATTATTATTATTATTATTATTATTATTATTATTATTATTATTATTATGGTGATTATGATGATAAAGATTAAGATTAAGATTAAGATTAAGATTAAGGTTAAAGTTAAGGTTAAGGTTAAGGTTAAGGTTAAGATTGTTATCGTTATCGTCATCGTCATCGTCATCGTCATCGTCATCATTATTATTATTATTATTATTATTATTATTATTATTATTATTATTATGAAAAAGTACACTTTTCGTCCCTAAGTTATAGGGTAATTGTCGAATTCGTTTCTGAGTGTTGGTCCTCACTTTTCGTCCCTAAGTTACATTGGCGTTGCACTTTTCGTCTCTGAGTTATATTGTAATTGTAAGTGTTGGTCATATTCACTTTTCGTCCCTAAGTTATCATTGGCGTTGCATTTTTCGTCTCTTTAATAATAAAACATTCACTACTACAGAACATAGTTACTACCGCAGTTTTTTATACACATACATGGTTTTTTTCGAAGTGTCGCGTGTGTAAGTAAATCTTTTCGTCCCTTCAAGCTGCGAAATTTGTTTTGTATGCGCATTGCAGCAACATGTAAAGGTTCATTATTTTGTCATGCTCTGTTATTCCTCACAACAAGCTGAAGTGAAAGGGCACGCTCATCTGATAAGGCATTCTTCTAAATGATTGGACTCTGAAAACTTGATGAATGCGAGCAGCTGCTTGGGTTGCATTTCCGATAGCAGCTAGTGAGTCCTTTAATGACAGTCCATAAGGCCAATCACCATCATTAAGAGGAGTAGCAGCCCGTTCAGAAACCACACGGATAGCGTTTGCCCAATAAGAATCTCCATTTATATCCTCTTTATTTTCTTTCAACTCAAGGGATGAAAGGTGGCCTGGGTACTTGCTTCTGCAAGATAGCCAGCAAGTCCGTTGTGCCCATTGCTTGATGCTAAGTCAACACGTGAGGAAAACTAAAGCGATATGGAAAACTACCATCCGCTCTTTGATGTAGTAAAAGAAAACAAAAAAGAACATTCAGAAACAGGTCAAACACAATGAACTGCAGCATCTAATTAAAGAAGCTGATTCATCGCTATTGCTCCGTGGTTGTTTTGCATAAATATTGGGAATTGAATATTTTAAAATAGTAATGAGTAAAACTGAATGGATATATGCTTTCAAAAAAAATGAATGGATATATTGTGAGGGAATTGAATATTTTGAAAAACAGCTAGCCTACTGATGAGCTATAGGTGAGTGCGGATTTGGATGCGTAACAAACAGATGGGATTTGACTATTTGAGAAGACGCGGCGCTCTGTAGCTGTTGCAAACACTGGCTTCTGCATAGCGATAATATACGTGTCCTTTCATCACATCTTCACCAACCAGGAGGTTCAAGATTTGGTGAGATACTGCGTGGATGAGTACTGGGTGAAGCCGAGTGCCCTGCACAAGTGAAGAAGAAAGCAATCACAAGAAATGACCCTTTTAACCTTTCACTAACCCCTAACAAACAAATAATTAACGGAAGGACCAATACTGGAACAAATCTGATAGTCAAAGGTCTTTTTTGTCCAAATTAAAAGACAAGGATCAATTTTGGAAAATCACAATAGTCGGAGGACCATTGCTGGAATTAACTCTATACACTTTCTACGACAGTTTTGGAAACCGTCGTATATGTTAACTATATACGACGGTTAAACAACTGCCGTGTATGTCAACTATATACGACGATTATGTAAAATACCGTCGTCTATTAAGTGATGTAATATAACATAATATATTAGACGTCGATTATTTAAAAATTGTCGTCTATTAAGTGACATAAAAAAATTAATTAAGGTATATACGGCGGTTATTTG
This sequence comes from Ipomoea nil, assembly GCF_001879475.1. NCBI lineage: Eukaryota > Viridiplantae > Streptophyta > Magnoliopsida > Solanales > Convolvulaceae > Ipomoea > Ipomoea nil. The sequence continues at coordinate 2,073,657 of NW_017619356.1, forward strand.
AAAAACCGTCGTCTATTAAATGACGTAGTATAACAAATTACATTAATAAACATCAAGTTCATAAACTCTATAGGGACGGGGACGGGGAATGGGAAGAAAGTCGGGGGCAGGAATGGGTGTATGTCCCCCGCCCCCACCCCGCCCCATTGACATCTCTACTTGTCCATGTTTGATGCATTCTCAATATATGAACTTTCTATAACAATATCTCATCAAAGGTAACAAACTCTCTAACAATATAGAACATTACATCAATATGCTTGGTTTTGGCATAATATACTTGATTTTTAGCATAAAAGATGGCACTCTGACTGTCACAATGTAACTCAACTCTACCTTGCTCAATACCCATTTCCTAAATAAACTTGAGAGCCACAAAGCCTCTTTAGATACCTCAGTCACAACTTTGTATTCTACCTCACTTGTAGATAAAGCTACAATGGACTAAATTGATGATCTCCAACAAACATGACCACCACTAAGAGTCACTACAAGAAATCTTTCATTCCCGACGAAAATTTTAATGACGCTCTAGAAAACGTCGCTAAATATAACAATTTGTGACGATATATTAAATAACGTCACTATATATTTTGGTAGAGACAATAATTTTCTTTGGTAATATTTGCTGACGAAATATAATTTTTTTGTCAGTAAAGATATAGAATCAATGACGTTTTATAATAAACGTCCCTAAATGTTGTATTTAAAAAATTAATTTTAACACAAAACGTCAGGAAAAATGAATATTTTTGCGGGAAAACTATTTATCCTTTGGCACTATTTTATACACAAAATTTTCACAAATCTTCCTCATTTACTCCAGTGAACCCTCTTTGTCTCCCAGTCAACCAGTATTACTCTCTTTGTCTCTCAATCTCCGTCTCTCGCAAACCCTAAAATCCTAATCGCAAATTGCAAATTGCAACCCTCTCTGCTTCTCTCCCTCGCTCCGTCTCTTAATCTCTCAAAAGACTGTCATAGCCCGCCAGCCCTCTCGCCTGTCGCCACTCAAGCGCTCGCTGCCTCGCCGGTCGCCGCTCAAGCGCTCGTTGCCTCACCGCCTCATTGCCCTCACCCGTTGCAGACTCTTGGTTCTTCACTTCTTCGAAGTTCCAACTATCAAGGTAAGTTATTAACTTGCATACTAATTTTATAATTTTCATTTGATTATTTGTTCACTTTGATTGTTTAATTTATATTAAGAAAATCACACAGATGTTTATTTTTAAAAATTTGCAGTGTTTCTCTAGTGGCTTAAATGTTGACATTGGAAGAATTTTTAGTTTGCAGGTTTAGTTTTTGTATTCTTGTTCACTTTGATGAGTTAATAACTATTGGAATAGCTTTTGTTGAAATAAAAGAATGTTTTTGTTCCTCATGTGTTTGTGAAAATATCTCACTAAATATGTGTTTTGTGCCCACGAGCTATATGTATCCTGTCAATGTAAGGTAAGAATAAATAAGCTATGATTTTTATTATTTTTTTCTTACATTTGCTAATGGTACTGGTTGTCAAGTACTTGAGCAGTATTTAGCTATGAATTCCTGATTGTTCTGCTTTATTTGTTCATGAATCAAGAAAAGATAAAGTGGGGTTTAGGCAGTTGACATATCACCTTCAGTAGCTTATGACCTGATACAGGTAGTGGTGAACAATGTTATAATTTTTGTAATTTATAATGTGTGTTGGAGTTATATCTATTAATTTCTCACTCAGGTTTCCAAATTATTGGGTTTTGCAGGAGTCAGTGATGCATTCTGCCTCATTCTGTTGTGATTATCAGTTCGAATCATAGAACATTTGTACTACATTGAGATGGTATTCTAGGCAAAGGTCAATACTTTACCCAGTCTTGTTCTTGGTTTGCTAGATTATCCAATTTACAAAAGTTGTTTTTTATTGTTTATAGCTGGTGTTGCATTGAAAGAGGAACATTGAGTTTTAATTTAATTATTTAAGGATTTAGGTAGTTAAAATATCAAACAATACTGGTAATAAACTAATGATGATAGCCATTGTGGTGGTGGACTCTCTAGGTGCCTTCAGTGCTTTCTGTTGTAGTTGCTTAGAGTGTTTGATAATTGGGAAAAAAATATTCCCCTATAATTGGGGTTGAAAATAAGGAGTAGATAAATTATGTATAACTTGCGGTTAATTTGGATTTTCATCTATAATTGAGTTATGAGAAGTGTTTTTTTTTTTTTTTCTCCTTGGAAAGTTGCTAACCAAATATTTTCAGATGTTTCAACCTGCAAAGTCAATTTGATCATAACAAATAAAAACTTATACATGTTTTAGTGTTACTAAGAACATAATATCAGATGCGCTATTAACATATATCAAATAAAAACTGAACTGATTGTGATAACCAGACTATGGTATTCTAGCATATATTAAGTATTACTTTAAGGGCATAGAGGAAGTGTATGCACAAATAATAAACAGATGCTGATTATTAGTTTATGAGACCAGTTAATTGTCATTGCTATTGGAATTTTAATGTATATTTCTTTTGCGAAGCTAGGCAAAGACTTGTCTTAGATTGATTTTTGTTATTTATCAGTTATTGATGCTTTTAAAAAAAATCATATTAATTGTTATATGTATATACCTTTGTTACTCTGCTTTGGTGATTGTTTGGGTATGTCAAGCACAGAATTTTATAGCATTATTAGAGTAACATGTGATGTCAATAATTTAGATAAGGAACACAAGAACAGCCAACCGCGCACACTGGGCAATTCACAGGCTACAAGCTAATACCTGGATCAAATTTTTTGCCATTAGCTGGTGGAAATGCAAAATTTCTAAGAAGAGCTGCTTTCTTAAAACATAACCTTTAGGTTCTTTGGTTAGTCTTCCCTCCATACATGATAAGCATATATACCTCATCTATCTAATTATGCATTTGACTTACATACATTTTTTTCCAATGATATAGATGGCATGGATGCTTCAGCGGCATATGTGGCAAGCTTGTTGGCTATTGAGCCTCCTGATAGTGAGTTTTTATCTCACAGTTCTAGAAATATAATTCCTGCCTAAAGATATTTAGATTGAGTGACTATCCTGGAAAGTTTCTTAAATGTTTTAGTATCTTTCCTAATGCCTTCTTCATTTTTAATGTCTTTGCTGAGTTGCAGGTTCCATATGACAGTATGACTCCTCTGCAAGCTTCCCTTGGGGTGAGACTGGTCAGTAGCAACAAGTAAATTGAAAATAGCTCAAGTCTCGTGTGGTTGGAGGCATACAGTTGCTTTTACTGAAAGGCAAAATGTCTATTCATGGGGGAGAGGAATAAATGGACAGCTAGGCCATGGCAAATCTGCTTACAAGTAACAGTAATAATCCAGTAAAGATTATTGGGAAAATAATTTCTTAGACTAGCTGAAATTGAGATACATATGCGGCATCGGTACTGATGAGTTAGAATGAATTTGTTAGAAAATTTTCAGAATTGGATAAGTAGTTGTGTGGCCTGAAATGTGAACTAATAATGTTAATTTTGTATTGTTTTGAATTGTGAAGGAATGCCCCAACAATCATACAATCTTTGAGTGTGGATAGATCAAGTGGACAACTGATTGAAGCTTCAAATTTTGATCCATCATCAGGTTACGTGACAGACGAAATTAAACTGCCAGTCTCCGCATATACATTTTTGGTGTTTTTAGTTAGTTTTGTGATTTACAAAATAAGCTACTTATTTAACTTTTGTAGATGCTTTCGCTTGATTTTCTTTTTAATTCAACATTCTTGAAAGATTATAGCTGGCATTGTCTATTTCTTTATTTCAAATATTTGTATCATATTACATCCTTGTAATTCAATATTATACTATGAAAAATACTTCTTCTATTTTGAACATTTAATTGATGCTAAAATATTTTATTTTCAATCACATGAAATTGTTCTGTAAATCTTTTTATATACAAATATATGTAAATTATCATCAATTATTTAAAAAATTGCATATATCTCCAAATACAAACATACTATGTTGTAGAATGCTTGTTATCCATATCACTAGCATAATCAGAATCCACATATCCCATGAGTGCAAGCTCACTCATTGACTCCTAAACACAATACCATACTCCATAGTGCTCCTTAAGTACCGAAGAATCCACTTAACTATCTCCCAATGATGCTTCCTAGGTTTAGACATGTATTTACTAACTTGGATAACAACATGAGCCAAATAAGGTCGAGTACAAACAATTGCATACATTAAGCAGTCAATTGCATTGCGTAGGAAACCGCATTGCGTAGGAAACCTTTGTCATATCTCCAATCTCACTAACTGTCTAGGGACGCTAACTAGATGAGAGCTTAAAATGATTAGCCAAAGGAATGCTAACCAGTTTATACTGACTCATCCCAAACATGTCAAGGATCTTCTCAATATAACTCTGTTAAGATAGCCACAACTTCCTCACACCATTATCTCTACGAATTTCCATGCCAATAATTTTATGTGGAACAAAAACATAGCCAGAACAATCATTAACTCATAAGTGATCAAAACTCACTGGATTACTTGACCAAACTTCCTCAGAAATCTTACCACCAAGTGATGTATGTGTGATATATTGATCAAATAACAAGTTATGCTCACTGCTTCTACCCAAAAACACTTAGAGAGCCCAACATTCAATCTGAGACACCTTGCTCTCTTAGTAATGGTTTTATTAAGCTGCTCAACAACCAACATCACCATTATGTTATGGTGTCTTATGCACTATATAGTGCCTATTAATTTCATGCTCTGCACAGAATTTATGATTTTGTTTTTTTATATTCTATCACATTGTCATATCTCAAGTACTTGATTTTTCTGCCAGTCTCAGCCTTCCACAACTTGAATTTCGTAAACACTTCATATTTCTGTTTCAAGAAGGGAAAATTATAATTTATTCCCCTTCATATTATGTCAATTATCAATGTCACTCCTGAATTATTAGTGGTGTAAATGTTGCCCTTCAATTTTCAAAATAGTACATATATTGCCCCTCCCGTATGATACGAGAATAAAATTGAGGGGCAAAATTTACACTACGGGAGGGGCAATATATATACCGTTTTGAAAATTGAAAGGAAACATTTACACCACTAATAATTCAGGAGTGTCATTGATAATTGACATATTATGCAGGAGCATAAATTACAATAGTGGGTCCCCAAACATCAGAATGCACACAATAAAAAACTCATCCAATTTTATGTTTCTAGTAGAAAAATCGACTCTGGACTGTTTCCCAAAGACACATAACTCACAGAAATCTAGCTTACAACATTTAACACATTTTAACATGTTCCTTTTATGTAATTCAAACAAACCGTGTTCACCAAGATGACCCAAATGTAAATGCCACAACCTAGTTGTATCACCACTAAACTCAACAAAATTGCCCAACAACCTATAAATGTTTCCTGTAGTCCTTTTCCCTTTCATCACAGTTAGAGCACCCTTACTGACTTTAATGATTTCCATATCATTTTCAAATTTATGAATAAAACTATTAGCATGCAGATTAATAAGAGAAATTAGCTTCTTAGTTAACCTCAGTATATGTCTACATAATGCAAAATTCTGATATACCATCATACATATGAATGTCAACATCACCAATACCCACAATATTATGATATTTATTTTCACCCAGAAAAATAGAACCAAAATTACCTTACATGTAGGATGTGAACCACTTTCTTTAGGCGTAATATGATAGGAACATCCAGAATCCAAGCATTTGACAACTGAGATGACGAAACTACTAGGACATCACCTTCACTATAATTTGATTCATCACCCTGCACCACATTCACGACATCTTATTGTTTCTTCAACCTTAGATAGTTTCTTTTCATGTGCCCAAACTCCTTGCACTTGTAACACCGAATCTTCTTATTATTTATGGACTCAGACCTGGATTCTATCATCCCATAATTATCATTTCCTTGCTTCCTTCCACGATCTTGATTTCACTTAGCATACAAACTATCACCAACAATGTCTTCCCTAACATTCTATCTAAGTTGATTTTAAGCAAGTAGAGCTACAAAGGTTTCATTAACTTTGATCGTGACTTTTCCTTATGTAACAGTAGTCACCAGGTGTTCAAAGAAAAGTGGCAGTGAACATAACAAGATCATCACCATGTATTCATCTTCAATCTCAACATCAAGTTTGGCCAAATCTGAGATTATATGTTTGACACCCCAAAAATCCACATTCCATTCATGGATTAATTGAGTAATTAATCCTATTTTTACTTGAGAAATTAATTCTTAAAATCCTGATTTTTAATACTCAAGGACTAGTATTTGACTAGTCAATCTTTAAGTTGTGTTGTACCTTGAGCTTTGAGGGGAGTTCCCTTGTTCCTTACACTTTCTAGAGCTTAGTAAGGGTATTCTTGACTTTGCACCAAGAGTTAGTATTGTAACCTAACCTAGAAGACTTCTTCATTTCATTCCTTACAATTCCTAGAAAATTTCTCTATCTTCTCTCTAGAAAAGAGGTGTAGCTTATTCTCCAAGCTAAGTTGAGACCCTTGTCAAGATTTCAAGTTTGCTTCCAAGATTCAACCTTTCACCTATTTGGGCATCTAGGAGGGTAAGATCTAAGGTTATCTTGTCTTTTTGGTTCCATCTTAGTTGTCTTTTTCTTAAAGGTAGGATCTTTATGATCTTTTGGTTTGATCTTGAAGTGGGTTTGAGAAGTAAGCCTTGTAAGAAGCTTGTTGGGGGTAAAGTGAAGTCTTTTGGTCTACAAGAGGTAACCCATGCTCTACTAAAACCTAATTTGCTTACCTATATGTGATTTCTTGGATTCTACTTGTTCTTTACTATGAAATGTGAGGGTTTATGCATTTGTCTTGTGATATTCCATATCTAGAGCTTGTGTTTAGGGTTCCTTTGTGCCATTGCTTGGCATTTTCCATGGTTCAAGTCATTTTGTTGTGTTGGGTGAGATTTGGCATGTTTTGGACTTGAAGTTGTGTTTGGAGAAGAAAATCCCCGAAGGGATTATTTTGCACAGGAGTATGTACCCGCGGGCGGAACGACGGGGAGAGCCCTACCCGCCGCCCACCCGCAGGTACATAGGATTGTGGTTGGTGTACCCGCGGGCCGAACCACGGGTAGGGGCTTACCCATGGGTCCACCCGCGGGGAACACAGTGGAGTTGGAATGGGATTTGTTCCCCGTGATTCATTTGTCTCGGTATTTGATCCTTTGACTTCCCGATATTCTTTTATGGAACTTTTTGAGTGTCTTCTTGATTTTTCGTATGTCTAGAGCTATATGGTAGGTATCCATGTAGGACTTTGGTGTCTTGAATCGTGCTAAGTGTTCAACATTGTGTTTCGTTGAACCGAGAGGTGTCTTGTGTGTTCTTCGGAACTATCTTGAGTTTCCCCGTTGATAAGCATGCTAGTTTGTTGTCTTAATGCTAGTGTGTGTGTGGTTTGTACCTTTCATTGGGTTGATGTTAACTTGCGTTATTCATCGTTGTTGTTGTTGGGCTGTGACCCGTTCCTTGATTGAGTATGTTTCATACCTTCGTTCCGATCCGTTGTTTGACTCGTGTTGAGTTGTGGTGCGTGTGTGGCTTTACCTGGATTGCACGATTAGTGGTATGGGACACTAGTCACCAAGGTATTGCAGCGGTCCTCGTGGGGGCCGTGGCGTGATTATGGAGCTGTGGCCTTTGTGTAAGGTTCACGTTTTTGGGGGATAACAGGTGTTATCCAGGCTGTGTGCCATGTCCGTGATAGTGCCGCGGGTACTATGAATTGGTGGTCGTTCGTTAGTGGTTTGTTGGTGGGGGAATGGCGATTCCCAGCGGAATAAGGTTGGACTATATGTACAGGGGTTCTGGAGGTAAAGGTTGGAACTAGATATAAGGTTGGGGGTAGCCATAAGGTTGGAACAGGGCATAAGGAAGGCATATCAATTCGTGGCGGGTGATGTCACGAGGGCTTGTGTAGCCGTGGTTGTGTGTTCTCTCTTGTGACGTGTGTAGTCACAAAGGCATGTGCTGCCTAGGCATGTGTTGCCGGTTGTTGTGTCTTTGTTCTTATGGTGTCGTTAGCGTTGTGGTCTTGGGATGTGTTCCCGTGGTGTTTGATTGATGAGTGTTGAGTCTTGAGTTTGGTGTTTACTCTTGGTTTTACACTTATATATACGTATTCCGTTTCAAAATGATTTTTGTATATATCCTACCTATGTATGATACTTAACAGGTATTGGTGGGTTACCAGCATTATCGCTGACCGGTCGTCGTCCCAATGTTTATCTTTGTATCTTTCAGGTGATGTCTAGACGAGCGCGATGTTTAGAAGCCGGTAGTCTAGCACCTTTTTCTTTCTGTTGTGGCCTGTGTGCCGTAGTAGTGATAGACTGATGTCTCTTTGGGATAGTTGTATACACTTGCAGATTGTTCGCCTTAGCGTTTACCGGGTTTGGTAGACGTGGCATAACACCCCATTCGGATTTCTTTTATCCATTTTTTCCTTTTATCTTCCGCTGTGCTAGTTTTGTGCTTGATCTGCGGTGTTAAGGCCCTTTTATATAGGTCGTGTTTGGGGGGTGTTACAATATGACTGAAGATATTAATATGTTGCACAAAGTCAGAACCCTCATGTGTCTTAAGCTCGTAAGACCTCTACTTTAGATATAGTTTGTTCATTAGAGATTTGCCCATGAACTGACCCTCCAATTTATCTCAAATTTCTTTTTGGAGTTGATAAGGTCATAACATGATACGTGACTTAATCCACAAGGCATACCAAGTGACCCCATCGGGAACGGCATAATTCCGACCCAATATCTCCTACCGTCTACGGAACCAATCTCGTGGTTCAAACTCTGTGGAATCAGGTATCGAACTATTAGTGTGCACACCCCCTAACCAGGATTCCAAGCCTGGCGGGAAGTTTCCAACCTCGTAACGCGGGAAGACGCCGCGTTACATATACTGGGACCGCAATGTCCATAAATATCTCCCGAGAGGAACATAATCCAAACGGTATCCTCCAAAACCTCACCGATATAGATAATACATAAATATATCTCTCATGCATCAATCTCATGCATGCAACAATTCTACTACTTCTCAATGCATCAAAGAATGTTATACCACATGCTTATGGTTTTTGAAAGTATTCTTGGGCTCACGTTGGCCCCTTATGCATTTTTGAAATATGACTCATGTGAAATGTCAAAATGCTCTATAACATGCTTCTAAATCATGTATAAAAATATCATGAAATACTTAAGAATAAAATGTCATGCTCGGTTTGCAACATATCAAATTCTATACATTCTATCCACAAAATATGCTTCACTTCTCATTGATCAAATATCTCAATCTAGTCATGCTTTCATAATAAATCATATTCTCAAATAATCATGCTTCTTTACTCAATAAAAAAACATCATCAGATCACATAGTCAAAAATAATTTGTCATACACAGTAACTTAACAAATATATACTATGTGTAGTAATTCTTCACAAATCCCTTCATAACATACTCGTTTTTAATCCAAATTCAACGAAATCAAAGCCAAAACGTGCGTCGAAACGATTCCGAAGAGCCGAGCCACAAGGGCCCGTAACACTCGGCCCGAAACGACACGTTGAGCCACAAGGGCCCGGCCACTCCGCTACCAAACACCAACGGAGCACTCAACACAAAACTTTAGCATTTCTACACATTTTTATCTTTATAACAATGACTTCACAGAGTAAAAAAGAGATTGGGAAATCATGGGGTCATACACTTTGTAGATCAAAAGTTCTTGGTAAAATCTTTTCTAGGGATACATAGTATTTCCCACAATATACAATGTTACTAACTAAGTACTTTTAGGAAAATAATAGAATAAGCTCCAAATATCTTTGTGATCAAATATATATCTCATACATAGTTATATATGTATAAATTCTCAAATTCAAGTATAGCATTCCCTAAAAACATATATACTCATATATATAATTCTTGAAATAGAGCTTTCTTGGCAAATCATAGCTTTTGGTAGATCAAAATCCTTCTCAACATATTTATGATCTTTCTTAGGAAAATACTTTTGTATATGAATAATCCTTCAAGCCTAGGTAATATAATAAATACTCCAAGATATTTACTCAAAGGTTGAAGTAGCTCAAGTGGAGGGAATTCAAATTAAAGATTAAGAGGTTAGTGGTTCAAATCCCTTTTTAAACAATTTTCTAGAGTATAACGGCATGAAATAAATCACACAAAAATTAACACCCAGGATTCGATCCCTGACCGGATGAGTAGCACACTGTTTCTCTAACCAGTGTGCTACACCGTCTCTTAGGGGTCGTTATATTATGCACCGCGCGGCAGACACTACAGTGTGTTTAAATTGACACTGTCAAAACGACGTCGTTTTATTTAAGTAAAGAAACGGCCCGCCGTTAGAGTTAACGGAGTTCGCTTGTTTGGTGTATTAAACACCAACTGACACTACAGTATATCTAAACCGACACTGCAGTTATATCAAAATGATATTGTAGTTATAGTGAAATGAAACTGCAGTGTATATAAAATGAAATTGAATAACATTTCACATATTTGAGTGTATATTGTACAATGAAGCTGTAATTATATCAAAATGGTCATGTAGTTGTGTTTTAATGAAACTATAGTGTATATAAAATAAAATTAAATAACATTTTCACATATTTGAGTCTATAAATATCGAATGAAACTATAGTTATATCGAAATGAAACTGTAGTTGTGTTGAACTGAAACTGCAGTGTATACAAACTGACATTGAATAACAGAATTACTTTTTGCAAAAGGGTGCAAAACGGCGGAAACAAACACTGTTTATTTTCATTTAAAAAAAAAAAGACGCGCGGTGCATAATCCATTATGCACCGCGGTGCATAATATAATTTGCCGTCTCTTAGTAACGGATCTCGTAGATATCCATTACTAAGCCCTGTAACCGGCGGGCCTTTCGTAGCGAATCTCTTGTAGGTCTCGTAGATATCCATTACTAAGCCCTGTAACCGGCGGGCCTTTCGTAGCGAATCTCTTGTAGGTCCGCTACTAAGTCCGTTGGCGAGTTTTGGGCAAATTATATTATGCACCGCGGTGCATAATGGATTATGCACCGCGCGTCTTTTTTTTTTTAAATGAAAATTAACAGTGTTTATTTCCGCCGTTTCGCACCCTTTTGCAAAAAGTAACTCTGTTATTCAGTGTCATTTTGTATACACTGCAGTTTCAGTTGAACACAACTACAGTTTCATTTCGATATAACTATAGTTTCATTCGATATTTATAGACTCAAATATGTGAAAATGTCATTTAATTTTATTTTATATACACTATAGTTTTATTAAAACACAACTACATGATCATTTTGATTTAATTACAGCTTCATTGTACAATATACACTCAAATATGTGAAATGTTATTCAGTTTCAGTTTATATACACTGCAGTTTCATTTCACTATAACTACAGTATCATTTTGATATAACTGCAGTGTCGGTTTGGATATACTGTAGTGTCAGTTGGTGTTTAATACACCAAACAAACGGACTCCGTTAACTCTAACGGCGGGCCGTTTCTTTACTTAAAGAAACGGCGCCGTATATGGGCCGCGGTGCATAATCGATTATGCACCGCGGTCTATAATATAACAACTACGAGTTTTGTTACCCTCTGTTTCGCAACACAGATCAAATACTCAAACTCCACAAAATTTCACAACATATTTGTAACAACAAGCTTACATTTCATCATTCTAAACACCCAAAATGCAAATATACTCACTTGAACCACTAAATCATATATTTAGGGCAAAATAATAAGTTTGGGAATCCATGGGGTATACCTTGAACACTCTTGATCTAGCCAACGCTATTACTAAGCTCTTCTTCTTCACCCTTCATCTTCTTCCACCATCTCCAACTCTCAAGCAACCACAACAATCCAAACACTCATCTAAGCTTAGAAATCTCATCTTAAAGACAAGCTAAGAAGAATAGAAAAGGGAGGAAGAAGAGAGGAGCTTACCCAAACTTGAATCTCAAGTCTTGAACTTAGCCTTTGCTCGAAGGAGCTCTAAAATGAAGAAGATGAAGATGATAGGGAGAGGGAGAGGGTCACGAGAGAAATGAGAGAAAAGCTGCTGATTTCTTCTCGAGTGAATAGTGCAACAAGGGGAAAATGCTAGCTCTTATAGTTAGGGTTTTGGGGGTAGAAATGTAAAATAAAATTGTAGGGTTCACATTGCTTCATAAACCATAGTCTAGAAAGATGATTTTCGAATAACTTGGGGTCAAAATGTATTTTTTCAAAAAGATTTCCAAACAAACACTTCGTTCAGATTTCTCCCAGTCTCACTCAGATTGGTTTCTCAGTTTAAATCTTGGTATGCGAAGTACCCGAAAACTTAGGATTTTAAATTTAAAATAAATCCTGATGTTGAATTTACTTAAAAGTAACTCAAAATAATTTATTCAACACCAATTTCATAGCAAAAATTTTTACGGAGTGGAAAACGGTTATTTCAGAATTTCTTAAAATTTGGATTTATGAAATTAAATTTTGGGTTGTTACAGTGATAGTACTTAGTATTTCTGTCACCTGACACAATCCAGTCCTCCCGAGAACGCTGGAACAACAACAACTCTTCCTGATGCAAAACCTCATCCAACTCCTTCTTCAAATTCCGTTCTAGTTTTAAAAGGTCGCTATGGTAACGGCTCGAAGTAACTTTCTGAATCCACCCAATCCTAGCAAGCAAGATCCTCTTCCTAGCTTCTACGCTACCAAACACGTCTTTGTTCCATTTGGTTAAAACTTTTGGACCTGTTCAATATTGTGGGCCAAACCCAGGTCCGCGCCCCATGCCGGTTTAACCACCTTGGCAAAAGAGTCATTGGTTAACCATGTTGCCTGGAACTTAAACGGTGTGTTGTGTGGTCTCGTACTTTGCTCCCGTGTCTTCGTTAAGATCGGTGCATGGTCAGACGCTATGCTTGGCAGATGAGTGACCGAGGCCTCAGGGAACCTTTGCCGCCAGTCCAGATTACGCATTGCTCTGTCTAGCCTTGCCCATTTGTAATGCACATCCCCCACACCCCTTACCCACGTCACTGAGGCCCAGTGAATCCCATGTCAATATGCCCCTCCCCATGTATCCAGTCCACGAATTCAGCACTGCGATGGGGCGAGTAAGCAGCGTAGTTAACAGTTTCGTCTTGGCACGTGACGGCATTAAAGTCTCCCGCCGCCACCCAAGGCCCCGGGATATTGCGTTTAGCCACCTGCAGGGTGTCCCATAGGTGCCGCCTCAGGTGCTGCACTGGCTAGCATAAACAACGGCCAGGTTCCACGGGGGTTCCCCGCTTTCCTTAACCTGCAAAAGAATAAACTGAGGGTGAGTGTAGATTACCGTTATCTCAGCATGTTTGTTCCAAAATACCCATATTCCCCCACTGAAGCCCACTGTCTCTACGCGGACCCAATCCTCGTAGCTTATCTTCTTGCAAATTGCAGTGGCTTGGTCTCCTGAGATCTTGGGCTCAATCAACCCAACTAACTCCGGTTTGTGATTCTTTATGAGGAGTTTAAAAACGCGCTGGAAGTTTCTCCCCCCCAGTGCCCTGCAATTCCAAAATAACGCAATCATTAAAAACAGAAAGAAAGAAAGGAACAAAACCAAAAGGACGACACAGAACAAAGCAAAACCACTCGCCCAAAATAACTCAATCATTAAGTTACATATTCAAGTGTCAACAAATAAACTACTAAGTTTTAATACGGTGAGCAAAGATTTTTGAAATTTACTCTCTCTCTTTTTTTTTTTTTTTTTTTAAAATAAGCTCATTTATTTAATCATAAGGTGAAGTGATTACAAATAGGAACGAGGAAAAGTATACCATTCCTTACAGTCAGATATAGAAATAACATCCCTAGCAATGCTACAAAGAACTTGAATCACAGACTGTTTCGCAAATTTGAAGCTGAATTCGTTAGATGAATTTAACGCTTCTTTAATATCATTGAAGAATTGATCAAACGTAGTCAAGACTAACTTTGGTTGAAAAGTCTTGTACACCACCTGAGTATATGTTTTCCATCTGTCGTTCATTGACAATATATCCATCGAGCTGAGATGCAGATGCTCTTTTACATTATCATCTTTGTCACCCAGGATGAAGTTTACATACATCATGATCAACTTATATGTTTCACACTTATGAAGAAAAGAACTCGCAAAAAGAAATGAGAGGAAAACAAACTCGCCAAAAGAAACGAGGGGAAAACAAATTCGTTACACAAACGAGAGAAAAATACATAAAAAAAGCAGAACACAAAAGAACAGAGAAGCAGTAGTACACCTCTAGAACTTTATTTTACGGATCCATGGGAATCAAACCACTTCTTTATCCAGATCTGGCGGAATCCTTAAGCTTTAGACCTTTGGAACTACTGCAACTTCCTTGAAGGGTTGGTGGCTGAATAGGCACTGGACTTTATTATGAAACTAAAAAAAACAAAAAAACAAAAGAAAATAGGAGACCGCTGGCCAAGAAACGAAGCTCCGTCAAAGGCTCAAAGCTTCGGCTAGAGGCCGGCGGCCACCAGATGAAGAAACGCCCAAAAAAGAAGTAAGATTTTGTGAGAACGAAAGAGAGGTTTCGAGAGAATTAGGGTTTTGAGGGTTTTGTAAAATTTAGTCTAATTTGCTAAATTTGTAAAATTCACTCCATCCAATCCATATCTACTGTTTTTTGGAAAGAAAAGTAAGAGCATAAATTAATAAGAGTCAAGCTCAAGAACCTGAGCAATACAAGGAAAAGGGACCGAAAAATAGTCCACACAGTCAGACTTGGACAAGGCATCCCGAGCAAGCTCATGAGCGACCTTGTTCGCAGATGTTTAACAAACGAAAAGGTGAAATTAGTAAAGTATCTAGCTATTTTCTAACATCATTAATTAACAGATCAAAAGAAGAACACAAGTCTTGACTGTTGATTCCATAAACGACTTGGATGCAGTTCGTCTCAGTTTGGATATTGTCCAAATTAATCACCTTTAACCACTTCAAAGCCTCTCTCACTGCAATTGCCTCTGCCTCCATTGGTTTGAATAAACCCTTCCAGGGGACTTCCTTGGCTGCTATAAAGGAACCATTAGCATCGCGCAGAACAAACACCAGCCCTGCCCTCCTACTGTTAAAGTCCAAAGCTGCATCAACATTAGGTTTATAGTAACCCTCTAGCGGTTTGATCCAATTATCTTCATGTGTAGCAACTTGAGACTACTGATTTGCACATTGATTTGCTGACTGCCACTCAAGGAGGAAGGTTTGAGCTTCTGAAACAACATCATGAGTAGATAACACCAAATTATTCCAGACCTTATCATTTCTAGCTTCCCATATCTTCCAACAAATAGAGATCATCAAGCATAATTCACTGTTAGCTAAGGAATTGAAATTAACTTCAAGCCATTCTAAGAAGGAGCCATAGTTTTGATGAACAATTCGATTAAACAATTCCCAGCAACTCTTAGCTAAATAACATCTCAGAAAGACATGAAATACATACTCACCCTCAATGCAACGCAATTGACAAAAGCTTGGAACCTGCACCCTAACTCTTAGCTGGCCATAGGTAGGTGATGTAGAAAATTCCCTTGTATGTAGACGGTATGTATGTAAAATGTGTATGAACAATAGAGTAGGCAAGAGAAAATAGCTCAAAGGACCCTCTTCTTCATTGATGTTCTTGTGTTCTATATCACATATTCTAGAGAGAGAGGAGAGCTCTACAACTTAGGGAGAGTGGAGAGGGGAAGAGAAAAAGCCCCTTAAAATGGAGGGTCAATGCCCTTTTATAGGCCCAAGCGTGGGCGGGTTTGACTTTGACCCGAACCATTTAACTCTGACCCAAACAGGAGTATAAAGCGTACGGGGAGCCTGAACCCGGGCAGGGACGGATGCACATTGTTAGTACAGGGGACCTTCCCCCCCCCCCCCCCAAAAAAAAAAAAATAATAATAATACAAATATGAGTGAAGCCTTTGGAGGATTAGAGGATTTATTAACTGGGCGTCTTGGCCCCTTGGCCCCCCTTCCCCAAAAAAATATTAATAGTATATTATTATTTTTTTGGCCCCCTTTACTAAAGTATTAATCCTTCACCAAAGTATTTTTTTTGGAACTGTGTCCATCTTGCAAGGTAAACACGGTTCTATGTTCATAATTACTGAATTATATGTTCATAATTATAAAGCTATATATTCATAATTTTAGAACTTTATATTCATAATTATTGAACTCTATATTTATAATTATAGAACTCTATGTTCATAATTACTTAATTATATGTTCATAATTATAAAGCTATATTTCATAATTTTTGAACTTCATATTCACAATTATTGAATCTATATATTCATAATTACAAAATTATATGTTCATAATTATGTTCACAACTATATGTTCATAATTTTTGAACTATATATTTATAATAATGAACAATTTTACTATTGATTGCAATGCATCTTGTGTCATTTACTAAGTTGCTTATTCAAAATTTAAGAGATAGTGGATGAGATGAATTAGTTGCAAGTGTGAAGTCTTTTTGTGAAACAGTCAACATAATTGTGCCGAATTTTGATACTCAATATATTGCAAGAAGAGTAGGTCTAGGCATCAACAAGATGAATTAACAATTGGGCATCATTACAAATTTGATATTTTTAAGGGAAAGAGTCAAATAGACCCTTTAACTTTTGATGAAAAAGCAATTAGGCCCTCAAACATTAAAAATGTTCAATTACACCCTCGAACTCTTTAAAGTTGTACAATTAGACCTATTTACAGGTAATCAACAGGTTAACAAGTAATTTTTTTTTTTAAAATGCGTATATCATTTAGAATTGATGACTTTTGCAAGTTGGTTAATAAGTTTTACCATCAAGTTATGGAGTTAATTATTCTCAGTTCATCGTCATTCTCTTTCAAATTAATATTGGCTCCCCGCACCAACAAATCCTGGCTCCGTCCCTGAACTCGGGGTATATTCCCCATCAGTAGGTAAAGATCCAGAACATACCTGCCAAAAGAAAGATTTAATTTTTGGAGGCAGCCTCAACTTCCAGCATCTAGTCCAGAAAGGAACATAATGGGCCAGCAGATTTTCAGTTAACTTCTTATAGCAACTTCTCACATTGTAGTCCCATTTTTCATCTTCCATCCACACAATTTTATCTTCAAGTTTACACTCGGGTATGGGAATGCTTTTTGTTAGGTCCACATCTTTAGGCACTAAATTATCCAACAGTAGGATTATGTTCCAGTCAGTCTTAGTTTCATTGATCAAGTCAGCCACTTTGATGAAATTTGTGTTTCTTGTCAAGGGGGTTCGGACAAAACGAGAGGAATTGTTAGGAAGCCAAGGACCCCCCCACCCCTAACTCTTCTTGCTTTTAGCTTACGATTCTCTCTTTAGAAGCGGTGTCAAAAGATTAAGATGTGCATGGGTCGTGTATGGAAAGATGGATGATATGATAAAACGGGGAGTGAGAACCACCCCGAGTGTCGTACTCAAGGAATGACAACTTGGAAGTTGAGTAATGGATTGTGTGAGGTTGTTTCAACTTTGAAAAGCTCGATTCAAGAGGAAGTGTGTAATTGATTGATTGAGTAGGAAAAAGAAACAATAACAAGCATGGAAAAGTAGGAAGAATAAGAGAGAGAAAAGCAGATTAGGATTGTGTTACAATTGCATTGTGAGAGGGGTCTTTCCCACAATTGAGACGTTTTGGTGAGTTGAGTGACTTGTTACGAATCAAGATGGATGTTGCTAATGTGTCACCAATTTCGGTCCAAACGCCTCCCGTAGCGAATTACGACACCCAGGTGCCAGTAGTTCCAATGGGGAAAACTTATAAACACCTTGCCTACATTCCTTCCCGGACCACCATCCTATCGAATTTAGGGCGGGGAATGTAGAGGATTAAGGGGCCTACCTCGGTCTAGCAATCTCTTGCCCAAACCGAGATATCCAAACCCTCCAAGGAGTAGGGCCCAACTCCAAAGAAGCCACAAAAAACCATCATCCAACAACAAGATCAAAGAAACAATCATCAAACATTCACCACAATTATACAATCAAATCAACCCAAACATCACAATAGCAATTTACACCACAATCCTAGTCCCCAGAAATTTAGCCAAGCATCATTAAAGGAAAGATCAAGCAATTGCAAAATAGGTGAAACACAAGATATAAGCAATAAAAGAGAAGGGAATAGATTTCACCCAAAATCCAAGCTAGATCCCTTTAATGGTGAGTAGAAAATGAAGTTCCAAGTTGCAAACCACTCTAAATCTCCAAACCTTGTACAATTCAAGCAAAATTGGCTAAGATCTAGTGAAGGGAAGATATATCTATACTAGATCTAAATTCTCTCTCTAAAAAGTTATAGAACCCTAATCTAAAAATTGTGTCTCTAAAAAAATGTGTAACTTCTAAAAAATTGTGGAACTCCCTAATAAATCAGAAATTTTAGCCTTAAATAGCCAGCTTCCATTCGGCATCCTATTCACGAACGGCGTCACGCCGTGATGCCGGCGTGAATAGGGAATAATTCCCTTCCGTGCTGAGCTTCGTCCTGCTTCTTTAAATCCCATTCACGCTGGTAATCACGCCGTGAGGCATCCATGAATGATGAATAATTCCAGATTTTCTCCTTAGCTCTCTTACGTTGGTGTCACACCGTGAATAGATGAGTAAATGGGAAATAATTCTCCTTCTTCTCTTCTTCATGTGCGTGACTTGTGATCCTTGTGTGCGCTTTTCTTGGTCTTGCTCTTTTCAACTCTTTTTACCACTTTTCCGTCCAAAATTACCTGAAAACATGTAGAATACAATTAGGAAGGCATTTCCGTACCGAACTGTGCTTTTAGGATATTTTACTCTAAAAACCAAGACTTTTAGATGAAAACGAATGCAAAACTCTAGACTCTTAACTAGATTGTTAGAGTATGGTGCACAGTGGAAATAAATAAAGATAAAGTGTGTGTGAGATTGTGAGCAGTATATCTCGTGTGAAGCAGATAAGTAAAGAAAGCAGTAAAGAACATAAGACAATTATAGTGGTTCGCGAGGTGGTGTAATCCTCCTACTCCACTTGCTCTTATCTCCAAGAGCAATTCACTATATCAACCACTTCTTGGTTCCAAGATACAATGAATTTCCATGATCTAGTGCTTTGATCACAAAGCCCGCACTAATCACGCCCAGTGACACCACACTGCTGCTTCGGGTTTCACGTCGCCGCGCTACTATCCCAGGATTTCATGACTCCGAGTTACTTTCCCCCCGTCTTCCACACTCCGGTAGAAACGTATCCATGATCTGATGCTTTGATCACCAAGCCCACACCAATCACGCCCAGTGCCTCCGACACTGCTGCTTCGGATCTCACAGCTCCGTGTGACAATCCAAGATTTCACAGCTCCGTGCTACTTTCCTCCCTTCTCTTGTTTTGCTCCAAAACAAGTGTTGTCTTACTTCCAACTTCTGAGACTCTGTAGTTGATCTTCAATGATGCGCAGGTCTCTTTGATGAAGATTAACACTCTTGAAAGATTTCTCTGGAACGCTCTGAGTGTTTTCTCTCTTTGGATGTATCAAGTAAAGCACTTGATTTTTATGCTCTGTTTTGCTTTGTTTAAGAACTCTCAGAATATTTTTCTCTTGAAGCTCTCTGAGTTCTTTTTCTCACACTTGAAGATTTTAGCTCTTTGAATTTTTTGGCTCTTTGCTCTTTGATGAGTTCGTTGTCTGCTCTACTTGTATTCTTCAAGTCTTCATATCTTCATCATTTTATAGCTGGTAATGAGGATCTGCCCGTTGGATAGAGACGATCTCATTTTTGAATTCTGTATCTTTTTGTCAGAGATCTTATTTTATCTTCTGCAAAGATGTCAGAAAGAGATAAGCTAGTCGTTGATGGATCTTCATCTCCATGTAAATGAGCTCCCAAACTTCATCTGATATTCCTCTGTTTTAACGTTGAGTGAGAATATATGGGTCTCAGTTTTGGTGTAGAATGGCTTCTCTGATCAGCTCTGAAGTGGTCCTTATATCTTTGGGATAAAAAATATTCTTTAATTTAATCCCATACTAGTTAGACTAGTATTTTTCCTTGTGAGAATATTTTCACTGTAAGTTCTTCTTCATTCTCACGTCTGGGTGTTCTCAGACTTCAAACTGGCTTTGAACTTCCACCCAATTTGAATTTCTCCTTTGTAATTGACACCCAATTTCAATTAGCTTGTAATTGGCACCCAAATTGAATTGATCCTTTGTAATTGGCTCCCAATTGACTTTGACTTGCAATTGGCTTCCAACTTCTCCTGGTGCTTCAATTACTTCTCAATTTGAATTGCATTGACCTTGACTTCGACCTTGACTTCGAAATTGGCTCCCAGACTTTTCCTGGTATTGAATTTCATCTCAATTCAATTGCCAATTTGAATTTCTCCTTTGTAATTGACACCCAATTTCAATTGGCTTGTAATTGGCACCCAAATTGAATTGATCCTTTGTAATTGGCTCCCAATTGACTTTGACTTGCAATTGGCTCCCAACTTCTCCTGGTGCTTCAATTACTTCTCAATTTGAATTGCATTGACCTTGACTTCGACCTTGACTCCCAGACTTCTCCTGGTATTGAATTTCATCTCAATTCAATTGCTCCTCAATTGCTCCTCAATGTCTTCTTTTAATTGGTCCCCAATTTGAATTGCATCCCATACTACAACTTGAATTGGCTCCCAATTTCAATTCTACATTACCTCCCAACTTGAATTGATTCCCATGTGAAACTTGCTCCCAATTTCAAGCTCCCAATTTCAATTCCTTCGAACTAGCTCCCAATTTTTAATTCCTTCGAACTAGCTCCCAATTTCAATTCTACATTAGCTCCCAACTTGAATTGATTCCCATGTGAAACTTGCTCCCAATTTCAATTTCTCTGAAACTAGCTCCCAATTTTTATTTCAATTCCTTCGAACTAGCTCCCAATTTTTAATTCCTTTGAACTAGCTCCCAATTTTTAATTCCTTCGAACTAGCTCCCAATTTCAATTTCTATGAAATCAGCTCCCAACTCCATCAGATTTAATTTAATTTGGCTTCTCAAATTTTACCTTGTAAAATTGTTAATGGTGAGATTCGAACTTGAGCCATTTCGCATAATATATCAAGCATTATCCACTTCGTTCGTACAGCCTATTGATTAAATCACCAATCTTCTTTGGTGTACTCCTTTCTTTCAATATATGCTTGATCTCCAAGTTAATTTCAAGTTGATAGCGTGAATTGAACCGGGGGTTACGGTTACACTACGAATACGTATGTTTGTGAACGAGTATAATGAAGCGCTCGACAGTCAGCCGGTCGGTCGGTCGGACTACCAGGCGACGACTGAGCGGTCCGAGGCTAGGTAGTATTGCAAGTAGTAAATAGTGGGTTACAAAGTAGTGAGTAGTAGTTGTTACAATGAGATCAAGGTTAGATGTGAGGAGGAGATCCTCCTATTTATACTGTCTAAATCTGTCTACGCATTTAATGCGCCTGCTGCAAGTGGATCAACGTGGCGTCTTCTCGTTGGCTCAGTCAGTCGGTAGTTGACTGATCGATGGGCGGTGCCGTCCCACCTGCCAGCTGGGGTCTATGCATTTAATGCGCCTGCAGCAAGTGGATCGACGTGGCGTCTTCTCGTTGGCTTAGTCAGTCGGTAGTTGACTGATCGGTGGGCGGTGCCATCCCACCTGCCAGCTGGGTCTACGCATTTAATGCGCCCGCTGGAAGTGGATCGACGTGGCATCTTCTCGTTGGCTCAGTCAGTCGGTAGTTGACTGATCGATGGGGCGGTGCCGCCCCACCTGATCGATGGGGCGGTGCCACCCCACCTGCAAGCTGTCCATCGCCGCTCTGCAAGTGCAAGTTGGACCCTGTGACTTGTCGTGCAAGTTATGTTTTCGGCTCTGCAGGCTACGTCATCTTGCAGGCCGACCGGTCACCCTACGGTAGACCGGTCGGGTGGCTTTCCGTCAGGGCGATTCCAAGGGTGATCCGAGAGCATCTTCTCTTGTCATGAGGCCTATCGGTACGAACGGTACGGCTGACCATAAGTGATTTAGTCCTGTCGGGATTATTACCGTAACAGACCGGTCGGATGACTTCTTGACGGACCGGCTATACGGATCATTCTTCTGTACATATTTACCCATCACGAGTCCCCCACTTCTTGAATCCACGAGAATCATTGGGTTCGAGAAGTGAGAAATATTTCCTCCGTAACTCTCCCCGTCAGCTTGTCACGAACAAAGTGTCAGCCGGTCGTCCTACCGCCAGCTGTGCTCCTTCCGGTTTATTAGACAATTTTTGATAATTTTTAAAAAAATTCCTACAAGTCTTGATCGGACGGTGCATGCGCAATGTTTTGACACGTGTCGCAATCTGAGCTTTCCGCGTGATCGGGCCGACCTTTAAACTTCCAAGCCCATCTTCCACCTATAAATAGTCCCCTTAATTTTTTATTTTTTTTTTTTTTTACTCTCACTTTCCTGGCTAACTGATTTTCTTCATCCTGCAAGGTAAAAATCTTCTCTTTCCTTTCTTCTTTTCCTTTCCTTCCTTTTTATTTTTTCTTCTCCCCTGCTGTCCGACCGAAACCCTCAACTTTTCCAAAAAAAAATTATTTTCTTCTTTCTTCCCGTTGCTCCGTCGCACTGCATCAACCAACCATCTGCTCCTTTTTGCCGACCGGCCGACCGCACGCCCAAGCCTCCAGGTATGCTTTCTTCTTCTTTCCTTCTTCTACAAACTTTTACGTGCATGATTCCTTTGCTTTGCTAAAGTCAACATAAAAAATACATGTGTCTAATTCTTACATATGCCACAAGGCATGCTACTTCTTTTTGTTTTTTTTTTATTTGCTTAATTATACATATGTTTATGTGTCTTGCTTTCATAGTGCCACCATGCATATTCTTTTTCTCTTTCTTTTGCTTTTTCCATACATGTATGCGTAAGCATATTTTCAAAGAAGAAATATATGAATGCATGAGTATTTGTTGTTGTTGCTTTGTTTCACTTTTCGGCCGGCCAAAAGCATGGGCCGGTCGGTCGGCCTTTTTTTTTTCTTTTTTTTTTTTGGATCTCCAAAATCAATGCTGGTTGTTGTTTGATTTTTTACCGTCCTACCGGCTAACATATTCCAACGTTATTTGTTGTTGTTGATCCGTTGCCAATTGCAATCTACCTTTTTGTAGACCGAACGTCCAATTGCACTTTTGTGTAGACCGACCATCCAATTGCATTTTTTGTA
The DNA here is from genome assembly GCF_001879475.1 of Ipomoea nil. Taxonomy (NCBI): domain Eukaryota; kingdom Viridiplantae; phylum Streptophyta; class Magnoliopsida; order Solanales; family Convolvulaceae; genus Ipomoea; species Ipomoea nil. Next base: position 2,097,074 of record NW_017619356.1, read on the forward strand.
GACCGATCGTCCAATTGCACTTTTTGTAGACCGACCGTTCAATTGCAATTTTTGTAGACCATCCGTCCAATCGCAATTTTTTTTTAGACCGATCATCCAATTGCATTTTTTTTGTAGATCATCCGTCCAATCGCAATTTTTTGTAGATCGATCGTCCAATTGCATTTTTTTTGTAGATCGATCGTCCAATTGCATTTTTTTTTTTGTAGATCGACCGTCCAATTGCATTTTTTGTGTAGACCGACCATCCAATTGCATTTTTTGTGTAGACCGACCATCCAATCGTATTTTTTGTAGATCGACTTTACAATTGTAATTTTTGTAGACCGACCGTCCAATTGCAATTTTTTGTAGATCGATCGTCCAATTGCATTTTTTGTGTAGACCGACCATCCAATTGCATTTTTTTGTAAATCGATCATCCAATTGCATTTTTTTGTAGACCGATCGTCCAATCGCATTCTTTGTAGTCCGATCGTCCAATTGCATTTTTTGTAGATCGATCGTCCAATTGCAATTTTTTGTAGACCATCAGTCCAATCGCATTCTTTGTAGTCCGATTGTCCAATTGCATTTTTTGTAGACCGATCCTCCAATTGCAATTTTTTGTAGACCGATCATCCAATTGCATTTTTTTTTGTAGCCCATCCGTCTAATCGCCTGACCGACCGATCAATTGTTAGACCGACCGATCAATTGCTAGACCGATCGATCATGCGCCAAATGCTGTAATTGTTTCCTTGCTATTGTCATTTGTTGATGCTACCTAGAAGGTCAATTGACAATTAATCACCATCTGATCGACTGATTGACCGGTTACCTCGCCATCCGTTCGACGGCCCGGATGATTGACCGGTCGGTTGCTCCAAAATTCACGTACGTTTTTCCATTCATATGCTTCTTTCTTCTTCCTTTAAATATGCGTACATGCGTGTGTATTGTTTTTAGCACTGCCACCATGCACACTTCTTTCCTTTTCTTTTGTTAATTAAAATATATGTTATATCTACTTTGTCTGCTTCGTAACTTGTTTTCCTCTTTTTCTTTTTTTTTTTCTTCTTTTTTTTTCTTTTTTTTTTTTTGCATTTTGCACATTGCTGATGGAAGAATATTATTGTTGCTGATTTGTTTCCAGCCGACCGACCAGTCAAACCATTCACGCCGACCGACCATCAGATGCCTTCATTCAATTTTTTTTTTCGAAGTTGCTGCGTGTTGATAATGCTTGATGCCACTGTTTCATTTGTTGTTCTTGATTGCTGCATTCCACTCCAGCCAGCCACCTGCCGACTGTCACTCGCCCTCTCATGCCTTTATCTTATTTGTGCTAGACGCCCCAACATTTGCACAATATTAATGCCTTGATTTTTGTTGCTGCAATTTGTTCTTTCGTTGTTGTTGATTTTTTTCCGACCGATCGCCCTTCGACACGGGCTGACCGACCGGTCTCCCATTTGAGTTGTGCATGTTGATGTTGTTTGTTGCTGCTTGTTGTTTGTTATTGGTCATGTTTGTTGGTCTTCTTCCGACTGACTATCCATGTTAGCAGGCCGACTAGTCGCGCTCATGGTCCAAGAAAAAACTCGCCGCTCCTTTTTTTTTCTTTTTTCTTTTTTTTTTTTTTCTTTTTAAACGACCAACAAGAGGTCTCATCGCTGAGAAGCGGGATAAATGTTACACTCGATCGGGAAGGCCGTGCAGGTAGGATCGGGATTTCTCAAACGGACCGATAGGGAGTTTTTTTTTTTTTTTTTTTTTTTTTTTTTTAGACGACCAACAAGAGGTCTCATCGCTTAGAAGCAGGACAGATGCTACACTCGATCGGGCAAGACCGTGCAGGTAGGGCCGGGATTTCTCAACCGGACAAAACCTCAAACGGACCGATAAGGATTTTTTTTTTTTTTGAACGACCAACAAGAGGTCTCATCGCTAAGAAGCGGGATAGATGTTACACTCGATCGGGCAAGACCGTGCAGGTAGGGCCGGGATTTCTCAACCGGGCACAACCTCAAACGACAGGGCCGGGAAAAACGAGTGAACTTAATCACAAATTCGACCGGACACAGTTGTGCAGGTAGGGCCGGGATGATGTGTTCGGGCAAAACCTCAAACGACAGGGCCGGGAGAACAAGTGAACTTCATCACAAACTCAACCGAACAAAATCGTGCAGGTAGTGCCGGGATAACTCGACCGGGCAAAACCTCAAACAATAGGGCCGGGAAAACGAGTGAACTTAATCACAAACTCGACCAGACAAAATCGTGCAGGCAGGGCCGGGATAACTCGACCGGGCACAACCTCAAATGACAGGGCCGGGAAAAACGAGTGAACTTAATCACAAACTCGACCGGACAGAGTCGTGCAGGTAGGGCCGGGATAACTCGACCGGGCAAAACCTCAAACGACAAGGCCGGGAAAACAAGTGAACTTAATCACAAACTCGACCAGACAAAATCGTACAGGCAGGGCCGGGATAACTCGACCGGGCACAGCCTCAAATGACAGGGCCGGGAAAAACGAGTGAACTTAATCACAAACTCGACCGGACAAAGTCGTGCAGGTAGGGCCGGGATAACTCGACCGGGCAAAACCTCAAACGACAAGGCCGGGAAAACAAGCTGGCCGACCGGCCCTTTTTTTTTTTTTTTTTTAAGGAGCCACTTGAAATGTTCCGAGTGAGGTCAGAAATGTTCCGAGTGGGTGGCTCTTTACTTGCACCGTTTTTTTCCATGGAGTTCTTGCTGTAAACGGTCTATCCTCTCTTGCATCCTGGCTAGCTGACGACGAGGACTATCTTCTCCGCTCGGGTATCTTTCTCTTCTGACCGGTCGGTCACCGACCCGACCGGCTAGCCGGCCAGTCCTGCCTCCTTCTTTGAATCGCAACGCGCTTCCGGTGCTGCTTCCTTCTGTCTCCGCGATTCTTCGGGATTTTTGTCTTGAGCGGTATTGGTCGTCTTGGGGTCCCAACCGAGACCTTACACTTTTCCGTATACGATCAAGAGCACTCCCACGGTGAGGGGCGTCGGGGTGATGATTACATTGGCACTTTTCTCGGTTAGATCTCCGCGACCGATCTGCTGACTGGATTTCTTCAGGGTCACGATCTGGGGGTTGCGGGCACTGGTGCTCTTGGGGTGGTTGAGCCACTGGTTGATGCTTCTCCACGACTGGAATTTGGGGGGGTCATCATCATTTGCGGGGTTGGCGCCATAACATAGTACCCCGGCGTTCCAGACCACGGTTGATAAACTTGAGTGAATCCATGTTGCGGTGTTCCTTGTATGAGGTTTTCTCCAAGTGCACCTGGCGTTGGTGGCAACATCTGACCTGTCGGGGGTAGCATGGTGTATGTTATCGACATCGTAAGATTGGGATTAATTGCGCCATTCCAAGGTACTGGGATGGTCGGGTGGACGGTCGTGCGTCCAGGCTGCTGGTCGGGATTCTGACCGACCGGGTGGGTAGGTTGTGTGTCCTGTCCTTCGTGGTTGGAGGTGAGCTCGTTCATCAGTCCTCGTGATCGGTCCAGCTGTCTTCGTAGATCATCTTCAGGGAGTGTTCCAACCGTGTTGTCGGGGTGATGTCCAACTTGACGGGTTGATCCTTCCATCTGCACGTGGATCTGATTCCGGCTCCTCCTGCTGTTTGCCATCTCGATCAAGCGAGGTAGATGTGGAAAAATGGTAACGGGACAGAGAGTGACTCGTTCGGTCCCCACAGACGGCGCCAATGATAGTGTGAATTGAACTGGGGGTTACGGTTACACTACGAATACGTATGTTTGTGAACGAGTATAATGAAGCGCTCGACGGTCAGCCGGTCGGTCGGTCGGACTACCGGGCGACGACTGAGCGGTCTGAGACTAGGTAGTATTGCAAGTAGTAAATAGTGGGTTACAAAGTAGTGAGTAGTAGTTGTTACAATGAGATCAAGGTTAGATGTGAGTAGGAGATCCTCCTATTTATACTGTCTAAATTGGTCTACGCATTTAATGCGCCTGCTACAAGTGGATCGACGTGGCGTCTTCTCGTTGGCTCAGTCAGTCGGTAGTTGACTAATCGATGGGGCGGTGCCGTCCCACCTGCCAGCTGGGGTCTACGCATTTAATGTGCCTGCTGCAAGTGGATCGACGTGGCGTCTTCTCGTTAGCTTAGTCAGTCGGTAGTTGACTGATCGGTGGGGCGGTGCCGTCCCACCTGCCAGCTGGGGTCTACGCATTTAATGCGCCCGCTGCAAGTGGATCGACGTGGCATCTTCTCGTTGGCTCAGTCAGTCGGTAGTTGACTGATCGATGGGGCGGTGCCGCCCCACCTGCAAGCTGTCCATCGCCGCTCTGCAAGTGCAAGTTGGACCCTGTGACTTGTCGTGCAAGTTATGTTTTCGGCTCTGCAGGCTACGTCATCTTGCAGGCCGACCGGTCACCCTACGATAGACCAGTCGGGTGGCTTTCCGTCAGGGCGATTCCAAGGGTGATCCGAGAGCATCTTCTCTTGTCATGAGGCCTATCGGTATGAACGGTATGGCTGACCATAAGTGATTTAGTCCTGTCGGGATTATTACCGTAACGGACCGGTCGGATGACTTCTTGACGGACCGGCTATACGGATCATTCTTCTGTACGTATTTACCCATCACATGCAATCTTCCAATCGTAATTTTCTTAAACGAAAATTCTCATGGGAACTCCTTTTTGAGTAGCATTGACGTGAATATTATATCATTCATCTTCTTCTTCAATTTGCCATTTTCTACAGACAAATTCTTAGATTTTAGGCTTGATATCCTCTTCTTCTATTTTCGTGCATCTTCCTCTGTTTTTCTCTTTTGCAACTTAAATAATTTTCCGATCATGGTCTAAGACTCTACTAGACCTATGAAATAAAATTGGGGGATCTACAAATACATATTTGGCATATCAAAACCATTACACTTTATTCCTAACATGCAACAAATTCTACTCTTTTCTAGTCATATGCACTATCTAATGATCAACAATTGGCACGCCAAAATTTTTTGAAAAATAAAGCACAAGAGTGCGCCCCTTTCCACACTTTAGAACAACATCGTACTGTGGACGCATGGGTGTGAACAAGAGCAAGAAAGTGAAACAAGGTTTCCCTTTCCACACTTTAGAAGTCTAGCTTGGGATGCCCCTGATTGTTCAATCAACACCCAAAAACTACCTAAGGAGGTTGTCTCTTTTCCACACTTTAGGAATAGACAATGGGACTCAAGGGACAACAAAGCATGCAAAAAAGAAGAAGTCTAGATACTAGCACAGGAAAGTACGTTTCCACACTTTAAAAACACAAACTGGGGAAAAGGTAAATTGTAACACCCCAGATTTTCAAGACTTTTTAAAACTTATAATAAAGGTAGAATCTTATTAAATCCCAAGATATAATACAAGCGTTCGGGGTGCTATGCCACACTTGGGCTAGAGAACCCAAGTGCACAGGCTAACTAACTAATATCATCAAAGTGTGATTACATAAACGTGGCACGCAGGACGAAGGGGAAACTATCTACTTCTACACTCCAAGTTCTAGCGCGCTCCAGTGACTTAATCTTCTGTGCCTGAAAGCCAAATATATCTGTTCAGCGAGAGATGCTGGTAACCCACTCCAACGCGTTGAAATACAATACATATACGAAAACCATTTTGAGCATGAAGATATATCCTACGAACTCTAGCTTTAAAACCGGGAATGACTCGACAGATAAGGCTAGGCACAAACAGCAGTTATAACAAGCATATGCAGTTCACAATAGATACGGCAGATAAGGCAGAGCATAAATAATAATCAAAACCCAACATAAACAGTCCTCAACATGAATCCCATAGTCACATCCCCCAAGACACTCACAATCACAACTCATCCATATCGCAACACATAGCACACTTTGTTGGCGCCACAGGACCAATCGCATGCCCATACATGAGGGTTAGCGCATATAGCTCTGACACGGCCCCGCAGCACCCTGCCCCGTATCGCAACACGGAGGGGTCGATCGCAACCGACCGATGAACCGCAGCTCATCATAGTGTTTGATCGCAACCAAACAGTGGACCGCAGCCCAAGAGAATGTCATCTGACCGCAGCCAGGAAAAAGGATGAACCGCAGCTCATATAGAAACGTTTGATCGCAACCAAACGGTGGACCGCAGCCCAAGAGTATCAATCTGACCGCAGCCAGCTTCTGAACCGCAGCTCAGGATAACCAATCCGATCGCAACCGAATTGGGGTAACACACACACATAACACATAGCAAGCACATGCAACCCACATTACACATTGGGAGGGGGGATAAAACGTATAACAAAACCTATGCGTGATCCATCACATACTAAGAATAGTCCTAAGGAGTTCATGCTTCTTCCACCTAGGTCAACGGGGTACGAATTCAACTAGCATGCAATATAATAGACTCATAAACCTACGAACGGTACCCGAAATATCAAACTAGACATAGGCACGATAAACGGAGTCCGTTGGGACACCACGGGGAACGGGGAAACATCAAACGGGGAAGCCGGGGTCCCGAAGTGGGAGAATTTCCAGCGGGTAGCCGGTGGGTGGGGGAGCCAGCCACCGGCTGCCCGCCGGAATTTACTGTTCCGGGCAGCGGGTCGCCGGTGGGCAGCTGCCCGCCCGCCGGCTGCCCGCTGCCAGAGGCGCTCTCTTGGCCGTGGGTAGGTGGCGGCTCCCCTACCCCCCACTGACTCTTTTCACACAATTTACGCCCCGGAAACCGTTGTGGAACCCGAAACCATGCTTAGACACTTTACAATGCAATTAACGACAACACGTAGACAATTAACGGATCAAATACGAGAAACGAACGGCACATAACCTATCATGCTTTTCTAAACATAATCAACACCCAAACATGCGATTTCCCCCACCCGATAATCCAAGAATAATATCATACGATACAACCTAGGGTTCTAATCACTTTTATATCCACAAGAATACGATTCGTCTTCTAATTGCAAGATTAGGTAAGAATAACACATAAACATCAAGAGCATCACACAATTATCAAGAACAACACATAATCATCAAGAACTCCATATAATCATCAAGAACTCCATAATTATCAAGAATCTCCCAATATCAAGATTATCAAGATCCCTCATGGGATCATCACATCAAACATCAATAATAACCATCACATCTTGCCAATGCACAATAATATGGGGGAAACCCTAAGGGGGAGTCATTGCTATGAAAATAGGTTTTGTTGAGACATGGGTTACCTCTTAGCATTAATTAATTCCTTGGCTATGAAGGATCTTTCTTTAAGCTTTCTTGATTTCTTGATTTCTCCTAAGGGGATTCTTGGAACTCTTTGGGTGGTGAGAGTTTATTGTGGTGGGGATTCTAGGTGCCTGCTAAGTTCCCTATTTATATATTTAAGACTCCTAGTTAGGGCCTGAATGGTATGGGTTTACTAATTCTATTCATAGGGCTAGGGCTTGTTTTAGGGATAAGGGTCCATGGTCCATAGTGGACCATATTAATTTAAGAGGATCTTAATCGTAATCTGAATAGTAAAAGGCCTACTTCCCTTATTCCTAACAGGCTTAAGACTCTTATTCGGGCAAGGGTCCACGGTTCATGGTGAACCTTACTAATTAATTAAAGGTAAACCTAACATAATTAAATAATATTTAATTATTATTAACGGGATTAATTAAATAATTAATCCAGGATTGAATGCCGTAACACGGGGTGTTACACTCTCCCCCCCTTACGAGAAGCTTCGTCCCCGAAGCTTGGAAATCATTGCAGGGTTAAACGAGTCAAGAGTAGAACTGTGTTCCTATAGAGAAGGTATTCCACGGGGAAATTGTATACTTGTACGCCTATGCGTGTTGGGTTTTTGGGAACGATTAGGTTTACAGGGCTAAGAGAGTGGGTTTCAAACTTGAGGACACGGTGAATTCAGGAATTAGGATCAAGTCTTCAAGGTTGCAGCTTAGGTTGTGAGGTTGCCACTTGTATGGAATCGTTAAAACATGGGATTAAGAATGGGGTCTGAAGGGTAGAAAGGGTTTTGAAATAAGGAGGGGGCCGATTTTCCGAGGGAGGGAAAGGAATTCGGCTAGGATGGGTTAAGGTTTCTCGATCCCAAGTGAATAATCTGGTTAGATGCTTTGATCACGATGCGTTGACGAGCCGATGATCCTCCTTCCTTAGTGTTGGTACTTGCTTGACTTTAAGATCCTTTGTTAGACCTTGCTTCCCGGGCTAAGGTTTCATCCTTCTCTTCTTTCTTGAGGGAATTTCCCGTGGTGATTCAACACTTACTTCTTTAATGCGCCCAAGGTCTTGACCAAGTTGGGTCAACCAAGCCAATCTCTTAGGGCGCACTTCCCAAATTCTTCCCAAAGTCTCTTGGGAGTCGATGGACTTTAGGTTGAATTTCTCTTCTTATTGAATTTTATCTCCTCTTTAGTGGATGAAATTCTTAGTAAGACTTCATGTCTTACCCGAGGTTCGGCATTGTTGTGTTATTTTTAATGATGAAGGTGTCCTTGCGTGCCCTTTTTCTTTTTAAAGCGCAGTCGGTTACCAAATCTCGTTGTGGGATGACTCGGCGACTTTACGAGTCACCTCATTTCCTTGTGGGTCCTTAATGACCCATGAAGTCTTGGCGCGAATGTGCTCTCCACCCTTTTCGCTTAGCACCATGGACTACGTAGTTCTTGATTCCATACAGCTTGTAAGGAGTCCTCTGATTTGCTCGAATGATGTCCATAGTTTGGAGGAGTCCTGGTCTATCCTTAGCATTTTGAATTTTAAGGTTTTCGTGGGTTCTTAGCACGAGTTCCCCACACGCCTCCTTAGTTTGCGCAATCCTTTACGCCAAACATCCCTAGTCGGTTGTATCGTAGGATCCAACTTTAATTACTCGTGCAATGTAATTGATTGTGATTTCCCGATGGTGTCTCGTGCGTCAAGGTCTTTTACGTAGGACACTATGTTTGGGTGGTCCATGGTTCCTTACCCAAGACTCACATTCATCAATCGAGGCACACAAGTGCGCCACAAATCAATAAAATGAGGGGTTAAGAATTTAGCACATTGTACTAGTGGGCGCGAGGTGGGCGGTCGTCCGCCTGCCAAGCTCCTGCCAAGGTCCCGCCAAGGACCCGTTGGGGACCCGCGGGAAAGTGACTAGGAAGAGTCAATTCCTTCGGGAAAGACCCCAAAAATGCACAGATTCATGTCCTGACAAGTCCCATGCCCTTGTGCACAATAAAGGGACTTGGATACATAGGATGACCCATCGTACAATGTTCATTGATCCTTAAGCACGAGTTCTAGAGGTAGATATACATACATACATATATATATATATATATATATATATATATATATATATATATATATATATATATCTATGTTTTCTTGGTCTGGGTTAAAGGGGTGTAAGAAGTGCAAGGGCTAGGTTTCAAGGTCGAGGGGCGGATAGGGTCGATGTCTCCAAGGTCGTAATACAGGAAGGAAGGTTGCTACCTTGTACGGGTTTGTTTGTAATGAGGGATCAAGAGCGAGGTTTGGAGTGATAGGACGGATTCTTTAACGAAATGGTACTTGATTGGCAAGGGGAGGGAAAGGGCTAAGGACTTTTGGCTTCGAGTGACTATGCCTGTTTAGGGCTTGGTTGTGGCGTATAGTCGAACTGGTGATCCCTTTTCCTTGGCTTCGTTTGATTCTAAGATTTTCGTTTGATCTTCTCTTCCTGTGTCGAAGTCCCTTTCGCCTCTATGGCTTCCAGGGGAATTCTCGTGATGGTTTCCGTGCACGTTCCCCTCGGATGTCCAGAAGTCTGGACCCAGTCGGTTAGTGGGTCAAATCCCTAGGTCTTGACTCCTAATCCTTGCCGAGGGTTCTTAAGGGTCAAGGGGGTTTCGCTTTAGTCTTTCTTGTTCTATTGCGTTTCATCCCTTCCTTGGTGGATGAAATTCTTAGCAAGGCTTTATGTCCTCCTTGAGGTTCGGCCTGTTGCACCTATTTGACGATGTTTTCTGTAGTGAGGGCCCCTGACACATTGAACGTATTTGTTTGCCCGCTCTTGTCAACGCATGGCGTTCTTCGGTGGCGTACGTACCGGCTATGGTTTCTCGTAAAGCCTTCACGGTTTTCGTGCAAGGGTGGGATGATACGTATTCGTAACTTCCACCTACTTCGCCGATTCCTATCTAACAACTTATTTTAATGAATGTCGGTTCTTCACGCCCCTGGGCAGGGTAAGGGCTTTATGCTGCTCTACGGTTTTTAATAGGGTTCCCAAACGGGGTGGGGATATGAACTTAGAGTAAGGGCGATGATTCCAATGCTCATAACAATTTAGGGTTTCCGAGGGTTTGGGTCAGGCGCAACAAAGGGTGAGCAAGGTCATGACGGTTGTGAATTTTCTCTTAAGGTAATTAAGGATTCGGGGCGGGAGTTTTCAACAAATAGGGGTATCAAGGTGCTGGGGTTTCAGGGCGGATGATATTTTAAACTGGGGTGGTGGGGTCGCAAGGTGTCGCGATATACTTACCTTGCACCCAAGGATTCGACTAATGGTGTCGTTCATTCGCTACTTTAATCGGTGTCCTAGTTCTCCTTCCTGTTTGTTGTAGTCGCAACCCGGGTTTGCCGAGATAAAGCAACTTGTCGGAAGGTGCATGCCATTTGTCTGAATCGGGGGTTATCGTGGTTAACCCTGGGTTGGTGAGTATTGCAGTCCGTCCCTTTTAGCAGTCCTGACGTCTTGATGCAACGTCTTTTCACCGCCTCTTCTTAGTAGTCATCCAAATCTTCCTTTTCTTTGGTCATGGTCCTTGTCAATTCTTTTGACGGGAGTTAAGACGAGGCGATTTATCGGGTAAGTGTACGTTACCCAGTTGTGGAAGTAAACTTATCTATTCGCACCCTTACCTGGTGTGGTAAGCGTAGGGGGAGGTTCCTTTAAGTTAGAGAGGGATGAAGTGAGGGGAGGTTATGTGTAGGTTTCACAATCTCACTGCGCGTCCTAAGATTCCTGAATCCTATGTTCCTAAGTACCTAGAGTTCAAGCCTAGTGTCCTAAAGTCCGGTCTTAAGAGTCTTATCCTAGGGTCAAACTTAGGCTCTGATACCAACTATAACACCCCAGATTTTCAAGACTTTTTAAAACTTATAATCAAGGTAGAATGTTATTAAATCCCAAGATATAATACAAGCGTTCGGGGTGCTATGCCACACTTGGGCTAGAGAACCCAAGTGCACAGGCTAACTAACTAATATCATCAAAGTGTGATTACATAAACGTGGCACGCAGGCCGAAGGGGAAACTATCTACTTCTACACTCCAAGTTCTAGCGCGCTCTAGTGACTTAATCTTCTGTGCCTGAAAGCCAAATATATCTGTTCAGCGAGAGATGCTGGTAACCCACTCCAACGCGTTGAAATACAATACATATAGAGATATATATACATATACGAAAACCATTTTGAGCATGAAGATATATCCTACGAACTCTAGCTTTAAAACCGGGAATGACTCGACAGATAAGGCCAGGCACAAACAGCAGTTATAACAAGCATATGCAGTTCACAACAGATACGGCAGATAAGGCAGAGCATAAACAATAATCACAACCCAATATAAACAGTCCTCAACATGAATCCCATAGTCACATCCCCCAAGACACTCATAATCACAACTCATCCATATCGCAACACATAGCACACTTTGTTGGCGCCACAGGACCAATCGCATGCCCATACATGAGGGTCAGCGCATATAGCTCTGACACGGCCCCGCAGCACCCTGCCCCGTATCGCAACACGGAGGGGTCGATCGCAACCGACCGATGAACCGCAGCTCATCATAGTGTTTGATCGCAACCAAACAGTGGACCGCAGCCCAAGAGAATGTCATCTGACCGCAGCCAGGAAAAAGGATGAACCGCAGCTCATATAGAAACGTTTGATCGCAACCAAACGGTGGACCGCAGCCCAAGAGTATCAATCTGACCGCAGCCAGCTTCTGAACCGCAGCTCAGGATAACCAATCCGATCGCAACCGAATTGGGGTAACACACACACATAACACATAGCAAGCACATGCAACCCACATTACACATTGGGAGGGGGGATAAAACGTATAACAAAACCTATGCGTGATCCATCACATACTAAGAATAGTCCTAAGGGGTTCATGCTTCTTCCACCTAGGTCAACGGGGTACGAATTCAACTAGCATGCAATATAATAGACTCATAAACCTACGAACGGTACCCGAAATATCAAACTAGACATAGGCACGATAAACGGAGTCCGTTGGGACACCACGGGGAACGAGGGAACGTCAAACGGGGAAGCCGGGGTCCCGAAGTGGGAGAATTTCCAGCGGGTAGCCGGTGGGTGGGGGAGCCACCCGCCGGCTGCCCGCCGGAATGTACTGTTCCGGGCAGCGGGTCGCCGGCGGGCAGCTGGCTGCCCGCCGGCTGCCCGCTGCCGGAGGCGCTCTCTTGGCCGTGGGTAGGTGGCAGCTCCCCTACCCCCCACCTACCCCCCACTGACTCTTTTCACACAATTTACGCCCCGGAAACCGTTGTGGAACCCGAAACCATGCTTAGACACTTTACAATGCAATTAACGACAACACGTAGACAATTAACGGATCAAATACGAGAAACGAATGACACATAACCTATCATGCTTTTCTAAACATAATCAACACCCAAACATGCGATTTCCCCCACCCGATAATCCAAGAATAATATCATACGATACAACCTAGGGTTCTAATCACTTTTATATCAACAAGAATACAATTCGTCTTCTAATTGCAAGATTCGGTAAGAATAACACATAAGCATCAAGAGCATCACACAATTATCAAGAACAACACATAATCATCAAGAACTCCATATAATCATCAAGAACTCCATAATTATCAAGAATCTCCCAATATCAAGATTATCAAGATCCTTCATGGGATCATCACATCAAACATCAATAATAACCATCACATCTTGCCAATACACAATAATATGGGGGAACCTAAGGGGGAGTCATAGCTATGAAAATAGGTTTTGTTGAGACATGGGTTACCTCTTAGCCTTAATTAATTCCTTGGCTATGAAGGATCTTTCTTTAAGCTTTCTTGATTTCTCCTAAGGGGATTCTTGGAACTCTTTGGGTGGTGAGAGTTTATTGTGGTGGGGATTCTAGGTGCCTGCTAAGTTCCCTATTTATATATTTAAGACTCCTAGTTAGGGCCTGAATGGTATGGGTTTACTAATTCTATTTATAGGACTAGGGCTTGTTTTAGGGATAAGGGTCCATGGTCCATAGTGGACCATATTAATTTAAGAGGATCCTAATCGTAATCTGAATAGTAAAAGGCCTACTTCCCTTATTCCTAACAGGCTTAAGACTCTTATTCGGGCAAGGGTCCACGGTTCATGGTGAACCTTACTAATTAATTAAAGGTAAACCTAACATAATTAAATAATATTTAATTATTATTAACGGGATTAATTAAATAATTAATCCGAGATTGAAGGCCGTAACACGGGGTGTTACATAAATGATTAGATCAAAGAAAAGAAAACCCCCTTTTGCAAGAGATTTCTTCAACCTCGACGTTAAGGTTCTTTGCCCCAGCCTTTCTATGGACAACAGATAGGCAATAATGAAACCATTAGTGGCAAAGATTCCAAGCTACTAAATAAGAGAAGTAAGAATGTCACAGCATTCTTACTGTTCCTGTTAAGCATCAGCAAACTAGCACGCAGATAGATAGGTTTAAAAGATAGAAGAGACTTCAACACTTATTCAAAAACATTAAGAGATAGTCTAGAAAGTAGATTTAAACAAACGGGGGTAAATGTAAATTTAAAATTAAGAATGGAGTAATTTCATATGCTGCTTGTTTAAAGACTATATTAAAGATTTAAAGACTATATTTCATATGCTAATAGGCAAGCTCCGTAACCAAACTTAATTACCATCCAACCTCCACGTAGCAACACAAAACTACAAATTGGAATTTAATAATTGCTAATAACAAATGCTCAGAACCAATTGCAATGCAAAATAAAAAGGGGAAAAACTAGAGTGACCAGGGAACAAGGCTGCTGTCACCGCGAAATTGCTTATTGTCAGGTGGAGAAATCAAAGATACCGAAAACACTTCTCCGCGTCGCCGTGGACGATCTTGTTGTGCTAAACAAAGCTGCTAACTAAAATTGAATCTGGCCGTCGCCTCCAGAATTGGTCCGGAGTCAAAATTGATGATATCCTCCACCACAATATCTTCTATTTATATAGCTTCAGATCAGAGTGCCGTTTGAATGCCTTGAGATGCGCTCGCCATGGCCACCGGACGATCTCCTTTCTCGCGGTGGTGTTGACCGGAGGATCTGGGACTTTGTACGCCCCATAAATCGATCAAGACCAGTCTAAACCCTTTATCTTTTATTAAATAAATTAAATAAAATACAATTAAAAGCTTAAATAAAGTAGAGTCCATATATAACTAATAATCTAACATTATTAGACTCATGTTGACCGTACTACTAAACTAAAATTAATATTATTATATTTATTAGGATCAAAGAATTATTGTACTAATAGATTTTAATAACAAACTTAATTTAATAACAAAAACAACCCCAAAAATTAACAATATTAATAAAAATAACTTATAGCAATATTAAACAAAATTAGATAAAAATTAATCAATTATTACAAATTAATTATAAAAAAATTATTTAAAATACAATAAAAATAACGTTTATCAAATTTCCCACACTTATTTATTTGCTTGTCCTAAAGCAAAAACATTATTAAAAAGAAAAGAAAATAAATTAAAAACAAAATCAAACATTAAACTGAGCTTTACCCAAATAAACTTTCAAATTTATTGCCACCAATGCAAAGTTAGTGTCAACTCAAAGAATGTATAAAACATTTGACTAGAAATTAAAAACTTTAACAACTAAAATAAATATAAAACGTGTGCTCGTGTGCGGACACTTCTTATATGAAATATAAATAATAATAAAAACTCAATAAAAATATGAAAATTTCACCAAATTCAACCTAAATCAAATTCAGAAATATTCTATCACAGTGCATGTGCAAAACATGAAGGAAATCAGGATCAAGGCATTTATTAAAATTGAAATACAATTGCTCGTCTCTTCCAAAGTTTACTCATTATTTTTCTATTTTGACTTTTTTTCAAAGAGAACTTCCCCAAAAACCTCGCCATTTTACGCCAGACTTGTTTGGGTTTTCAATTTTTTGTGTACTCATAAACCAGACCACGACACTTATTTATTTATGATACATGTGTAGGTGGCTGATTCAGCGGAGTAGAATCTCTGATTTTATTGCAAACAAAATAAATAAAACACTCGTTTTAATTTTTTTAAAATATTCTTTTTATAATCTTTTCTTTTCACCTCACTTATGCCATACAGATGATCCTTGAACCAACACACTACACCACAATTTATAGCACTCAAGAATTATTTAAGAATTTGAAAAAGGTAATATAAAATGAAAGATGCATATAAACCATTAAAGAAAATGCATACAACATATAAGGGTATTGTGATTTTACAAATTCTAATTATGATATTTTTTTTTTGGTTTTTTTGGTTTTTTTTTTTTTTTTTTGACAAAGATATAAATTAAAGAAATTAACAACTAGTCAAAAGCAATATAAACACTAAGAGTTGACAAAAACATGCATTATTTCTATCAACGAATATTTAAAGACTCATAAGGGTTTGCTCAACTAATGCTAGAATTTTAAAATAAAAGATTTAAGAAAATGAACATAAGAAAATTAAAAATTTTGAAATTTTTCAATTTTTTTATGATTTGTGGGTAGAACCCCTTCCCCACACTTATTTTCAACATTGTCCCCAACGTTGTGAGAGGAAAGAAAAAAAAAAAGACAAAGAAAGTCATCCTCTGCAATTTTAGAATAACAAGAAGAAATCGATTTATCAATGTCATTCAAAAGATTTTCTCTTTGGAGTTTATTGAACTCCAACGTACCTTCTTTTACAAAATGCAACCCCTTAACTGCAAAACACTGGTTAGATCTTCCGGACAAATTCATAGATGTAACAATTGGAAACTCAACAGTTTCATCAAGCACATTTTTGGTTAATTTGTCATTTTGTACATCAAAAGAGATTGTGGCCACATAAGGATTTCCAGATTTATGCAATTTAGGCTCATCAATATCACCAGCATCATTATTTAATGTTTCAATTTGTTTAGAAATAGTATTATCTTCTAACTTGTTTTCAAAAATTTCACCATTTCTCATAGCCTCAGCCTCGTCAGGTTGACTAGGTAACTTACCTAGCACATGCCCTTGCACAAATTTAGCAATTTTCTCTAAATGTGCTTCCAATCTGTTAAAGCAAGCCTCATTTTGTTGCACTCGTTGTTCATCTGCTTCTTGTTGCATCTGGAATGCATAAGCTTCTTGTTGTTTTTGGAAACGCTGCTCGAGTGCTTCTTGACGCCTATTGCAAGCCTGTATATAATCATTCAAGGAGTCCCCCAAAGATGGTTTCTCAAGTTGGGGTGGAGTTGATTGAAAATCATTTTGATTATTACCCCAATAAAAATTAGGATAGTTTGGCTGAAAATCATTTTGATTATTCCAAGAAAAATTCGAGTGATTTTCCCAACTCGAATTATAAGAATTATAAAACGGGTCATGCACAGGCCTTTGATTAGAAACATTAATTGAATTTGCCTGTACATAATCATCATTATAAGAATTATTTTGGTTTGATAAAAAAGAGTATATATTACTCCGTAAAATGTAAAATTTTTCAAATTTTGGTTTTTTTGTGTGATTGAGAATGAAAATATAATTTTCAGAAAATAGAATGGACCAATGAATTAAATAAATGAGCAAGCTTAAAAAGGAAAAACAAACGAAATAATAAGAAAGAGATATCATTAAAGAAACAAGCAGTTTTAAGAAATGAGAAAAATTAAATAAAGAGAATAGCGAAAGCAAAAACAAATATAAAGCAGTTTTTAAATGACTTAAATAAAATGCAAGATTTAAAATGAAGAAGATGACAATAATGAAAGGGTAGCGAAAGATGACAATAATGAAAGCCGCATATGAAATATAGTCTTTAAATCTTTAATATAGTCTTTAAACAAGCAGCATATGAAATATAGTATCTTTAAATTACTCCATTCTCCAAAAGAATATTAAAGATTTAAAGACTATATTTCATATGCTAATAGGCAAGCTCTGTAACCAAACTTAATTACCATCCAACCTCCACGTAGCAACACAAAACTACAAATTGGAATTTAATAATTGCTAATAACAAATGCTCAGAACCAATTGCAATGCAAAATAAAAAGGGGGAAAAACTAGAGTGACCAGGGAACAAGGCTGCTGTCACCGCGAAATTGCTTGCTGTCAGGTGGAGAAATCAAAGATACCGAAAACACTTCTCCGCGTCGTCGTGGACGATCTTGCTGTGCTAAACAAAGCTGCTAACTAAAATTGAATCTGGTCGTCGCCTCCGAAATTGGTCCGGAGTCAAAATTGATGATATCCTCCACCGCAATATCTTCTATTTCTATAGCTTCAGATCAGAGAACCGTTTGAATGCCTTGAGATGCTCGCCATGGCCTCTGGACGATCTCCTTTCTCGCGGTGGTGTTGATCAGAGGATTTGGGACTTTGTACGCCGCATAAATCGATCAAGACCAGTCTAAACCCTTTATCTTTTATTAAATAATTACAATTAAAAGCTCAAATAAAGTAGAGTCCATATATAACTAATAATCTAACATTATTAGACTCATGTTGACCGTACTACTAAACTAAAATTAATATTATTATATTTATTAGGATTCAAAGAATTATTGTACTAATAGATTTTAATAACAAACTTAATTTAATAACAAAAACAACCCCAAAAATTAACAATATTAATAAAAATAACTTATAGCAATAATAAACAAAATTAGATAAAAATTAATCAATTATTACAAATTAATTATAAAAAAATTATTTAAAATACAATAAAAATAACGTTTATCAGCAGTTTAAACAGTTTTAAGTAAAGAAACGATAA
The DNA here is from genome assembly GCF_001879475.1 of Ipomoea nil. NCBI lineage: Eukaryota > Viridiplantae > Streptophyta > Magnoliopsida > Solanales > Convolvulaceae > Ipomoea > Ipomoea nil. The sequence goes on from NW_017619356.1 coordinate 2,115,211, forward strand.
AGTCGGCACCCCACGCATAGGGTACCTAACGTTTCTCAAAACATAACCCCAGAACCAAAGTCTAGAAATCCAAAAGGTCCAAAGATAGTGGGAATCAAGTATAACAGTCAGAACGGACTGCTATTTCCATCTTCTTCATTATCCTCATGATGGTTGCCTTGTGGTGCGGAACTTGCCCCGAAAGTGTTGAGTAACACATTCATTGTCTCGAGGTGTAGCAGATATTGAAACGCACTCATGGACACCCATTCGGTTACTTGTGGATACCTGGAGAGCACGATGGGTAAGTAAGGGTTCCTAACTTCCATCTCATGACGAGTGCATATAGCTGGTCCGGGACATACCGGGCTAGGTTCCCTTCGTGTCTCTACTATAACAGTTTGTGGCACATGATGTATACCCATTGCTTCGACCTCCGCTATAGGCATCGGGCTGATTCGTCCTAGGATCTCTCCTTTAATGAGTTCTTTTTCTAGCTCCAGTCCCCAACATAGCCTGGCCAGCAATGGTCCTACAAAGATGACGTCCAGTTGCCGCCTCCGCTGTTCTGAAGCCAACGCTTGCAAATTCTTCCCATGTTTACTCTCATACCCGTATCCATGCTCCACAAGTAAAACAATTCTTCTCGTGTGATCTTATCTCTCTCAGCATCCAACTTTCTTAAGTTGTGGCCTAACAACCTCCGAACAATTCTGAAGTCCTTCCGTGCAAGATGGTGACAAAAGGCGTTGTCCACTCTCTGAAATTCAGTTGATCTGTTGTGCATGTTTAGGAAAGTCTGCGCTTCTAGATCGGGGGGAATCCTCTAACAAACCCTCTTGGTCGAATAGTCCTAAGCTTCTAGCTAATTGGTTTGTCGAAAGGTAGTAGTCATGTCCAAAGAGTGAGAAACTTATAGAGATCCTGTTATCATTTGTGATCTTATCCTTGAACTTAAGCGATGAGATAGAACTCGTAGATCATTGGTCCATAGGTATTGCCTCTCCAGCTGAATACCTCCGACCATTACGGGTGGCTCATTAGTTTACCTACGGACTGTTTGCAGTCAAAGTGTTCCACTACGTCCAACTCCAAACTATACCAACCAATTATAACTCCCCCGGGCGCATCCTTTGTGGGGTCACTAAAAGTGTTTGCCTGACATGCTCTCATAGTCCATTTTGAGGATTCTCCTGCTAAGTTCTTCCCGTCCATGGCTTCAATTCTTGGAGATGAGCTAAAGTGATCTTGAGACTTGTAGGGTTTTGCATTCGCCAACCTATTCACGCAGTTGTCACGGCGTGACAGGGTGCGTGAATGGGACTTAAGGCTCCTTCGCTTAACTATGCTCCCTTATTATTTCTGATTTACATCGTGGTCACGGCGTAATCCGTGCATAAATGGGGAATAAATTCGTTTTTTACGTCGTGTGGCTTACGTGCGACCACGGGTCTTCTTCGGCTTGGTCTTCTCGTCCATTCATGCTTTCATTTTCCCAACATAATTTCATGGATTCCTATCAAGTTAGTTCTCGAGCCAAAATTATTCAAAAATTAAAACTTGCAATGACTTAAAATAAAATAACAAATAAAGTAAAACCTTGGGTTGCCACCCAAGCAGCGCTACTTTCAACGTCTTTAGCCCGACATACCCTTTTGGTTCCTTCAATCGTTTTCTCCATCAGATAATGACATGCACACCCACTTTTTCTTCCAAACGAATTTTCCTGTTTTCCCCGAGTAACTTATCCTGTCCTTTGAGTTTTTCTTCAATTTCGACACTTTCTTTTGGTTACTTTGTTTGATTGTGGTTCCAAACTTGACCTCTTCTTCATCAATTCGTAGGGTTAGCTTCCCTGTTCCTACATCAATTATCGCTCGACAAGTGGCTAAAAATGGCCTTCCTAAGATTATAGGCACATTTTTGCTTTCCGCTCCAACATCTAAGATTACAAAGTCAACAGGTATAACAAAATTCTTAATTGTGACTAACACTTCTTTCGCTATGCCTTTTGGATACCGAGTGGATCCATCGGCCAGCTGGATAGTCATATTAGTCGGAGTTAAGGCAAAAAGCTAGATTCATCTTATCAAAAAAACATGCAAGCATAACATTCACAAACGCTCCTAGATCCGCTAGTGCATTGTTGAAAGAAAAGTCCTTTATCGCGTAAGGCACGATGAATGCACCAGGGTCACCCTTCTTTTCGGGGCATCCCTTCTCGAGAACCTCCGAACACTCGACGCTGAGGTGGGCTTTAGAATCGCGACGAATCTCTTTCTTATGTTTGACTAATTCCTTTAGGTGACATGTCAATCTAGGTAGTTCTCTGAGTGTATGCAGAAAAGGCATATTGAGGTGTAATTTCCTTAACAAAGCATTGAATTTACCTCGTTGTTCCAACTCCACCATGTTTAGTGTTCTTTGCAGAAAAGGAATTTGCGCTCGGTAACGAGGCGTTACCAGTCGGCTAGTCATCCTTGCTTCTTCTGTGTCAGTGGCTTCAATAACTTGTTTGCCTTTAGCTGGTTTTTCCGGCCTTTTGTTGGTAACTTCTTTCTTTGTTCCCAGACTGACTGATATTGAGTTAACCCTTTCTCTAGGATTGTTTTCTGTTGTACATGGCAATGACCCATATGGCCTTTCGGTTACCAACTTGGCTAGCTGTGCAATTTGGATTTCCATGTTCTTAAATGAAGCCAGTGTCTCTTGCCTCATTGCGGCTATTTACTGCCTACATTCCTGAATAATTTCTTGTTTCAGCAAAAGTCTATCATTTTTCAATTCTTGGATCGCCCTTGAAAACTTTTCATCCAATTCTCTCAGTTCTGGTTGTTAAGGTCTCACATTGGTCTGGGAAACGTGTGGTGGTCGGTAGAGAGCATTGTTATTTCTTCCTGACAGTGGGATATAGGTGATTGAGCCCCTATCTCTACCTTAACCGTAAGCAGGTCTTCCGCTTTGTAAGTTTTGGGTTTTCCCTTGTAATTGTCCTCCTTGATTCCATCCTTGTGTTGGCTTCCAACCGTAGTTTCCCCCACCAGAGGTGTTCTAATATTGGGTCCCTTGTTGTCCTTGAACATATGCAATCTCATCCGTATCTACTGTAGCGCTTGGTGATGTACAGATGGCCATGTCATGCCCCCCTCCCCCCCCCCCCCACAGATATTACAATACTGAGCAAGAGCCATGCACGGTTGCCCTTTAGCTTCCATTAAAAAAAAATGAGACTATAAAATGAGAATACCTGTAATATTTTCTTTAAGGATTATTTTAATCAAATAGCCATAAATTATCAATATTTTTTTTTTGGATGCTACTGGCACACAGAGGCGACAACGTCTCCACTGAGGTTCAATCTCATGACCTCCTACATAGGAAATGTCACTACATGTCATCTGAGCACAAGTGCTTGGCATGTATTATCTATCTTTAGTTGACATTCATTATTACTATTTTATTTGATAAAGTGACTGTAATTATGTAATTCAATTTGAGATAGCTCCTCAAATTCCTTTGAGTTTCGAGAAAGTCTACCGTCTTCAATAGGTCGTTCTCATTGAGAGTCGAACCTTGTTAGGAATTTCTAATTAAATTGAAAGAAACACACAATATCTCATTCACTCCATAGATACTTCAAACTTTTTCTTGATATTGAGTAACTACTTCTTGATAACATTTTTTTAATCAGAGCATCCCCAAAAGGAAGATTTTTGATGATCTTTGCAAGTCGAGTTGCTTATGTGAAGGAAAGAGGGAGAAGAAAGAGAATGTGTTGGGTGCTTGTAGGAGAACTTGATTTTAAAAATAAAAGTGGGTCCCACTAAAAAAAAATACAGCCTCTTCTAGTGTGTGTTAAGCACACCAAAAGCGCTCAGTCGGGTGCGTGCAGTACACACGCCCGCTTGGCGTGTTAAACTATATATATATATATATATATATATATATATATATATATATATATATATATATATATATATATATATATATATATATATATATATACTATCTACTATCTACTATCTACTATACTAATAAGAGCTCAAGAGAGTTAGGCCTATAATTGGTAGAAAAAATGGCGGTCAAATTTTTTGATCAAATGAATGGCTCAGATTGATCAGATTTTAATTTTTTTCTTAAGATTTACTAATTTATCCTTAATGAATATGATTATCCGTTAACTTTTCCGTTAAATATTATCTTTTCCGTTAATTTCTGTTAGTTCACCGTTAACTTATTCATTGATTTCTACTATACTAATAAGAGCCCAAGAGAGTTAGGCCTATAATTGGTATAAAAAATGGCGGTCAAATTTTTTAATCAAATGAATGGCTCAGATTGATCAGATTTTAATTTTTTCCTTAAGATTTACTAATTTATCCTTAATGAATATGATTATCCGTTAACTTTTCCGTTAAATATTATCTTTTCCATTAATTTCTGTTAGTTCACCGTTAACTTATTCATTGATTTTTACTATACTAATAAGAGCCCAAGAGAGTTAGGCCTATAATTGGTAGAAAAAATGGCGGTCAAATTTTTTAATCAAATGAATGACTCAGATTGATCAGATTTTAATTTTTTTTCTTAAGATTTACTAATTTATCCTTAATGAATATGATTATCCGTTAACTTTTCCGTTAAATATTATCTTTTCCGTTAATTTCTGTTAGTTCAACGTTAACTTATTCATTGATTTCAATAAGAAAGGTCTTAAGTTCGAAGTTCGAACTCCATCCCAATCAAAGTTGGCATATTTAGTACTCTCTTTTACTTTTATTGAATTAAATAAGGAAAAACTGTCAAATTGGCCCCCTAAGTCGAGTGAATAGTGCAATTAGGTCCCCTAAGTGAAAAAAGCTCCATTCAGGCCCCCTAAACCTATAAAATTGTTCAATTAAGTCCAAGTTGACTTGTTTATCAGGTTAAATGCATACGGTGTTGACACGTGTCCTTATTTTATTTTTTATTAAAAATATTATTTATTATAAATTAATTATAATAATAATAATAATTAAAAAAAAAAAAAAAAAAAAAAACAGCCACCGGCTGTCCACGCCGGGCAGCCGGTGACTGTCTTCCTTCTTCAAGAACAACTGTGGCCAGACATTCCAGTCCCCTCTGTCTGGAACGAGGGCGGCGGCGATGGTCGTAGCCCTCGTCCAGATCTAGAAGACGGCCATGATCGTCTTTCTTCGTCGGTCGTGGCCGGTCCGTCCGGCCACGGTTGTTTTTGAATTTTATATTATTATTATTATTATTATTTTATAATAAATTATTATTATTATTACTATAATTAATTTATAATAAATAATATTTTTAATAAAAAAATGAAATAAGGACACATGTCAACACCATATGCATTTAACCTGATAAACAAGTCAACTTGGACTTAATTGAACAATTTTACAGGTTTAGGAGACCTGAATGAAACTTTTTTCACTTAGGTGACCCAATTGCACTATCCACTCGACTTAGGGGGCCAATTTGACACTTTTTCCAATTAAATAATAATTTAGTAGTTACAACAAAAAATAATACATATACATCTACAATGTTTTTATTCAAAAAAATTATTCATTATCAATAAATTAAATAAGAGAAATAATGGTATCCGGGTTGGACTTCCATTTGGAAGATTATGAGTTCGAGCCTCAGTGGAGGCGTTATTGGTTCTTTGTGTTTCAGTAGGTTGAGAAAGTATATGAACAGATACTACAATGTAATAGAGCCAGTAGCATTCAAAAAAAAAAAATAAGAGAAATAATTCCATTAGTTATATTGTCTTTATTTTTCTCCAATATAAAAATTATTTACATTCAAATTCATTAATTGATTATATTCGCTACATTGTCCCTACAATGTCTTTATTAAAAAAAAATATTTATTATCAATAAATTAATTAAGAGAAATAATTTTATTATATTATATTGTCTTTATTTTTCTCCAATATAAAAATTTTTTACATTCAAATTCATCAATTGATTATATTCACTACATTGTCTATTATCTTTTTTTTTGCACTATTTTTTAAATTAAATATCAAAGTTATAATATAAAATAATGTTTTATATTTATTTACCAAGTATTTTATTAATACCATGAAAAAATTAAGAAAAATATAATTAATAAAGTCAATCATATTAACTACTTGAGGAATTTGTTGACAAAGAGAGTATTCAAATCACACAACAAATTGAAGTGAGAACTATCTCGTAATGTCCTTGTTTGACAATCAGTAGTTAGCGGTTAGCGTTAGCGGATTATATTAGCTGATTTGACCAACGAATTATATCAACGGTTGGTAAAAAGATATTTGAAAAAATTAACTTTTTAGATTAACATGTAAAATGACCTAAAGGTATACATAATAATAATAATAATAATAATAATAATAATAATAATAATAATAATAATAATAATAATAATAATAATAATAATAATAATTTTTTTAAAATAAAAAAAATAAAAATATATAATTAAGCCAATCATATTAACTATTTGGGGGATTTATTTACAAAAAAGTATTCAAATTACACAACAAATTGAAGTGGAAAACTACCTCGCAATGTCCTTGTTTGACAATCAACAATTAGCTCTTCAATATTAGTATATATTTAAAATTTTATGCCCTAATTTTTATTTGCTCTCCTTTATGTCCCGTATTTGGTTTCAACCATACCTATAGAATTATTTTATTGACAATTATAATCAATCTTGACTATATTATCTTGCATTTATAAACTTAGAATTACCTATTTAAATATGCAAATTCAACATTCAATTATTTATGCATGAACAATTCTAATATAATCATGCCTTGATATACTTTAAAGTACTTATTAAAAAAAAAACATTGGGCATTATTCCAATCGACTAGTGTGTGTATATATATATATATATATATATATATATATATATATATATATATTGCTTTTCAGATTTTGTTTGTTTTTTCATTTCCTCTCATCTTATCTTTTATAGTTACACCTACAAAAACTCCTCAAAATCTATGCTTATTGTGGATGTTCTTATGTCTCTTAATCACGTAGCAAACGATAATCACTAAAACTTAAAAAAAAAATGTCAATTTCAATGTACTAGATTAAAATTTTCTTTTTGTTTAAATTTAAGTATTATGGAGTACTTAAAATTGAGAGTATACAACCCTAATTCTCTTTCGTCTATGCTTTTCGACTACTCAAATTTTTACACGGTTATCGCCTCCGTGAAGCAAGCGAATTGGAAGCGGCGTCCAATCATCTTCCCCTGTCGCCATTCTCCACCAGTGTCCGCCTTCATTTTCCTCTATGCCTTCACCGTTTTTTCTTTCTTTATCCGCCTTGCACGGTTATTTCCCTTTTACTTTATTTTACTGGTTTAATTTTGTTTGTTGTTTCTGTGTTTTTCCTCTCGTTGTTTTGACGAGTTACTTCCTCTCGTTTACTTGATGAGTTCTTTTTCATAAAGCGTGAAACGATAAAACTGGTCATGGTATATGTGAATGTCATCCTGGGTGACAAACATGACAATGAAAAAGAAACTCCACTGAACTATGATATGCTATTCAACCACTATTAGTCTTAGGTACGTTTGACCAAATCATTAAAGAAGCTTTAAGTTCCTCCAAATAATCCGACCAGCTTCAAATTTGTGAAACAATCAGCGAATCAAGTTTTCTTTAGCATTGCTACGGAAGTTGTTTCTATATCTGACTATAAGGAATGTTTAACTATTCCATCGATCTTTATTATAAAGTTCCCGTCTATGGTTAATGAATTAGTTTCTTTATTTAAAAAAAATATATTATGGATCGGAGTAGTTTACAATATTATGTAAAAATAACATAAGGTCGTATGACATGAAATTGTACCAAAATTACTAACACGTCAAACAATATTCCTTCTTCGTATGTTTTAAGCTAACAGAACAATGGTTGTCATGTTCCTTTTGTACGGCCCCTGGTTTCGCCTAATATAAAACCAAACTGATTTAGTTATTGTGCAGTTCATCTCTTTTAAGCTTTGGCAACACGACACCGTTGCAGCAACTGGGGTGTGTTGGTAACTTGTCTGTCTGGCTATTTGTTGGCAAACCACCCTACCAACAAAAGTAAACTAATAAATTGGCAAAAAAAGAAAAAAAAGAACAAAGAAACAAAATAGTTGGCAATTAACTTGGCAATAGTCCACAATATTCACTAAACTAAGGTAACCACTAATTATGTTCGAACAATAAATACATTTCCGTCCCCAAACAGTCATATAATGAATGAGAAGTATCACTTAAGATTTACTTTTAACTACAAAATGGTCGTTCGATTCATGTCACGAACGTTAAGAGTTTAGATTTAAATTAAGTTCATTGTCTGTAAGAGTGGACAATTTGATATTGAGTCTCGAAATTGTATTGACTCAATTTACTTCCTCATATACTCTGAAATCGGAAACATCAATTTAAAAAAAAAAAAAAAAAACCAAAAAAAAACAAAAAACAAAACAAAAAAGGCATCTTCCCTTACCACCTCATGAGAACTGAGAAGCTGCAGATTTCGTGTTTGACATGAATTCTTTGATTAATTGCTTTAATTGCAGCAAATCTTTGTTCTTTACAAACGTAAGTGTTACTTGTCGTTGCAAAAAGGGCATAAAAACGGCATCTTCGAAGAACTTTCCATTTTTGGTGAATGACAATTTCGTGATGTGCATCATGTTTTCAAGCTTATTATTATTATTTTTTTTGAAAACATGTTTTCAAGCTTATTATTAATTTATTTATACTTTTCCTTTTTTATATGGCAAAATGTTACATACTACTATTTATCTCAATTTTTATTTGTAAATAAAAACTTTTTATACGTTGTTATAAGTGTCATGTTATTCATGTTTCATGAATTAAAAATAAAATAATGCTACATTTTCATACAAAAATACGCCATAATCTACTATACTAATAAGAGTTAAAGAGAGTTAGACCTATAATGGATAGAAAAAATGACGGTCAAATTTTTTAATCAAATGAATTGCTCAGATTTTATTTTTTTCTTGAGATTTTCTAATTTATCCTTAATTATATGATTATCCGTTAAATATTATCTTCTCCGTTAATTTTGTTAGTTCACCGTTAACTTACTCATTGATTTCAATAAAAAAAAAAAAGGTCTTAGTTCGAATCTCATCCCAATCAAAGTTAGCATAATTAGTTATTAGTACTCTATTTTACTCTTATTAAATTATAAATAATAATTTAGTAGCTACACCAAAAAATAATATAATACATATGCATTTCTTTAATTTAGAATTATGTGTCTACAATGCCTTTATTTAAAAAAAATTATTCATTATCAATAAATTAAATAAGAGAAATAATTTCATTACTTATATTGTCTTTATTTTTCTCCAATATAAAAATTCTTTACATTCAAATTCATCCATTGATTATATTCGTTACATTGTCCCAACAATGTCTTTATTCAAAAAAAAGTTTATTCATTACAATAAACTAATTAGAGGTTAGCGTATTATATTAGCGAATTTGACCAACGAATTATATCAACAGTTGGTGAAAAGATATTTGAAAAAATTAACTGTTTAGATTAACATATAAAATGACCTAAGGGTATAATAATAATAATAATAATAATAATAATAATAATAATAATAATAATAATAATAATAATAATAATAATAATAATAATAATAATTTAATAAAATAAATAAAATTTAAAAAAAAAAAACACATGGGGAGCCGAACGTTCGACTCTCCTTAGTTTTGCTACTTTTTCCCACATCGGTGGGAAAAATGACATGGGAGCCTTGAAGCTCCTATAAACGAAGCTTGAAGGCTCCAATTTAAAAATTAAGCTTGCCCATCCGTTGAAGAAAATTATGCCGTGCAACCGTGTGCAGCTTGCATGGTGCACACGGTTGCAAAACGGCGTCGCTTTTTATTAAAAACGACGCCGTCCGACTTAAAAAAAAAGTCATTTTCGATTGCCGTTAACGGCGTTATGCTGTGAATAATTTGAACTATATATCCAGAATTAATGAATTATATATCCAGAATTAATGAACTATATATCCACACCGGTTATTGGTACTGTGTTTTGGCTTATGGCAGTTCGTTGCGTCTGTGTATTCAGAATGAATGAACTATATCTTCAGAATTAATGAACTATAAATTCAGAATTAGTGAACTATATATTCAGAATTAATGAACTATATATCAAGAACTAGTGAACTATATATCCAGAATTAATGAACTATATATCCAGAATTAGTGAACTATATATCCACACCGGTTACTAATACTCTGTTTTGACTTATGGCAGTTCGCTGCGTCTGTGTATTAAGAATGAATGAACTATATATTCAGAATTAATGAACTATAAATTCAGAATTAGTGAACTATATATCCATAATATGCATAATACCTGAAGAAGAAGAAGAAGTAGACCTCAGTTGACAATGGTGAGAAAAAAAATTGATTGGTGGAGTTAAACGGTGCCACTAACGGCACAGTTACTCCACCATAGTGAAATAGCGTCGTTCGCAACCGTGTGCACCATGCATGGTGCACACGGTTTGTGACAACCCAAAAATAATTTTTCTAAATTCTATTTTACAAAATTTCAAAATAGCCATTTTCACTCTTCCGAAATTTTATTTCGAAAACGGTATTTGAATTGAATATTTTAAACCGAGTTTTCAAATAAATTCAACACCGAGATTTATTCCTATTTCAAAAATTCTAAATTTTGGGTACATTTATGTACCAAGTTTGGACCCAAAAGTCAGTCTGAGTGAAACCGGAAAGAAACCTATGAAACCTGAACCAAATGTTTTAACTAGAAATTATTTTCTAGAAAATCTAGTTTAACCCCAAGTTATTTAAAATTCAATTTTTAGACCTTGGTCCATGATGCAAGGTGAACCAAGAGCTTTCTACCAAAACCTTTGTCTGATCCATGCTAGAAGCCAAGCCAATTTACCATTTTCCCTCCTCCAATCATTGGCTTCTCACCTAGGGTTTTTCACCCTATAAATTCAATGCTATTCATTTGTTTTTCATGATCTCATTCTTGCATCTCCCAGCTCTGTTAGCAGAGGAAGCAAAACTCATAGTAAGGTTTTCCTAACTTCATTCTCAGACATTCATTTCCTGTATTTCCTTAAGGTATCCTCTCCTTTGCTTTCCAATCTCTGAGAATCTTCCTTAGGCTTGGTTTGTGTTGTTTGTCTAAGGTTTTAGGTGGTGTAGGAGGTGGTGTTTGAGTAGAGAGGAGGAAGGGATTCACTCAAAGAAGAGGAAGAAACTGAGGTATAAACCGTGGACTCCCAAACTACATTTTCACTCTCTGTTAACTTCTAGATTGTGGTTAGATGTGTAGAAATGCTAGATAGATGTTGTGGTTGAGCTATTTGTGTGTTGTAGATGATCTATGATTGATTTGTTGTGATTTAGATGAGTTGGTTTGCACTGATTTTGTGTTATAGGTGAAGAAAATAGTGTCTAGTGCACACAGATGGTGCATTAGATCACCCAACGGACCCTGGCAAGGTCCGTTGGCCAGCCCCATTGAGAGGCGGACCATGACATGGTCCGTTGCCAAGCACCGCGGCTTGGCAGAGCCAAGTGGCGGGGCTTCCCAAGCCCCGTCACCAAGCTCCGCCAGGTCATTTTCAATTCTGATCGGGCCCTTTGTGGCTCAGCTATGCGTTGTTCGGATCGGGACTCGTGGACCCTTGAGCTTCGGACACTCGGGCTCGTTACAACGCACTAGTAGAAGTTAATTTCGTTGAATTTGGAGTTGTAAATCATGTTTTATAGTTGAAAATGTGAGAATTGAGTTCTCTGTTAATGATGTTGTTGCATGTGGACCATTACAGTGAGTGTAAATAGAGCATCTGAGTATGTTTTTGAATTGAGAAGCATGATCAATACTTGTTAGAAATGGTTGAGAAGCATGCCTAAATACTTGCTATATTTATTGAGAAGTTTTGATAAGTTTTAGAGAAATTTGACTTGAGCAGTGCATATTTGCATGGTTTACAGAGAATGAGATTTTGAGCATAATTTTCTAGTAAAGAGCATGATAGTAGTTTTCATTGTTTAAAGTGCATCATTTGGCTCTAAGTAAGCCTAAGATCTACTTCAAAAACCTATATCTATTTTGGAAAATCATTATCTATTTGCATTGAGAAGTTGCATGATATTTGATTTCCAAAGTTGCGAGAAAGAGAAGTTGATTAAGAATATTTGTGCATGAGTTTGCATAAGAAGAGCTTGTTGCATGAGAAAAGGTGTTGCATGAGATATATCTATATATTATCTATTGTGAGGAAAATAGTATTTTGGAGGACCGTTAGGACTATGTCTTTTCGGAAGAAAAGAGAAAGAAAGAAAGTTTGTGAAAAGAAACGGACATTGCGAGCCGACAGATATTTTAGAAGTAACAAGGTTGATATTCCCGCGTTACTAGGTTGGAGACTACCCGCCAGGCTTGGAATCCTGGTTAGGGAGTGTGCACACTGAAAGTACGATACCTGATTCCACAAAAAAGAAAGATTTATTAAAGAACCACCAGCACCGGTTCTGTGGGGGAGTTGAGTATGTGGCCGGCTAGATTGCCGAGCCAGTTAGGTCCATTCACGATTCGTGAAGTCCTACCTCCCCACGAGTTAGAGGTTCCATTGTTACTGATGTGGCGGCTGCACGAGATTGCACCGTTCGCTAGGGCTTCACTGCGGCGGAGTACCTGCCTTGTCCAAGAAGAGAAATGAGAAAGTTTGAGAAAGAGGAAAGAAAGCGAGTCAAGAAACTCAAGAGAAAGAAGAGAAAAGCGAATCTGTGTGACTCAACAGAAACCTCCACAGAAAAAGAAATCCTTTTTTTTATGAGAGAGAGTATATCTATATACTTATACTTATAGCATCATGACTTTTATTGTTACATGACTTGCATGATTGCATTTAGGATTTGATGAGAAGTATGATACTTTGTTGCTGATTGTTGAGTTGGCATGATAGCTATGAGATTGCTTATTGTTTAGCATGATAGCATGAGAATGCTTGTTGAGTTGTTTAGTATCTCTTCATCCTTGAGTTGAGCATGAGTTACTTTTGAGCTATGATTTGTATTATCTGTTGAAAGCATGATTTTGTATGTTAAGCTATGTCTTGAGATATTTTTTGAAGCTTGAGATTTGTGATTAAGTTGAGTACTTGAGAAAGCATGATTATGTGTTGATTAGGTTGCAAACATATAGAGATGTTCATAAGTTTGTTTGAGCTTGTTGTTTAAGTGTTGAAAGTACTTGCGATTATATGCGCTTGCCAAATGATTTTCAAAATCTATATCTATAGTACTTTACAGGGTTGAGTGATTTTATACTTATCATTAATTTGCTAACGGGTTTATTTTCATAATTGTTTTATAACCCCTTTCAAGTGGGCCCAGAATCTGAGAGCGCACGAGTTTAGTTGTAGAGCGTAGTTGTGTTATGGTAGATTTTAGATTAGTTTCTAGTTTAGATTTTATCTTGAACTTGATGTTAGATACTGTTATGATCTTTTGATGTTTGATTAGTGACTTAGACTGATCTTTTCTGTTGGTGCTGGACATCGGGATTGTTCCCCAACTATTGAGGTTATTTTAATGAAGTTTGACTTGTTTAGTTTATTCTTTTAGTAGCCTGTGCAGTCACCGTGGATGGTGACTATGGCGGTAACACCCGTTGGTTTATTTTGATTGATTTAAGTTTTGAATCTTTCTTTTAATTATTGTTTAGCTTACCTTGTTAAGTTAAGTAATTGAGATTTAGTGTTTAGAAAAGTGGTTAGTTACACGGTTGCACATCATAACGATTGATTCGTTGATGGGCAAACAGTGAGCCAGCGAAATTGGCTCTTGTTATTCAAGGAGTCGAAATGGCTCTACAGTAAACTTTTTTTTTTTTTTTTTTTTTTTTAATATAGAGGTGTTTTGGAGAAATCATTCTCAAAAATTCTAAGTGAAAATATTGTAAATTGCAATGTTTGTATTTTAAGAGGTTTGGAATAAATTGTTGCTTCAAACGGTTGAATAACCAAACACTTTCTTTAGCATTTTAATCTTTGGGTTACATCATATTTACCAATCGTCCAATATCTTTGGATAATTGGGTTACATTATAATTAAAATTTTTAAATTTTTACTACATCTAAATTCCTTAAATTAAGAATTTCTTTATCCATAATGATTTATTCAACAATAATGGTTGAACTAAATGAACACTGAGCAAAACACCTAAAGGACTGGTACCGTTGATTCATTCATCGATCTTGTATATATGTGCATTCATTAAATTTATTAGAACCCTTTGCAACAAAAATACTTGGTTACTATTTAAAAAAAGTTTAATGACAATTATAATGAATCTCCTATATTATCTTGTATTCATATACTATGAGTTACATATTTAATTAAATTTTACACTACTGGAAATTATTGAATTTCCGACCACTTGAAAGTGATATTAAATCAAGTTGAAAGCAAAAAGTGATCGGAAATAGCAACAAGGGTTTTTCCGGATACCAAAAGTGGTCGGAACAAAGCTTTCGACTTGATTTAAGATAACTTTCAAGTGGTCGGAAATTTCAGAATTTCCAGTAGTATTATGTATAAACTTTTCATATATAATCTTACATTGATATACTTTCAAATATTTATTTAATTATAAACATTGAGTATTAACTTATTCGCACAATGCGCTTGTAAAACTAGTACATATATACAACTTGATTTAGCTCAAATTGTTGATTTTATTAAATTAAATTCTTTAATCAAGAAATAAAGTATATTGTTGGATGCAGACAATAGAAACTTTGCGTTCATCATCACACTCATAAAAGAAATGACGAAATAATATTGTTAGAAATAAACCAATTATATATGTGATAATCTAACTTTATAGAGGAACCAATAAGATGGAGCATACCCATAGCCATAATTGTAGGAGTATATTGTCACAAGAACAATAAATGTCATTACAAATATTTTGATTGTTGATTTGTTTGATGTTTGCAGAATTTATTTAATGTGCATTTCCTAACCCTTTTAGTTATAATTATATTATTGGGTTGGTTGATTATGTATCAAAGTGAATTGGAGCTATAGCCGCTACTAAAATAAATAATACTCCGTAGTAAAGTTACGTTATTTTGAAAATTTTCAAGGATGTAATTTTTGCTAGATTTGAGACATCAAGAGCTATTACTACTTACTAGCAGTGAAAGTACCGACATTTTTAAATAAGGTTCGTATATGTCTCTTGAGGAAATATGACATTACTCCATGACAGATTATTCTTTACCACCTATAGACTTTTGTGTGTAAGTAGAGGTATATAATAACGATATAAAGACAACTTTAGAAAAAATTATGAATCATTTACGAAGGATTAGAGCATGGATAACCACTTGATTTTAATTATTCAAAACTTAGCTACTTATTTTAAGACAAGTTAAAAATATACGTTGTGAGGAAACATGTTTCTAAATTTTATTTTAAAACTTTGATTTCAAGAAAATATAACATTACTCAACTAGTGGTTATTCTACACTATTCATAGACTTATGTGCAAGTAGAGGTAAGTAATAAGGCAGAAAAAGACAACTAATTTGGAAAAAGACTATGAAAACTTTACCTTAGGATTAGACCATCCATCAAGTAGCCTATAAGACCCCAATATCCGTACATGCTAGTATTTGATGACAAGGTTTGTCATTGAATTTGAACATTGTCTATTTGACTATTAAATTATTAAATTTTGATTATATTGGTCTAAAATTAGGGAAATTGAATTTGATTGAATTGAATGAGATTAGAGATGAGGCTTATGAAAATGTAAAAAAATTATACAAATTGCACCTGAACCATTTAATGAAGGTGGTCTAAGTACTCCAAATTTAGTTGAGTTGTTCATTCTGAGATCAAGCCGCAAGCAGTTCTTAGCTAGGTTACCAACTTATCATGCATACATATATAAACTCCATATCGATGGATCAAATGTGTTCAACAATCTGCAGATCAGATTTTGAATATAAACTGTACTTTGGCTACAGGTTCTGATTTTTGCAAGCAGCCTTTCTCGGTCGTCACCGTTGAGAGCTTTACTAATGCAACATCGACTACCTCTACCAAGATTCTTGGGATTTGGAAAAATTCTATTTGACATATTTTAATAATATGATTGTTATTTAAAAGATCCCAACGATATATTTTTAACAATATTTTTTTTTTCACATTGATTATATTTATATAAAAAAAAAATGTTTATGTGATGTTATAATGAATGTGAATTCAGATTTAATATATCTAAAATTTTAACAAACTTACAATATTATAATAATGGACAATAATCAATAATGCAATATCAAATATGCTCATTGACATAAATAATAAATTACTATATGTCATTACAAATTGTCAGAGACCACTGAACTTATTAATCCAAAGAACACTAATGTTATTATTATTATTACTAGTAATTCACCCGCGCGATGCATGAGAAAAAATTTATATTATTATAAATATAAATATAAAATAGAAAAAATAAAATATTTTAAACTGTTTAATATAATAATATTTTTGAGCTTCCATTGGTCAAGTATTTATTATTTTTATATAATACAAAATTAAAATTAAAATTTTGTATGGTTAATATAATCTCTAATTATGTGCATATTCAAATAAACTTATAGAGAAAATTTACATAATTACATTGATTTATTCTTAATTGTATTTCATCTATATTATAATTTTTATAATACGAATAATAACTAAGATAATTACATTTGGAAAGCAAATTTTAAATTTTGTATGAGTAAATTTAAACTCTAATTGAACACATTTTTTATATGATTATATAATATATAGCTATTTTATTTTTCAAAAGTACATTTTTTATATGATTATATAATATATAGCTATTTTATTTTTCAAATGTTGTGTTTTTTTTTAATTTATTTTTTATAATAAAAGATGTTGTGGCATTAATTGTAACATTAATTACTTCCCAAACCATATAGCTTTATTATCGTTAAGATTATTGTAATTTTTTATTATTATAGTTTTATTATTGTTGTTGTTGTTGTTTTGTTGTATGTTTGTTAGTACGTGTGGAGGTAATATTATTTTTTGAATATTTATTGCATTTATCTTCACTAATTTATAATACAATTAATGAAGTTTATTAATTTCACTGAACCAAATTTTTATTTTCTTACAAATTCATTTCGTTAACCAAAGTTAATGTCATAGATTTGCATTCCATATAAGTATTGTCTCATCCTTCATCCTTAGACTGAGGCAGTAAGGACGAAGGATGAGGCAATAAGTAAGAAGACTGAGGCAGAAAGGGTGAAGGATGAGGCGGTAAGGGAAAAGACTAAGACAGTAAGTGTTAAAAATTTAAAAAGAGTCCTAATACCCTCAGGAGAAAGTAAATTCAATCTCATAAAATCTCTAACAATAATTTCTACCAATTCATCCTCAATCAGCAACGAACAAAATCTACAGTCTACTGGCTAACAATGCCATAATTGAACTCCTCAGGACAAACAATATGACATACCGAAACAATCATGGTAATACAAAAATAAAAACCATGCAAAACTCATTGCCCTTGAAAAGTAAGATGGCAATTGACAACACCAAAATGCCAAAAGAACGATATTTGAAAATATTGAGACACTAGAACATTGGTCATTAGACACCGAAAAGTGCTCTGATACTATGGTAGGTTTGATGGAAGGATATTATTTTAATACAACGTTAAAATTTAAATAAAGTCTTTTAAAAAAAAAATTAAATAAAGTTTGACGGAGCGTGAGGAGGGAGCTGCAATCCTACCTAGAATGGTTGGAGTCATGGAACAAGTCATTGGAGGAGGAGATCGATCTCAAATAAAAACTCAAAATTATCAAAAGATAAAAGGTCTGGTGGATAATAAAACCATTTGAATTTAGCTTATGAGCATTATCTCACTTTCTCCCCCATGACTTTTGGTCTTTGCGTCTATGGATTCATTAATATCTTATGCTACTTTTAAAAAATCATAATTACTAATTCACCATAGTTAGACTTAAAGTGTTTTGTCAAAGTTATGTGCAAAAAGAATTACAGTTCTATAAAGAAATAACAGTCCTACGAGGAATAGTTATTGAAGAATACTAGTTCTAAAAGGATTTGCTGTTGAAGATTTTCTAGTTCTAGTTTGATTAGGAATAGCTTTGTTATTCATGAATCTGTTAGGATTAGCTACTATAAGTAGGGGTTGTCCTTTATTGTAGAACTCAAGCTTTCAAGATCTAATTGTGAGGTACGAGAGTCTTTGAGAATAGGATACTAAATTCCCCTAGAAAGTAGTACATGTGTTTAGGTTTCAATAGTTTGGTAGGAAAATCATTCTATTGTGTAATCTCAGGTTCCAAACAGTGTACTTTAAATATTGAGCTTTTAGTGGATTTAGGCAAGTTCTCAAATTGAGAAGTGCCTCGCAGATTAGGGTTGTTTGCCCGAACTGCGTTACAGATCGTTTGTGTTATAACTCCAGTTTCAGTGCTGCGCTTTACAAATTCTCAATTGGTATCAGAGCCAAACTGCTTAAGTTATTAGCAGGATCCTAATAGAGTTTCCCAGAGAAAGATTGTCAAGCACTAGGCTGCCTGTCTTCATTGGCACGAATTTTTCCTATTGGAAAGCCAGAATGCAGATATACATCTTGGCACAAGGAGAAGGTGTCTGGAATGCTATAGAAAACGAATGGAAAACTCCAGTTGATGATAAAGGAAATAGAAAACCTAAAATTGACTGGAGTGAAGAAGAAAAAATAGAATATAAATTCAACTCGAAGGCAATGAATACAATCTATGGAGCTGTGAGCGAAGATACCTTTAAACTGATTGCCACCATTCTCCGTCCATTTCTTCTTCTGAAGTGGTATGAGATATCCAGCAAGATTTAAATGAGAAAGAAGATGAGTAGAAGAAAGTTCACGTGCATCTTCTTATCATGTCCACAAGCCTCCAAACTTGTAGTCAACTTAGCCTTACATGTGTCCACATTGTAGCATGCATCCAACAAGTGTCATACTTTAAAAAATATACTTCTAATGAGATTTGAACCCAAGGCCAATCAAATTTGTCTTACAAGCTTGTACGACTACACCATATTAACTTATTGGTTAATATTTCTGGATTTAATCTTTATTCCCAGAATGACTTTAGTAGCATTTCTCATTAATTCGTAGATTAATTCAAGTCCGCCCCTTGGTCGTCCCCTCCTTTATCTTTTACATAAAAATATAAAGATTAAGTCTTGAACCCATGACCTCTAACTTCAACAACCTTGTTCTTTATCCACTTCACCACTTCATCCTTTGGTGTTTTCTAAAGTAGATAAATCTCAAATAGTAATATTCTGGATAAGTATATTTTGCTAAGAATTCGTAGACTTTATGGCTTGACTTGGGACTTAGGCTAATAGACAACTAGACTCAAAATAAAATATGGGGGTTCTAAAAATACACATTTGGCTCATCAAAACTATTACATATTATTCCTAACAGTTTTCCATCTGTCGTTCATTGACAATATATCCATCGAGCTAAGATGCAGATGCTCTTTTACATTGTCATCTTTGTCACCCAGGATGAAGCTCACATACGACATGACCAACTTATATGTTTCACACTTATGAAGAAAAGAACTCGCCAAAAGCAACGAGAGGAAAACAAACTCGCCAAAAGAAACGAGAGGAAAACAAGCTTGTCACACAAACGAGAGAAAAACACATAAAAAAGCAGAACATAAAAGAAAAGAGAAGCAACAGTACACCTCTTGAACTTTACAGATCCACGGGAATCAAACCACTTCTTTATCCAGATCTGGCGGAATCCTTAAGCTTTAACTTTATTATGAAACTAAAAAAATAAAAAACAAAAGAAAATAGGAGACCGCTGGCCAAGAAACGAAGCTCCGTCAAACGCTCAAAGCTTCGGCTAGGGGCCGACGACCACCAGATGAAGAAATGCCCAAAAGTCAAGCAAGATTTCTTGAGACAGAAAGATGGGTTTTGAGAGAATTAGGGTTTCTTGCCATGGAATTTACTTTTATTTGATTCTAAGAATACGTGTACACATTGTATTTCTCTACCAAGGTTGAAAATCTCGCTATTTCCGTCCAACAAAAATGTTGGTCGGTAATTTGTAAAAAATCAAAATTTTCTATCACAAATAGGTCGGGATGTTAATTGTACCCGTACCCGACGGCGAATCCGATTCCCCGCCCCTTCTAGGATAGGGATGGGGATAGAAATAGGGGATCGGGATGAGGATGGGGGCAATTTTGAATTCCCGCCGGTGACGGGGGCGGGGATGGGGAGTACTCTCCCCGCCCCGCCCCGTCCCTTTTATATATATATATATATATATATATATATATATATATGTATGTATGTATGTATGTATGTATGTATGTATGTATGTATGTATGTATGTATGTATGTATGTATAGCCACACAACACACACATATGTATTACTTTGTATATAATATATATAAGAGTTAATTCTATTTTTAGTTCTAGATTTATATGTGACAGACCACTTTTAGTCCTTTTTTATCAAAATATCCCATTTTGGTCCTAGTGTTATTGTGACATGACCAATTTTGGTCTTCTATCAACAAAATTGTTGAAATTTCGTTAAATAGAAGGACATTTTGATCTTTTTAATACAAAGTGCGTTGACCCGTTATATATTTTATGTTTAATTTTTGAAAAAAATCATAATTGAAGAGCGAAATGCTCTTGTATTTAACACAATTTCAATGATTTTTTTGATAGAGGACCAAAATTGATCATGTCACAATAATACTATGACCAAAAAGGGATGTTCTGATAAAAAAGGACTAAAAGTGGACTGCCACCTATAAATCTAGGACTAAAAGTTTTAGAAGCATTCTTGTCATTGTATGTCATGCTTATGAAATGCATATTTAGATAACATGTTTAATTGTAAAATATTGAATACTACTTTAATTTGGGGATGGTTATATATGCGTTATTTATTTAAATATTTTTCAATGTTTAATTTTTAATTTTTTTATAACTTATAAACGGGGTGGGGATTCCCCGTCCCCGAATAATCCCCGTGGGGATGGGGGATTTTTCCCTTCCCCAGTGAGGACGGGGATGGGTGCAGGGAATGGGAAGAAAGTCGGGGGCAGGGATGGGGTCCATCCAACGTGTTACTATTGGACAAATAACTTCACCACTAAAGCCACTGCGAAGATAAATAACGAGTCAAACAAACTCCCATTTTCTAAAAATATGAATTAATCCCATTTATCATTCACAATCACTAAATCCCAATTATAATGGGATTGAGTCTGACTAATTTTCCCTTATTCATTATTACATCTACTATACTAATAAGAGCCCAAGAGAGTTAGGCCTATAATGGGTAAAAAAAATTGCCGTCAAGTTTTTTAATCAAATGAATGACTCAGATTAATCAGATTTTATTTTTTTCCTTTAAATTTCCTAATTTATCCTTAATGAATATATTATCCGTTAACTTTTCCGTTAAATATTATATTTTCCGTTAATTTCTGTTAGTTCATCGTTAACTTATTGATTTCAATAAGAAAGGTCTTAGGTTCGAACCGCATCCCAATTAAAATTGGCATAATTAGTACTTTATTTTACTCTTATTAAATTAAATAATAATTTAGTAGCTACAACAAAAAATAATACATATGCATTTCTTTAATTTAGAATAGAATTATGTGTCTACAATGTCTTTATTTTTTTAAAAAATTATTATTATAAATAAATTAAATAAGAGAAATGATTCCATTAGTTATATTGTATTTATTTTCTCCAATATAAAAATTCTTTACATTCAAATTCATCAATTGATTATATTCGCTACATTATCCCTACAATGTCTTTATTAAAAAAAAATTTTTTTCATTATCAATAAATTAATTAAGAGAAATAATTCCATTAGTTATATTGTCTTTATATTTCTCCAATGTAAAAAATTCTATACATTCAAATTCATCAATTTATTATATTCACTACATTGTCTATTATCTTTTTTGTGCATTATTTTTTAATTAAATATCAAAGTTATAATACAAAATAATCCTATATATTTATTTACCAAGTATTTTATTAATACCATGAAAAAATTAAAAAAAATATAATTAATAAAGTCAATCATATTAACTACTTGAGTGATTTGTTAACAAAGAGAATATTCAAATGACACAACAAATTGAAATGAGAACTACCTCGCAATGTCCTTGTTTGACAATCAGCAGTTAGCGGTTAGCGTTAGCGGATTATATTAGCGAATTTGACCAGCGAATTATATCAACGGTTGGTAAAAAGATATTTGAAAAAATTAGCTGTTTAGATTAACATGTAAAATGACCTAAGGGTATACATATATTTAATAATAATAATAATAATATAATAATAATAATAATAATAATAATAATAATAATAATAATAATAATAATAATAATAATAATTGTTAAAAAAAAAATTAAGCCAATCATATGAACTACTTGAGGAATTTATTGACAAAAAGAGTATTCAAATCACACAACAAATTGAAGTGGGAAAATATCTTGCAATGTCCTTGTTTGGCAATCAGCAGTTAGCTCTTCAATATTAGTATGTATTTAATATTTTATGCCCTAATTTTTATTTGCTCTCCCTTATGTCCCGTATTTGGTGTCAAGTATACCTATACAATTATTTTATTGACAATTATAATCAATCTTGACTATATTAGCTTGCATTTCTAAACTTAGAATTGCCTATTTAAATACGCAAATTTAACATTCAATTATCTATGCATGAACAATCTAATATAATCTTGCCTTGATATACTTTAAACTATTTATTAAAAAAAAAAACATTGGGCATTATACATATGCATTTCTTTAATCTAGAATTATGTGTCTACAATGTTTTTATTCAAAAAAAAAATTATTCATTATCAATAAATTAAATAAGAGAAATAATTTCATTAGTTATATTGTCTTTATTTTTCTCAAATATAAAAATTCTTTACATTCAAATTCATCAATTGATTATATTCGCTACATTGTCTGTACAATGTCTTTATTAAAAAAAAATTATTCATTATCAATAAATTAATTAAGAGAAATAATTTTATTAGTTATATTGTCTTTATATTTCTCCAATGTAAAAATTTTTTACATTCAAATTCATCAATTGATTATATTCACTACATTGTCTATTATCTTTTTTTGTGCACTATTTTTTAATTAAATATCAAAGTTAAAATACAAAATAATGCTATATATTTATTTACCAAGTATTTTATTAATACCATGAAAAAATTAAAATCTACTATACTAATAAGAGCCCAAGAGAGTTAGACCTATAACGGGTAGAAAAATGGCGGTCAAATTTTTTAATCAAATGAATGGCTCAGATTGATCAGATTTTAATTTTTCCTTAAGATTTTCTAATTTATCCTTAATGAATATGATTATCCGTTAACTTTTCCGTTAAATATTATCTTTTCCGTTAACTTCTGTTAGTTCACCGTTAACTTACTCTTTGATTTCAATAAGAAAGGTCTTAGGTTCGAACCTCAACCCAATCAAAGTTGGCATAATTAGTACTCTATTTTACTCTTATTAAATTAAATCATAATTTAGTAGCTACAACAAAAAATAATACATATGCATTTCTTTAATTTAGAATTATGTGTCTACAATGTTTTTATTCAAAAAAAAAAAATTATTCATTATCAATAAATTAAATAAGAGAAATAATTTCATTAGTTATATTGTCTTTACTTTTTTCTCAAATATATTTTTTTTTTTACATTCAAATTCATCAATTGATTATATTCGCTACATTGTCCCTACAATGTCTTTATTAAAAAAAATTATTCATTATCAATAAATTAATTAAGAGAAATAATTTTATTAGTTATATTGTATTTATATTTCTCCAATGTAAAAATTCTTTACATTCAAATTCATCAATTGATTATATTCACTACATTGTCTATTATCTTTTTTGTGCACTATTTTTTAATTAAATATCAAAGTTAAAATATAAAATAATGCTATATATTTATTTACCAAGTATTTTATTAATACCATGAAAAAATTAAAATCTACTATACTAATAAGAGCCCAAGAGAGTTAGGTTTATAATGGGTAGAAAAAATGGCGGTCAAATTTTTTAATCAAATGAATGGCTCAGATTGATCAGATTTTAATTTTTCCTTAAGATTTCCTAATTTAAAAGAGAGTATTCAAATCACACAACAAATTGAAGTGAGAATTTCCTCGCAATGTCCTTGTTTAACATTGTCCCTACAATGTCTTTATTAAAAAAAATTATTCATTATCAATAAATTAATTAAGAGAAATAATTTTATTAGTTATATTGTCTTTATATTTCTCCAATGTAAAAATTCTTTACATTCAAATTCATCAATTGATTATATTCACTACATTGTCTATTATCTTTTTTGTGCACTATTTTTTAATTAAATATCAAAGTTAAAATACAAAATAATGCTATATATTTATTTACCAAGTATTTTATTAATACCATGAAAAAATTAAAATCTACTATACTAATAAGAACCCAAGAGAGTTAGGTCTATAATGGGTAGAAAAAATGGCGGTCAAATTTTTTAATCAAATGAATGGCTCAGATTGATCACATTTTAATTTTTCCTTAAGATTTCCTAATTTAAAAGAGAGTATTCAAATCACACAACAAATTGAAGTGAGAATTACATCGCAATGTCCTTGTTTGACAATTAGCAGTTAGCAATTAGCGTTAGCGGATTTGACTAGCAAATTATATCAACGGTTGGTAAAAAGATATTTGAAAAAATTAACTGTTTAGATTAACATGTAAAATGACCTAAGTGTGTACATATATTTAATAATAATAATAATTGGTAGGGAATACCCCGACCGACATGCCTTTCGTTCTCTTTCTTACTTGTTTTGCAGGTTACAGGTCGGATTTTTGTAGAAGAACCCGGTCGGTCCTCGACCGGGGTGTCAACCACCGAGCAGTAGCCCTTTAGCGAGTGTGCTGACTAAAGACACGTGGCGGCACTAGATGGCGACAGACAGGGCACCCGGGAGGATGACACGTGGTTGCTACGTGGGAGGCATGCCGACCAGCCGGATTCTTGTCCCAGGCTCCGCGGCTATAAATACCCGCCAAAGCAACAGTGTAAAGGACTTTTGGACGATCGATAGGTTGTATTCAGAGAATCCCGACCGCATCCAGTCGGTACTCGGTGCGACCAAGTAGATTGTATTTAGGACCTTTACCGGATTAATAAAAGACTATTTACTTGCTTTAATTGATCTGGACTTTATTGATAGTTACCGCACACACGTGGCATTTACATTATCAATTGGCGCCGTCTGTGGGGACCGAGCAAGGAAGCTACGTCAACCGAGCTCGAGACCTTTTCATCACACATCAGCCACGATGTTTCCATTCATGCATGATCTCAACAACTACGACCAAGGTGACATGGCTAGCGACAACCAAGGTCAGAACGTGGATCTCAACCTCAACCTTTCACCACCTCATCCACCGGCCCATCAACCAGCCCAGTATCCGGTGCAATATGTTCAGCCGGCGTATCCAATGGCCGGTCAACCGGGTTTTCCACCTCCCGGTCAGCAGATGCCCTATCCCGGGCAATATCCATACCCAACACCTCCTCAACCATATGGATATTGGCCCGGCCAACCGATGTTCTATCCGTCACCAGCCGGATACCCTCAGTATATGCCTGCGTACACGGCTCCAGCCACCGCCCCTCCAGTATAACCGACTGCACAGGTAGAGCCGGAGCATCAGCCCACTTCCCGGGCTCGACGCTCGGCTCGTTCGCGGTTGGGGTCGGGGGGTGCTGATGCAATGGAGGTACCACGGCAGGATCCTCAAGCAGTAGCACAGATGCCCGCCCGAGCGAATGATCCCGAGCAAGTTGAGAGGGAGGTTGCTTTTGATCGACTCCGACCGGCAATGCGACAACGACTGGGACCAGGTTCAAGCCGGCCGGTAGCAGATGAACCCATGCAAGATGTAAGCCAGGAGGCATCGTCTGGGCATAGCGGGTCGAGATCTCACCGACGAAGACGCGCTCGGGAAGCAAGTCAAGCGCAGTTGGCAGAGCTCAACGAGACCCGAGGATTGCTCTACAACCTCCAGGCGGAGTTTGCTCAATTCCGAAACGAGCATCCCGTCAGGCCCCCGGTCGACCACTCAACTTTGTTGAGAACACCTTTCACGACGGAGATAATGGCGCAGCCCTACCCGCTCGATCTTAAGGTTCCCGGGGAGAAGAGCTACGATGGTTGGACGGACCCCGAGGTCCATGTCAATGATTTTTACGGCAACATGATCTTCAAGGGCGTGTCAGACGCCGTAATGTGCCGTGCTTTTTACTCTACGCTCACCGGTCGGGCGGCCGAGTGGTTCCGAACTCTGTAGCCGGGGTCCATTGCTAATTTTGCGGCCCTATCTACTCAGTTCGTGAGGAAATTTGTTACCTCCAGGGTGGTCAAGAAGTCATACATGTACCTGGAGAAGGCAAGGCAGCTGGAGGGAGAAAGTTTGACTGATTTTTTGGTCAAGTGGAAAGCAGCAGTCCTGGAGGTGGAGCCTATGGATGATCTTACCGCTGTTCACATGCTCCATATTGCTCTCTGCGCTGGGTACCACTACCAGGACTTTATCCTCCATCCCCCAGCTACATACGAAGAGGCCCTCCGAAGGGTCACAGACTATGCTAGTGCTGGCGAGGCCAACACTGTGAAGCGTTCGCAGGAGGTCGGGACATCGTCACGTAAACCGGCCGGCCGGGCGGATCATCGGTCGGGTGATGACCATCCCCGATCCCGCACCAGGCCTGGTGAGTTCACGGCGCTCAACCGATCCGCCGCAGAAGCCATGCAGTACGCCCAGTCCTGCAATTTAATCAAACTCCCCCATCCCGGGCAAGATGGTCCAGATAAGTCTAAACATTGTGCCTACCATCGTTGCGCCGGCCATGACACTGAAGAGTGTACCCACTTGTGACAGTTGCTGGAAGACTTGCTTAGCCTCGGCAAGTTAGACAAGTGCGTGGGGAAGAGAGAAGAGGCCAAGAAGAGCACGGATCGGAGGGACAACCGTCGTTCCCATCATCGCTCCGATCGATCCGATCGGGATGGACGCTCCGATCGGGCAGGGTCAGAGAGACGAGATGACAGAAGGACCCCGACCCCCCATCAAGCAGTCGACCAGCAGGCAAGCCGACGATCCACGTAATCTTTGGTGGATTGGATGATGTTTCCCGACCGAGGGATAACTGCTCGGTCGCTATCGTGGATTCCCAAGACACCGGGAAATGTCAAAAAATGGAGCCCATAACCTTCACCCTGGAAGACCAACCGAGCAGTGGTGATCACGGCATGGAGGCGCTCGTGGTCACTATCGACGTCAAAGGCACAGACGTCCAAAGGGTTATGGTAGACACGGGGAGCAGTGTCAACGTCCTTTATTTGGACGTATTTGAGAAGTTGAAATTGGACAGGCGCGAACTGACTCCGGTCGGTGTCCCCTTGTCCGGATTTACCGGGGCTCTGATCTACCCCGAAGGAAAAATAACACTCCCCGTGGAGATCGGCACTCCTCCAAAGTCGATCAAAACAGAGCTCGAGTTTGTTGTGGTCAATCTTCATTGCTTCCACAACATCATCCTAGGCCGCCCCGCCATCATGAGGATTGGTGGGATAATTTCCATGCCGCACCTTTGCATGAAGTTTCCCACCCCAAACGGGGTCGGAGTTGTCCGAGGCAATGTCCAGTCCGCCCGAAAGTGTTATACCCGAGCGGTTAATAGACGTGATACTGGCACGTCTTCCCGGGTAAACACAATAGTGAAGGAGGTCTCCGCCAATCGGAAGGAGCAGCCCGAGCCCTCCGAGGAGATCGAGGAAGTTCCCCTGTCCGAGGATCGACCAGACAGGAAGATCAAGATTGGTCGGGCTCTCACCCCCGAGCTCAGAGCGGAAGTTTTGGCGATCCTACGGGAGTTCGCTGATATTTACATGGGGGCCAGAAGATATGCCCGGGATCGACCAGACGGTCATTTTCCACAGATTAGCCGTCGATCCTGCAGCAAAGCCGGAAGTGCAAAAGACCAGGCATCTGTCATCTGATCGCCGCGAGTTTGTTCGCGAGGAAGTCAAGAAGATGGCGGCGATCGAGCATATCCGTCCAATCATCTATCCCGAGTGGGTGGCTAACATTATCTTAGTTCCCAAGCCACCAGCGTGGAGGATGTGCATTGATTTCATGAATCTGAACAAGGCCTGCCCTCTCGACCCGTACCCGCTACCGAGCATCCATCAGATGGTCGATGAGACAGCAGGGGCAGAACTGATGAGCTTTATGGATGCATTCAAAGGCTATCTGTAACATCCCGTGTTACGAGTCCTAGAACCAATTAATTAACTAACCATCTACCCAAAAAGAAAGGAAATAAATCACAATGATTAATTAGCATTAAGCCCACCATGGTCCACGGGCCCCCCATCTCTAAGCCCAATCTCTAATCCTAGGAGAATTAGACCCCATAGCATATAAATAGGGAATTTAGAAGGCACCTAGAATCCCCACCACAATAATCTCTCACCACCCAAAGAGTTCCAAGAATTCCCCTAGGAGAAATCAAGAAATCAAGAAAGCTTAAAGAAAGATCCTTCATAGCCAAGGAATTAATTAAGGCTAAGAGGTAACCCATGTCTCAACAAAACCTATTTTCATAGCTATGATTCCCCCTTAGGGTTTCCCCCATATATTGTGTATTGGCGAGATATAATGATTATTATTGGTGTTTGATGTGGTGATCCCATGAGGGATCTTGATAATCTTGATATTGGGAGATTCTTGATAATTATGGTGTTCTTGATGATTATTTGGGGATCTTGATAATTATATGGTGTTCTTGATAGTTGTATGATGTCCTTGATGTTTATGTGTTATTCTTACCGAATCTTGCAATTAGAAGACGAATCGTATTCTTGATCAATATAAAAGAGATTAGAACCCTAGGTTGTATTGTATGATATTATTCTTGGATTATCGGGTGGGGGAAATCACATGTTTGGGTGTTGATTATGTTTAGAAAGGCATGCTAGGTTATGTGCCGTTCGTTTCTCGTGTTTGATCCGTTAATTGTCTACGTGTTGTCGTTAATTGCGTTGTGAAGTGTCTAAGCATGGTTTCGGGTTCTACAATGGTTCCCGGGGCATAAAAGTGATGAAAAGAGTCAGTGGGGGGTAGGGGACCCGCCACCTACCCACGGCCGTAACAGTGTTTCCGGTAGCGGGCAGCCGGCGGGCAGGCAGCTGCCCGCCGGCGACCCGCTGCCCGGAATAGTGAAATCCGGCGGGCAGCCGGCGGGTGGCCCCCCACCCACCGGCTACCCTCTGGAAATTCATCCCCCTTGGGGCTTCGGCTTCCCCGTTTGATGTTTCCCCGACCCCCGTGGTGTCCCAACGGACTCCGTTTATCGTGCCTATGTCTAGTTTGATATTTCGGGTACCGTTCGTAGGTTTATGAGTCTAATATGTTGCATGCTAGATGAATTGGTATCCCGTTGACCTAGGTGGAAGAAGTATGAACCCCTTAGGACTATTCTTAGTATGTGATGGATCACGCATAGGTTTTGTTATACGTTGTACCCCCCCTTCCCAATGTGTAATATGGGTAGCATGTGCCTGCTATGTGTTATGTGTGTGTGTTTCCCCAATTCGGTTGCGATCGGATTGGTTATCCTGAGCTGCGGTTCAGAAGCTGGCTGCGGTCAGATTGATACTCTTGGGCTGCGGTCCACCGTTTGGTTGCGATCAAACGTTTCTATACGAGCTGCGGTTCGTCCTCTTTCCTGGCTGCGGTCAGATGACATTCTCTTGGGCTGCGGTCCACTGTTTGGTTGCGATCAAACACTATGATGAGCTGCGGTTCATCGGTCGGTTGCGATCGACCCCTCCGTGTTGCGATACGGGGCAGGGTGCTGCGGGGCCGTGTCAGAGCTATATGCGCTGACCCTCATGTATGGGCATGCGATTGGTCCTGTGGCGCCAACAAAGTGTGCTATGTGTTGTGATATGGATGAGTTGTGATTATGAGTGTCTTGGGGGATGTGACTATGGGATTTATGTTGGGGATTGTTGATATTGGGTTATGATTATTGTTGCCTTATCTGCCTTGTCTGTTGTGAACTGCATATGCTCGTTATAACTGTTGCGTGTGTCTAGCCTCATCTGTCGAGTCATTCCCGGTTTTAAAGCTAGAGTTCATAGGATATATCTTCAAGCTCAAAATGGTTTTCATATATCTATATATATCTCTATATGTATTGTATTTCAACGCGTTGGAGTGGGTTACCAGCATCTCTCGCTGAACAGATATATTTGGCTTTCAGGCACAGAAGATTAAGTCACTGGAGCGCGCTAGAACTTGGAGTGTAGAAGTAGATAGCTTCCCTTTTGGCCTGCGTGCCATGTTTACGTATTTACGCTTTGAGGATATTAGTTAGTTAGCCTGTGCACTTGGGTTCTCTAGCCCAGGTGTGGCATAGCACCCCGAACACTTGTATTTATATCTTGGGATTTAATAAGATTCTACCTTTATTATAAGTTTAAAATGTCTTAAAAATCTGGGGTGTTACAGTTGGTATCAGAGCCTAAGTTTGACCCTAGGAAAAGACTCTTAAGACCGGACTTTAGGACATTAGGCTTGAACTCTAGGTACTTAGGAACATAGGCCTTAGGAATCTTAGGACGCGCGGTGAGATTGTGAAACCTACACATCACCTCCCCTCACTTCATCCCTCTCTAATATTATGAAACTCTCCTTCACTTATTACATCAAGGTGAAAACACAAAATAATATCGACCTTTAACCACCAGGATGGCACCCAAGAAGAAACAGACAGGAACACCGAGACGCCCTACTTAGGAATTCCTGACTCAGAATCTACAACGCCTGGCCCAAATTGCCCAGGCACTAAGAGCTATCACTCCCCAACCCCTACCAACGAACGAGAACTTGGAGATCCACCACCAAGTCTCGGCACACCAACCACCCACCTTCCCGGGAAACGAAGACCCCTCGGCCCTCGAAGAATGGGTTGAGGCCTTCGACAAGGTATTCAGGGCAACCCAATGCCCCGAACACCACCAAGTCGGGATAGCCTCCTTCTACTTCAGACACGAGGCCGACATCTGGTGGGCCCGTGAGGGACCTACGTACGAACAAGACCCCGGATTCAACTGGGAAGGCCTAAAAACACGGTTACGAGAACAGTTCTACCCCAACCACCTGAAAGCCGCCACATGTGAGGAATTCCTCCACCTAAGACAAGGGGCAGCCCCAGTCTCGGAATACTACCAGCGATTCTGCCAGCTGGCTCGCCTCACCCCCGGCCAGAGAAGTCGAGTTCACCATAGACCTCATACCGGGCGCCGCCCCGATCTCTATACCACCCTACACACTAGCACCAAAGGAAATGAAGGAACTGAAAACGCAACTCCAAGAACTGCTAGATAAGGGTTACATCCGACCCAGCACCTCCCCATGGGGAGCACCGGTACTATTCGTTAAGAAAAAGGATGGGAGCATGCGCCTGTGCATCGACTACAGGGAACTCAACCAAGTTACTATAAAGAATAGGTACCCCCTTCCCCAAATAGATGACTTATTCGACCAACTCAAGGGGGCAGGGGTATTCTCAAAGATCGACCTAAGATCCGGGCATCATCAAATCCAAGTGGCCAAACCAGACATCCAGAAAACGGCCTTCCGGACACGTTACGGCCACTACGAGTTTACCGTAATGCCGTTCGGCCTCACTAACGCACCCGCCATATTCATGGACCTCATGAATCGAGTATTCCGACCTCACCTGGATGACTTTGTCATTGTGTTCATTGACGACATCCTAGTCTACTCCCGAAATAAAGAAGAACATGAGAAGCACCTTCGCATATCACTGCAAACCCTCAGGGAAAACCAACTTTGCGCTAAATTCTCCAAGTGCGAATTCTGGCAAGACAGCGTAGCCTTCTTGGGCCACGTGATAACCAAAGAGGGGATTAGGGTGGACCCCGCTAAGATTCGCGCCGTTAGAGAATGGACCACGCCGAGCTCACTCTCGGAAATCCGAAGCTTCCTGGGCCTGGCTGGTTACTACAGGAGGTTTGTACCCGACTTCACCAAGATAGCCCAACCCCTCATTAAACTCATGAAAAAGGAAACCCCCTTCCGATGGGACAACGACTGCATCTCAGCCTTCCAAGAATTAAAGGACAAGCTAACCACGGCACCCGTGCTAGCCATCCCCTCCGGGACGGAAGGATTCGAGGTCTACAACGACGCATCCAAGAAAGGGTTGGGATGCGTACTGATGCAAAAGGGCAAGGTAATAGCATACGCATCCAGGCAACTCAAAACCCACGAGGAGAATTACCCCACCCATGACCTCGAACTAGCCGCCATCGTATTCGCACTGAAAATCTGGAGACACTACCTGTATGGGGTACAATGCAAAATCTACACCGACCATAAGAGCCTAAAGTACATCTTCACCCAGAAGGACCTAAACATGAGACAACGAAGGTGGCTAGAACTCATAAAAGACTACGACCTAGATATCCAATACCACGAGGGAAAAGCCAACGTCGTGGCGGACGCCCTAAGCCGAAAGACGAACCATTCCCTCAACACCACATGGGTCCTACCGGACCAACTGTACAGGGACTTCCAAAAGCTACACTAGAAATAATAGAGCAAGGGCAAACCCGCCCCAATGCCTACCTACTCAACACGCAAGCCATACCCACCCTCTTCGAGGAAATCAAGACAGGGCAACAACAGGACCCAGAACTAGATAAAATTCGCCGCGACCTAACCCAAGGGAAGGAAGGCCCCTTCGAGGCACACTCGGACGGCAGCCTCCGTTACAAAGGAAGGTGATGTGTACCCTCGACGCACCCCCACTTGAAATGAAGGATCTTGGAGGAATGACACAACTCCCCATACTCAGTTCACCCAGGCGGTGACAAGTTATACCAAGACGTAAGGAAAACGTTTTGGTGGCCAAACATGAAGAAGGAAATCGCAGATTTCGTGGCCAGATGCCTGAATTGCCAAAGAGTAAAGGCTGAGCGATGCAAGCCTAAGGGGCTCGTGCAACCCCTTGAAATACCACAAGGAAAATGGGATTCCATATCCATGGACTTCGTCGGAGGGTTACCCCCAACAAGAACCGGCAAGGACAAAATCTGGGTCATAGTGGATCGGCTGACCAAAACGGCGCGATTCATTGCCATGAAAGAGACATGGACAATGACACAGCTAGCCCAAGCCTACATAAACCGGGTAGTGAAATACCACGGAGTCCCCCGAAACATTGTGTCCGATAGAGATTCCAGGTTCCTCTCGCAATTCTGGAAATCGCTACAATCGGCGTTGGGGACGCAACTAAAACTAAGCACGGCTTTCCACCCTACCACAGACGGCCAAACCGAGAGAACCATCCAAACCCTCGAGGACATGCTAAGAGCCTGCACGCTAGACTTCCGAGGAACATGGGAAGAACATCTAGACCTCATCGAGTTCTCATACAACAACAGCTACCACGCGAGCATTCACATGGCACCCTACGAAGCACTATATGGTCAGAAATGTAGAACCCCCTTATGTTGGGAAGAAATGGTCAACCCGGTAACACTGGGCCCCCAATACCTACAAGACACCATAGCTAAGGTCAAACACATCCAGGAAAGGATGAAGGCCGCCTAAGACCGCTAGAAGTCTTACGCCGACCTAAAGAGGAAACAAGCCGAATTCAACCCCGGGGACAAGGTCTGGTTAAGGATCTCGCCCTTACGAAATCATGGAGAAAATCGGGGACTTGGCCTACCGTCTTGCCTTACCCATCGAACTAGAATGAGTACACAACGTGTTCCACGTGTCTCAGCTAAAGAAATACATACACGACCCAAGCCACGTGCTCCAACCCCAAGTCGTAGACCTCGACGAGTCACTAGTATACGAAGAGAAACCCGTAAGAATCCTGGACACCAAGACAAGAAACACCCGGAACCGAGCCATAGAAATGGTGAAAGTCCTCTGGACCAACCACGGGACCGAGGAAGCAACATGGGAACTTAAGGACACAATGAAGGAGCAGTATCCCGAGCTTTTCACACCAGGTAACTAAGAGAAAACCTTTCACCAAGGGCCAAGTTTCGGGGACGAATCTTCCTGTTAAGGGGGGGAGAGTGTAACACCTCGTGTTACAAGTCCTAGAACCAATTAATTAACTAACCATCTACCCAAAAAGAAAGGAAATAAATCACAATGATTAATTAACATAAAGCCCACCATGGTCCACGGGCCCCCCATCTCTAAGCCCAATCTCTAATCCTAGGAGAATTAGACCCCATAGCATATAAATAGGGAATTTAGAAGGCACCTAGAATCCCCACCACAATAATCTCTCACCACCCAAAGAGTTCCAAGAATTCCCCTAGGAGAAATCAAGAAATCAAGAAAGCTTAAAGAAAGATCCTTCATAGCTAAGGAATTAATTAAGGCTAAGAGGTAACCCATGTCTCAACAAAACCTATTTTCATAGCTATGATTCCCCTTAGGGTTTCCCCCATATTATTGTGTATTGGCGAGATATAATGATTATTATTGGTGTTTGATGTGGTGATCCCATGAGGGATCTTGATAATCTTGATATTGGGAGATTCTTGATAATTATGGTGTTCTTGATGATTATTTGGGGATCTTGATAATTATATGGTGATCTTGATAGTTGTATGATGTGCTTGATGTTTATGTGTTATTCTTACCGAATCTTGCAATTAGAAGATGAATCGTATTCTTGATCGATATAAAAGTGATTAGAACCCTAGGTTGTATCGTATGATATTATTCTTGGATTATCGGGTGGGGGAAATCGCATGTTTGGGTGTTGATTATGTTTAGAAAGGCATGCTAGGTTATGTGCCATTCGTTTCTCGTGTTTGATCCGTTAATTGTCTACGTGTTGTCGTTAATTGCGTTGTGAAGTGTCTAAGCATGGTTTCGGGTTCTACAATGGTTCCCGGGGCATAAAAGTGATGAAAAGAGTCAGTGGGGGGTAGGGGACCCGCCACCTACCCACGGCCGTAACAGTGTTTCCGGTAGCGGGCAGCTGCCCGCCGGCGACCCGCTGCCCGGAATAGTGAAATCCGGCGGGCAGCCGGCGGGTGGCCCCCACCCACCGGCAACCCTCTGGAAATTCATCCCCCTTGGGGCTTCGGCTTCCCCGTTTAATGTTTCCCCGACCCCCGTGGTGTCCCAACGGACTCCGTTTATCGTGCCTATGTCTAGTTTGATATTTCGGGTACCGTTCGTAGGTTTATGAGTCTAATATGTTGCATGCTAGATGAATTGGAATCCCGTTGACCTAGGTGGAAGAAGTATGAACCCCTTAGGACTATTCTTAGTATGTGATGGATCACGCATAGGTTTTGTTATACGTTGTACCCCCCCTTCCCAATGTGTAATATGGGTTGCATGTGCCTGCTATGTGTTATGTGTGTGTGTTTCCCCAATTCGGTTGCGATCGGATTGGTTATTCTAAGCTGCGGTTCAGAAGCTGGCTGCGGTCAGATTGATACTCTTGGGCTGCGGTCCACCGTTTGGTTGCGATCAAGCGTTTCTATACGAGCTGCGGTTCGTCCCCTTTCCTAGCTGCGGTCAGATGACATTCTCTTAGGCTGCGGTCCACTGTTTGGTTGCGATCAAACACTATGATGAGCTGCGGTTCATCGGTCGGTTGCGATCGACCCCTCCGTGTTGCGATACGGGGCAGGGTGCTGCGGGGCCGTGTCAGAGCTATATGCGCTGACCCTCATGTATGGGCATGCGATTGGTCCTGTGGCGCCAACAAAGTGTGCTATGTGTTGTGATATGGATGTGTTGTGATTATGAGTGTCTTGGGGGATGTGACTATGGGATTTATGTTGGGGATTGTTGATATTGGGTTATGATTATTGTTGCCTTATCTGCCTTGTCTGTTGTGAACTGCATATGCTCGTTATAACTGTTGCGTGTGTCTAGCCTCATCTGTCGAGTCATTCCCGGTTTTAAAGCTAGAGTTCGTAGGATATATCTTCAAGCTCAAAATGGTTTTCGTATATCTATAAATATCTCTATATGTATTGTATTTCAACGCGTTGGAGTGGGTTACCAGCATCTCTCGCTGAACGGATATATTTGGCTTTCAAGCACAGAAGATTAAGTCACTGGAGCGCGCTAGAACTTGGAGTGTAGAAGTAGATAGCTTCCCTTTTGGCCTGCGTGCCACGTTTACGTATTTACGCTTTGAGGATATTAGTTAGTTAGCCTGTGCACTTAGGTTCTCTAGCCCAGGTGTGGCATAGCACCCCGAACACTTGTATTTATATCTTGGGATTTAATAAGATTCTACCTTTATTATAAGTTTAAAATGTCTTAGAAATCTGGGGTGTTACACTATCACCAGATAATGATGCACCATGAAGACGAGAGCAAAACAGCCTTCGTTACCCCGGACGGGCTGTATTGCTACCGAGTGATGCCGTTCGGCCTTCGTAATGCAGGAGCGACCTACCAGAGGATGGTCAATATTGCTCTTTGCCGATCTTTTAGGCCGAACGATGGAAGCTTATATTGATGATATGCTGGTCAAGAGTCGGGACCGATCCGACCACACTCGGGACCTTCGGGAGTGCTTCTAGATTATGAGGAAGTACCAGCTGCGGTTGAACCCAACAAAATGCACATTTGCGGTTCAGACCGGGAAGTTTCTTGGCTACATGATGACCAAGAGAGGGATCGAGCCCAACCCGGCCAAGGTCAAGGCCATACTGGACATGCAACCACCTTCTACCGTTCGGGAAGTCCAGCAGTTGACTGGTCGGTTGGCAGCTCTTAGCCGGTTCCTCTCCAAGTTAGCCGAGCGCGCTTTACCTTTCTTCAAGGTATTGCGTAAAGTGAATGGATTCGTCTGGGACGAAGAATGCCGTGCGGCGTTTGATGAGCTGAAAGAGTACCTGATGTCACCAATCGTGCTCTCAAAGCCCGAGATCGGAGAAGAGTTAGATGTATACCTCGCCGTCTTCGATCGTGCAGTAAGCGTAGTTTTGTGCCGAACCGATCCGGAAGGGGTTCAGCGACCGGTGTACTATGTAAGCCACGTGCTACATGGTCCCGAGCTCCGATACTCCCGGCTGGAGAAAGTCGTCTATGCTCTCTATATTGCTGCGAAGAAGTTGGCTCCGTATTTTCAGGGTCGGCCGATTCGTGTTTTGACCGATCAGCCAATCGGTCCAGTCCTCCGCACCGCTTCGTCATCTGGCCGACTAGTCAAGTGGGCGTTGATGTTGACCCAGTACGCTATAGAGTATCGTCCGAGACCAGCAATCAAGGGCCAAGCTTTGGCAGATTTTTTGGTCGAATGCACCGCCCGGGATAACCGACCGACCGAGGTTGCGGATCCCGAGGCCGAGTGGTGGACGTTGGCGACCGATGGGTCAAGCAGTAAAAAGGGTGCGGGAGGAGGAGTAGTGGTCACGAGCTCGGAGGGGTTTAAGGTTTACTTTGCCCTAATGTATCAGTTCCATCCGACCAACAACGAGGCTGAGTACGAAGCCTTTGTCAACGGCTTGCAGTGTGCTCGGGACCTGGGGGCTGAGTATATAAGGGCTCAAACGGATTCCGCGCTCGTGGTCGGGCAGGTCCTCGGAGATTATGAGGTAAATGGAGAGCGATTGCAACAATACCGGGACCTGGCCTTGGAAAAGCTTGCTCTATTCAGAGGGTATACCGTTCATCATATTCCCCGACTAGACAATGCAGATGCTGATATC
This sequence comes from Ipomoea nil, assembly GCF_001879475.1. Taxonomy (NCBI): domain Eukaryota; kingdom Viridiplantae; phylum Streptophyta; class Magnoliopsida; order Solanales; family Convolvulaceae; genus Ipomoea; species Ipomoea nil. Next base: position 2,153,233 of record NW_017619356.1, read on the forward strand.
TTGTCCAAGTTGGCTCAGGATGCCCCAGAGCATATGTCGAAGATAGCTCGGATCTTGGTGATCCCAAGGCACAACATATACCGATTGCCGGTCAATCCTATCCAACCGGCGGAAGACGACTGGATCACCGATCTGAAGGAGTTTCTCGATCACGGTCGGCTCCCAGACGACCCTCAGCGTGCTCGAAAGGCCAAACTTAGAGCCCCGAGGTTCCAAGTTTTGGAGGGACGTCTTTATAGACGGTCATATGGAGGCCCCCTTATGCGTTGCTTGACCGCATTTGAGGCTGACCTCGTCATGAAAGAATTGCACTCCGGCATCTGTTCATCGCATCAAGGAGGCCGATCACTAGCCCGTCGGATCATGGTGATCGGGTATTATTGGCCGTCCATCCAGCTTGATTGCGAGAAGCTCGCTCGGGATTGCGAGACGTGCCAGTTATTTGCACGGATGCCTGGACGACCGGCCACGTTTTATCAACCGGTCACGACCGCAATCCCTTTCTCTAGGTGGGGGGTGGACATCTTGGGACCTTTTCCCCAACTAGCTGGGCGGAGGAAGTTTGTGATAGTCACCATCGATTATTTTTCCAAATGGATCGAGGCCGAGCCGTTAGCAACGATTACAGCTCAACAATGTGCTCGGTTTATATGGCGCAATGTAGTTTCCCGCTTTGGTGTGCCCGTGCATCTTATCAGCGACAATGACCACCAATTTGTAAGCCAATATTTTCAGAACTTCTTGGCCACGATCGGGACGACCCACGTCCGATCGTCGGTGGCTTACCCGCAGGGAAACGGACAAGTGGAGAACGCTAATCGGACAATTTTGGAAGGTCTGAAGAAGAAGCTGCACTCGGCAGGTCGTAGTTGGGCTGATGAGTTGCCATATTTATTATGGACCTATCGGACGACCCCGAGAGAAGCTACTCAGGAAACACCGTTCGCCCTTGTCTATGGAGCAGAGGCCCGACTGCCGATCGAGGCGTGGATCCCGACCGCTCGAGAGCGTACATTTAACGCTGAGGAGATTGAACACTCGATGGTCGTGGATCTCGACGGAATCGAGGAGAAACGAGACTTAGCCGCTCGGCGTATGGCCGAGTATCAGAAGCGAGTAAAGAGCTCTAAGGATGTTCGTGTCAACCCTCGCTATTTCCAGGTTGGAGATTATGTACTTCGGCGACGAGAGGCTAGTCAACCGCTTGAGGGAGGAAAACTTGCACAAAATTGGGAAGGGCCGTACATCATCAGCGCAGTAGTGCGGCCAGGAACATACCGATTGGAGACGACGACCGGTCGAGCGATCGAGGGTACTTGGAATTCCGAGCACCTCATTATGTTTAGGCATTAGCCAAGTTTATGTACTCTGACGAAGTGGGGGCTCGACCTGCGTATCAGCCTCGCTCGTTACCTCTATGTAAATATTGTTGTAAATATTTTCCAAACCGTCTGCGTACGGGATGAATCAATGTATATACGATCAGTGATTGCTCGACCGTTTGCATACGGCGGCCTGATCGGTTTTTTTCTACTCTTCCAACTTGTTTGTCAGTCGGTCCCGTTCGAGCGCTACCCGATCGAGACCGCACAGCAACAGCTTTAGGGCTCTACGCTCCACGATGCCTCTCCCTCAGTTTCACTGACAGGGGTATACAATCAGGTTCTAATAACCTCCTAACTAATGGCTCTAAAAGTCATTCATGACCAGGTCGGGCGATAATATCGACCGACTGTTTGCGCTCCTCTTCGGCGGACATCAGGGTCACGCCACCGATCGGGAAAGCCAGAGTTCACAGCATAATTCCCCGATTCGTCCAACTTCTGTCCACTTTCGCACCCACTTGTACCTCGAGCGTACAAAAGTGTGGGGGCTAGGACTAAGGAAGTGTTAGAGGCCTAATGATCGGGAAAAGCCCGAGCAGAAGGGCCATATTTTCAAAATTTCGACAAGGCTAAGTGGTCGGGATGATCCCAAACCAATAAGTCGGTCGGTTATGCGACTATGCCGTTAGGCCATATGGTCGTGTTTTGCGGTTAACATGCATGCGAAGTATTAAAAAATGTAAAGCATAAAATAAACGAGCCACAAGACAAACAAAAATTGTCATTACTTAAAACGTGCCCGGTACAAATTCGGGACCGGGCTCCCGATTAATGTCAGTTAACAAAAAGAAAGAGAAGATTACAAGCTTCATTTCTTGGCCGCTTCAGCATCAGTCGGGGTAAGGGCATCTTTCCCGGACGGCTCTCCATCGGCGGCCCCGCTTAGACCTACGATCTCGATCTCAGGATCATAGGGGTCTAGACCAGGATCGGGAACGGCAGTCGGGAGGGTGGTCAGCACCAAGTCGAGGTCTTCACCTTCAAGTGCTTCCCTCATATTCTTTTCGGCCCGATCCCGCATGGCCTTTTGGCCGCTATTGTAGGCCCAATGTCCGAAGGCCCAAAAAGATCGTCTGCGACCACGTTCGTCCTCATCTTTCGGATGAACTCCATGCCGGGGACGACCTCGCGGAAGAAATGCTGATGGCCGCGTCCGGGTCGGATGCTCGGGCTTCCAGACCAGTTATTTTCTCCTTCTGATCCATCACCGTCTTCAGAAGAGCCGTCCGCTCGGTCTTGGCCTTGGCAAGGGCCTCCTTGGCTTTCTTGAGATCAGTGGACAGCTCGTCCACTTCCTTGAGCCGCCGGTCGGCGAGTTTCTTGTACCGATCAGCCTCAGTCGCCAAAAGCGCCTGGCCGTGGAGGGCGGCCCCGATGCGCGATGCCTGTAGTTATAACAAAGTTAGCCCGATTGAGGGCACTTGGCAACAAAATCAGAAAGAGAAAGGAAAGAGTTGTACCTCAGTCAGTTCGCGACCAAGCCGTTCGGCCAGCTGGGTCGCGCTCAGCTTCGTAAGATCCATCTCGACCGGTGTCATGTTGCCCAGCCGAGATAATATGGAGGCATCGGCCATGCCGGACCCGATCGTCGGGGTCGGGCTCTTCTCCGTCCGCTGCCTCTTGCTCCCGACCGCCTCGGTAGCCGTCTTCTCGACCGTCTTGCCCGCGGCCAATCCCTTCGACTTGTTGGTCACCCGGGTGACCAAAGTATTCGAGGTGTCCAATACACCTCCTTCATCGGTAAGTGTGACTGAACTTATGGGTCGCGCGACCGGATGAAGTCCCCCCCGGATGATCCTGCAGCCGCCTTCTTCTTCCCCAGTGAGATCTTGGTTCGGGGAGGAGAGCTGGGCGGATGAAACGTTTAGGCGCCATATCTGCAAAAAAGACAAGATCGTTAGGTCGGGAATGCGCATGTTGCTCGGGAAGAATCAGTTAGGGTTAGACCTTTCGTCTTCCGCTTTCCCCGAGCAGGAGCACCCGCCACTACGCCCATCGGGACCAGCTTATACTTCTCGGTCAAGGTATACACTGGAACGGGCAACCGGGTCACCTCGAGGCTCTCCGCCGTCTGGAATATTTTATAATCGTGAATCTCGCTCGAGGTCTTCTTCACCGCTTCCTGAAGGGTAGGAGTCTCGTCTGGCACGACTTGTTTCCTGAAGCGTGGACTCCACACCCTATCAACCGGGAGGATCCAAGGGTCGTACTTGACCGAGAAGATCCTGTTTTTCCACCCTCTATTATTCCCGGGCAATCCTTCGATCGTGTATCTTCCTTCCCGGGATTGGACCATCAGGAATCCGCCCCCGTAATTGCCCGAAAGCACCTTCACCTGGTAGATGAAATTGAAAAGCTCCATCGAGCAATTAACTTGATGCCGAGCGCAGATCTGAGTGAAACATGCTATAATCCGGTGGGAGTTCGGGCATATCTAGGCCGGCATAACTCCGTAGTATCCCAAGAAAGCGGTCAGAATGGCCGGGAAGCGGAAGTTGATCGGGGCCATCAGGGAGTCATAATGCATCCCGATCCATTTGCCCCGATGACGCTCGATGACGTTCCCGAGTCGCCGGCTAGTGTCGAATTCTACACGGCCGTTCAACGTTTCCGCGATCCGTGCAGCTTCTCCCTTCGTGAGTTCACTCATTTGTTCCGCAACGCTGTCGCTATTGAGGAACTGAAAGCCGTCATCTGCCCGGGCCGCTGGCTCGGCCATGTTTTCATCAACCGGCTCGTCATTTGCTCGAGCGGCGGTCTCCGGGTGATCCCCTATCACCCGGGTAGGTGTTTCCCTAACACCTCTGGTCGGGAGACCTCGTCCATTCGTGGAGGTCTCCTCGCAACCCGAGCTCCCGGAGCCACTTGAGCCAGATCCTGATGATCCGCTCGACCTAATCGGCTCTTGCTGCGTGGGGGCTCGCTCGGGGGCCTTTCCGGGTCGTTGAACGACCTCTGGAGAATAAGACATAATGTCTATCTCCTCGTCGCTAATTTGCTCGACCTCCTGGTCGTAATCCCCGATCGACGCGTTTTGACTGTCTGAGTCTGACATCTTGACTACCTAGGGGTGGTTGGGATTAGTGAGGGGCTCGGGGATGTTAGGTCGGTGTTACCTAGATCCCATGTCTCTAATACTAGAACATAAGGAAAAATACAAAAGAAGGGAACTAGAGAACTTACCGGTTGAGGAGACTTAGAGTTGAGGAAGCTTGGAATTGCCTTGCTCGATTGCTCTGCTGAAGTAGTTGCTCGGGACTCTTTGAGGGTGCCGATCGCTTCAATAGATTGGAGAAAGTTCAAATGAAGTTCTCAAAGGCCTATTTATAGGAGAAGGTTTGGGCGGGAAACCAATCATCACGCGTGACACGACCATTCCTGAATCCGAGGTGATCGTTGCGCTTCCTGAGACGTGCAGTAGTTGACACGTGGCGAGAGGGAATGACAGCTGTCCGGTCGGTTTGGCGGCGGGCGTTTGGGCTTCTCCATCCCGCCCCATTTTTCCCGAGCGGTAAAAAAGGCACGGGCTGGGGGGCTCTTGGTAGGGAATACCCCGACCGACATGCCTTTCGTTCTCTTTCTTACTTGTTTTGCAGGTTACAGGTCGGATTTTTGTAGAAGAACCCGGTCGGTACCCGACCGGTATTGCCCGACCGGGGTGTCAACCACCGAGCGGTAGCCCTTTAGCGAGTGTGCTGACTAAAGACACGTGGCGGCACTAGATGGCGACAGACAGGGCACCCGGGAGGATGACACGTGGTTGCTACGTGGGAGGCATGCCGACTAGCCAGATTCTTGTCCCAGGCTCCGCGGCTATAAATACCCGCCAAAGTAACAGTGTAAAGGACTTTTGGACGATCGATAGGTTGTATTCAGAGAATCCCGACCGCATCCAGTCGGTACTCGGTGTGACCAAGTAGATTGTACTTAGGACCTTTACCGGATTAATAAAAGACTATTTACTTGCTTTAATTGATCTGGACTTTATTGATAGTTACCGCACACACGTGGTATTTACATTATCAATAATAATAATAATAATAATAATAATAATAATAATAATAATAATTGTTTTTAAAAAATAAAAAAATATAATTAAGCCAATCATATTAACTACTTGGGCGATTTATTGACAAAGAGAGTATTCAAATCACACAACAAATTGAAGTGCCCTTGTTTGACAATCAGTAGTTAGCTTTTCAATATTAGTATATATTTAATATTTTATCCCTAATTTTTATTTGCTCTCCCTTATGTCCCGTATTTGATTTCAACCATACCTATACAATTATTTTATTGACAATTATAATCAATCTTGACTATATTATCTTGCATTTGTAAACTTAGAATTGCTTATTTAAATACACAAATTTAACATTCAATTATCTATGCATGAACAATTCCAATATAATCTTGCCTTGATATACCTTAAAGTACTTATTTAAAAAAAAAATAAAATTGGGCATTATCCCAATCGCGCAATGCGCGTAAAAAACTAGTATATATATAAGTGTTCAACGACATTCACTATTACTGCATATATATATATATATATATATATATATATATATATATATATATATATATATATATATATATATATATGTGTGTGTGTGTGTGTGTGTGTGTGTGTGTGTGTGTGTGTGTTAGTGTGTGTGTGTGTGTGTGTGTGTGTATGTGTGTGTGTGTGTTCAAGTCGGAAGGAAATATTATAAGTGCGCTGTGTCTGTCAATAATCCCTTCCTTTCTTGATCAATGGATATTGAAAGTGTGTTTAGGGCTACGCTCGACATCAAGAAAGAGTAGGATGTGGTGGGGTTGATCGAAGCTGCAGTGAACGTTGCGGCTTTGATTGTCCCTGACAAGCTTAAGAAGCATAGAAGCAGAATCGTGAAGTTGTTGTTTGATGAGGATCCAGCTAATTCAACTCATGAATTGTTTTACAAAGACGATTTGGGTTTTGACTCCGAAGACGATGATGAATTATTGAAGGTTACTTCTACGCCTGTAAAGAACACATCCCCAGAATAAGGGAAATCTATCTTCCTAAAATATGCAAGTACCCTAAAGAAGAAGAAGAAGCGGAAAAGAAGGCGACCAAGAAGAGGAAGATAGATTTCCCTGAACCTAAGAAGCATTGCTGCCACCGTCGCAGTAAGGCCAAGCCTCCCAACGGCCATGTCCGACAACTGTATGCAACTATCAAGAATGATTGAAAGCCCAACGTAGTAAGCCAAAGCCAAAGTCCAAATATTAATATTGTAGCCAGCCAAACTAAACTCTGTAATCTAAAAACTATGTTTTGCTTGATCCCAGAATTCAACAGTATCAAAACCTGGGTACTTAGGCAGCCTTGATAGTTTATTACAAGGTTCAACTGCGATTTTAATCATTTTTTATACGTGACATCAATGTAGGCTGATTTATTCTTTTATTTATTATTAATATTCACCTTTCTTAATTATATTATCTAAAGATTTCGTTTGTTCATGAGGCACTTGCTCCTCAAAATATTCATGTTTTGGGTTGCTCTGATTGCCATTTCGTTTCTTCAAATTGCCACTGAGCTTCGAAAGCCTGAGCTCTTTGGCTTGAATTCGTATTTCAATTTCAATTTCAATTTCACCCTACTTCCCAATCCCATATACATTCCTCTGTTTGGGATGTCTCTTGCTTCGTGCATTGAGAACAAAAATTTGACAAATTAAAGAATGTGTTTATCGAGGTGATTGGGAATGGTTTCTTGGATTCAAATGTTAAGGCGTTTTGTGTTAGGGAATTGAAGGAGCTGATGCAGCCGTGTTGGTATTACAGGAACTAGGATTCTCTAATGTTTTTAGCATCAATGTACAGTCGTCTTTCTCCTTTATGAGGAATAAATTGTAGGAACCGTTGGTAGGAAAACAAATAATAATCAAATAAAATTGACTATTATTTTTCTGGAAAGAAGGGAAGAAAAGATGAAGAAAAAGGCTAGTGTTTGGTGTTGGGTTTTTTCAAGAGTCGAGTATGCACTCTTTCCTTAAAACCTTATTTGCCACCTCCCGTAGATGCTGGGAGCGTTGTGGCATAGGCTTCCCAGGATAAAACTTGCTATTGATTCAATGTTTGAGCACTCAAACAAGAAATCCGGCGAGCAAGACACGGATATGAACACAGTAGGCTAGAGAAGGAGTAGAAGCAGAGAGGTTTTGAGGCTTAAAAGAGAACTTTCGTGTTCTATGTTTCTGTGTATTGAAACTCTACTGCCTCTACCCTCTCTTATATAGGGTTGAAGGAGCCAATAACCTTTATTATGGCAATTAAAAATGACATTAAAGCTGCCTTCCAATAGCTATAACAGCAGGCCACTACCTGGGAATTGAATTCAGTATTCAAAATTGGAATTAATAGACCCGTAACGGATAAATTCAATCTCCTCAACAGTCAGAACTTTCAGGTTCCAGACCGTTAGCGTACAGGGTTCGGTCGCAACTATCTCCTCAACAGTCAGAACTTTCGGGTTCCAGACCGTTAGCGTACAGGGTTCGGTCGCAACTATCTCCTCAACAGTCAGAACTTTCGGGTTCCAGACCGTTAGCGTACAGGGTTCGGTCGCAACTTTCGTGCTCTCGGTGCACCACAACCTCTCGTGCTCTCTTGTAGCACGAGAGTGGTGCTCTCGGTTTCGACCGAGGTAGTGATACACCTCTCGTAGGACGAGAGTGGTGTTCTCGGTTTCGACCGAGGCAGTGATACCGAAGTTTGGCCTAGCTTAGCCCGCAAGGCCAGCCAATTTTCATGCCCCCAGGTGCCAGCGCACACGAGCTCGGGCTTGATTCAAGCCCCTCTAGTTGGAATTTGATTTGCACCGCCCCCCCCCCCCCCCGCTCGCGCGCGAGAGAGAGCCTCTATGCTATACAATTCTACAAGCTTCAAAAGAGCTCTTGTATATAAGGGGGGAAAATCTTCATTCCAAAGACAAAAGCTCACTTTTTCCCTTCATTTTCCAACTCAAATGGGTCTACTTTGAGGATCAATATCTCATTCACCAATTATTCGTTTTGAGCGTACAATATATCAAACTGTTCGTCTAACTACGAAGTATCCGAATCCACTTTGACCCGGCCCAAATCGGAAGTGGACCCCACTAATAATTGTACCACAAAATAGCCACTTAACATGCCATTTTATGCCATTTTAAGCTATTTTTTTCCAACATAAATTTGTGTATGACATAGAGTTTGAGGATAATTATTTTGATTTTGTGTTCTCTAGAGCTTTTGATAGAGTTTCTGTGCCGGCTCTTCTTGTGCTGGGGATAGAGCTATTAAAACAATGCTAAAACCTCTTTACCCTATTTCCCACTTGGATGTTTTCGTCATTGATCACAATACCTTTGCCTTCTCTTTGTATGTAAAGACTCCCGGTGTCACATTTGTTTATCATCCAACACTGTCAGAAAAGGATATTTCTTTGCCCAGTGATGATGAGGAATTTGTTGGTGCACCAATGGATGAAGAAAAAGGGTTTGATTTTGATCAGTGGTAGGAAGAAACTGTAAGCGAGGGAGACTTTGTTGTCCTCATGATGAATGCTAAGGAAGCAGAGCTGCAGATTCTTTGTGACTTGTTTAAAACTAGATTGATCTGTCGTGTTGATGAACTCTTCCTTCACTGCTCATACACTGCAAAAGGGAAACATGGCGGGCAGGGAGACTGCAACAATATATGAAGGCTGAGGAAGAGCTGAATGTATTGCTCGACCAAGAGGAATTATTCTGGAAACAGCGCTCTAAGCAACTTTGGCTCAAACATGGTGATTCTAATACGAAGTATTTTCACAAGATGGCCTCTTTCAGAAAACGGCGTAATACTTTGTCCCGTCTGAAGGATCCCCAGGGAGTTTGGCAAGAAGGAGCGAATTTGGACGCTGAAGTCCTCAGGTATTACAAATTTATTTTTCAGTCCGAGTACAGTGCAACTAATATGCTTGATCGGGTCCAACCAAGGTTCACCGATGATATGAACACTTTTTTGAGACAACCGTTCACGGTGGCCGATGTTAAGGCTGCTCTTTTCTCCATGGCCCCAGAGAAAGCTCCGGGACTAGATGGATGACACCAGCCTTTTTCCAACATTTCTGGCCAGTTTTGGGCCATGATCTAGCAATGTTTGTGTTGAATTGTATCTCAATGGGCCAGTTCCCCGAGGGACTCAATGAATCAAACATAGTTTTGATCCCTAAAAAGAAGACACATGAGAAAGTCACGGATTTGCGGCCAATTTCCCTGTGCAATGTGGCTTATAAGGTCATTGCGAAAGTTTTGGCGAATAGATTAAAGGGTGTGTTGGACACGGTGGTTTCACAGTCACAAAGTGCGTTTGTGCCTAACAGGTTGCTCACAGACAATATAATTGTTGCTGGGGAAGTGGGTCACTTCCTACGGCGAAAAACGAACGGAGCTATGGGGTGGGCGGCCCTGAAACTCGACATGGCCAAAGCCTACGACAGGATGGAATGGGACTACTTGAGCGGTATGTTGAATGCGCTTGGCTTTGAACGGAAGTGGATTGAGCTATTATTACAGTGTGTTACAATGGTCAGGTATAATATTCAAGTCAATGGGGTTGGGGTGGGGTCAGTATGTCCAACCCGTGGCATACGACAAGGGGATCCTTTATCCCCGTATCTGTTCATCATTTGTGCCAAAGGATTGTCTATCCTACTGCAGCAAGCAGAGGGAAGTGGTGACATTCATGGGGTGCGAATTGCACGTGGGGCCCCGACCGTGACACATTTATTTTTTGCGGACGATAGTCTGTTTTTTTTCAGGGCTACAAATGAGGAAGCTATGGCCGTCAAGGGTTGTCTTGATAATTACTGTGCAGCATCGGGGCAACTTGTTAACTATGATAAGTCTAGCATCATATACAGCTCAAACACGGGGGTTGAGACGAGAGAGATGATTAATGCATGCATGGGAGTCCGTGAGACGACTGATTTTGGACGCTACTTAGGACTACCTTCGGTTCTGGGGCGTAACAAGTCGGCCACTTTTCGTTATATTGAGGAGAAAGTTCAGGAGCGTTTAGGGACTTGGCAACCTCGGATGCTATCAAGAGCAGGTAAAGAAGTTATGCTCAAAAGTGTTGCGCAGGCCCTCCCAATTTTTACCATGTCTATCTTTTTACTTCCAGGGCGGTTGTGTGATATGTTGGAAAAGGCTTTCAACCGATACTGGTGGGGCGGTGGTGTGTCGAATGGCAGAGGTGTGCATTGGTTGAGTTGGTCTCGGTTAAGTGTGCCTAAAAGTCGAGGTGGGATGGGATTTCGCCGGCTGCACGAGTTTAATATTGCTCTTTTGGCTAAACAGGGGTGGCGTCTACTGACTTCTCCGCACTCTTTGGTTAGTCGCCTCTTGAAAGCGAAATATCATCCGAAATGTGATTTTATGGAGGCCAGTATTGGACAAAACCCAAGCTACATATGGCGGAGTATCATGGCAGGGCAGAATGTTTTGCGTATGGGCTTAGCTCGTCGCATCGGGGATGGCAGAGACACAAAGATTTGGGGTTGGCCTTGGCTGGCGGATCCCAATTTAGCCAGGCTTAGTACCCCTCCGCCGGATGCTCTACAAGAGGCTACGGTCAGTGGCCTGCTGAACGATACTGGACAATGGGACGAGGAAATTCTCAAGGACCTGTTTGTGGAGTTAGATGTAAGTCGGATCCTTGCCACACCTTTAACGATTCATATGGCGGATTCTTGGCGGTGGATGGGTGATATCCGCGGAGCTTACTCGGTGAAACATGGGTATAAACTTCTAACAACCAATAACTTAATGCATGCACCTGATGATTTCAAAGCTTGGGAGAAGCTATGGGGCTTGCCAGTTCCACTAAAAGTGCGTAACCTCATTTGGCGCTGCGCAAGGGGTATATTACCAGTGCGTGAAAATTTGAAGACGAAACATGTGTGGATTGGGGGCGGTTGTCCGCTTTGTGGGCAGGCCGAGGAAACGGCCGAACACCTGTTAGGATAATGCTGGACTGCGCGGCAGATATGGGAGAAGGATGACGTTTTGCAAGGGGCATCCATTCTTGTTTTCCTTGACTCAGTTCTATCCAATTCAAGCAAGGAAATAGCGGTGCATTTGGCGGCTGTTATATGGATGATATGGACTCTGAGAAACGATTGAGTATGGAGGGATAAGGTGTGGGATATTATGGTGGTACGCGGTCACGTGGCTAGGCTAATCTCTATGTGGACGGATGCTTACAAGGTCACTATCCCCAGAACAGGAATCGGCGGGGTTGATGTCGGCTGGGAACCTCCTCCACGTTTCTGGCTAAAATGCAATGTTGACGCCGCTCTTCTAGCTGATTATGTGGGCTTTGGAGCGGTGGTACGGGATCACGGGGGTCGGTTCATGGCAGCTAAGAATGGCCGGCTGGTCTGCGAGTGGGATCCTTTGTTGGCAGAGGCTTGTGCTGTTAAGGAAGCTCTAGCTTGGATTCGTGATCTAGGTCACGACCATGTAATCATCGAAACCGACTGTTTACTTTTTTGCAACGCGTTTAATTCTAGCTCTTTAGATTTTTCTTATGTTAATTCTATTGTAAAGCAATGTTTGGTACTTGCTAATGGCATTGGGACCGTTATGGTTCGCCATGCCAGGAGATCAGCGAACCATGTGGCTCATGTTCTTGCAGGGGCAACTGTTTCTTCGGCTGACTCGAGTTTTTGGTCTTTTGTACCTCCGGATTGTATCGCCAGTTTAATGATTTAATGATACGTGTTTCTTTTGGTTAAAAAAAAAAACAATATAATTTAGGAAAAAGGTGAAATTGGTCCCTCTAAATCATAATGATAGTGCAATTAAGCACCTAAGTAAAACAACCTTCATTCGACCCCCTAAACTAATTAAAATGTTTAATTAAGTCCTAAACCAACCTATTTGATAGGTTGTTGCTTCTTGTGCTGACACGTGTTTGATTTTATTTTATTTTTTAGAAAAATGTAAACATAAGTTTTTTACTTTATAATTTTCTTTTAAAAAAATACTTTTGAATTTTTAAATTTAAAATTTTTTCATTATTAATAACACATAATATGATTTTCAACATAAAATGGAAAGAAAATATTTAAAAAACATTATATAAAAAAAATTGAAACTAATTCCCTTTTATACAAATTACATATTTCTTTTTATTTGCAAACCCAAACCAAACTATTCCTAATCTTAACATATTTCTAACATTATTGTTGTCATTCTCCAAACTTTCAACACTGAGCGCAAATTTCAATTCTCTAAGAGGCATTTTGTTCAGGTTATATAAGATAACCAAGGTTATATTTGCTTGGTAATATAAGATTCATATGTTTGGTTCAAGTTATGTAACTTTCCCAGAGAATGTCAGATAACCTCCGTGTAACACCCCGTGTTACGGCCCCTAAGACCAATTAATTAATTAATCTATAACCCATGAGAAAGAATAATTTATTATGATTAAGTTGGGAAAAAGGCCCACCATCTGTGGACCCCCATCCCTAAAGCCCAATACCTAATCCTAGGAGGATTAAACCCCATAGCATATAAATAGAGAACTTAGAAAGCATCTAGAATCCCCACCACAATAATCTCTCACCACCCAAAGAGCTCCAAGAATCCCCCTAGGAGAAATCAAGAAATCAAGAAAGCATAAAGAAAGATCCTTCATAGCCAAGGAATTAATTAAGGCTAAGAGGTAACCCATGTCTCAACAAAACCTATTTTCCTAGCTATGATTTCCCCTTAGGGTTTCCCCCATATTGTTGTAAATGGCGAATGATGATGATTATTATTGTTGTTGATATAATGATTCCATGAGGAATCTTGATAATCTTGATATTGGGAGTTTCTTGATAAATATGATGTTCTTGATAATTAATTGGGATTCTTGATGATTATGTGTTGTTCTTGGTAATTATGGTGTTCTTGATGATTAATTGGTATCCTTGATGATTATGTGTTGTTCCTACCGAATCTTGCAATTAGAAGATGAATCGTATTCTTGTTGATATAAAAGCGATTAGAACCCTAGGTTGTACCGTATGCTTTGATCCTTGGATTATCGGGTGGGAAATCGCATGTTTGGGAGTTGATTATGTTTAGAAAAGCATGATAGGTTATGTGCCGTTCGTTTCTCGTATTCAATCCGTTAATTGTCTACGTGTTGTCATTAATTGCGTCGTAAAGTGTCTAAGCATGGTTTCAGGTTCCACAACGGTTCCCGGGGCGAAAAGTAATGAAAAGAGTCAGTGGGGGGTAGGTGGGGGTAGGGGACCCGCCACCTACCCGCGGCATTCTCGGGCAGCATCGGCAGCGGGCAGCTGCCCGCCGGGCACCCGCTGCCCGGAACAGTGGCAGCCGATGGGCAGCCGGCGGGTGGACCCCCACCCACCGGCTACCCGCTGGAAATTACCCTACCATGGGCCCCCGGTTTCCCCATTTGATGTTTCCCCGATCCCCGTGGTGTCCCAACGGACCCCGTTTGTCGTGCCTATGTCTAGTTTGATGTTTCGGGTACCGTTCGTAGGTTTATGAGTCTGTTATATCGCATGCTAGTTGAATTGGTATCCCGTTGACCTAGGTGAAAGAAGTATGAACCCCTTAGGACTATTCCTAGTATGTGATGGATCATGCATAGGTTTGTTATACGCTTTATCCCCCTTCCCAATGTGTAACGTGGGTTGCATGTGCTTGCTATGTGTTATGTGTGTGTGTTACCCCAATTCGGTTGCGATCGGATTGGTTATCCTGAGCTGCGGTTCAGAAGCTGGCTGCGGTCAGATTGGTATTCCTGGCTGCGGTCAGATGACATTCTCTTGGGCTGCGGTCCACCGTTTGGTTGAGATCAAACGTTTCTATACGAGCTGCGGTTCGTCCTTTTTCCTGGCTGCGGTCAGATGACACTCTCTTGGGCTGCGGTCCACTGTTTGGTTGCGATCAAACATTATGATGAGCTGCGGTTCATCGGTCGGTTGCGATCGACCTCCCCGTGTTGCGATACGGGGCATGGTGCTGCGGGGCCGTGTCAGAGCTATACGCGCTGACCCTCATGTATGGGCATGCGATCGGTCCTGTGGCGCCAACAATGTGCATCATGTGTTGCGATATGGACGAGTTGTGACTATGAGTGCCTTGGGATGTGACTATGGGTTTCATATTGGGGATTGTTTATGCTGGGTTATGATTATTGTTTATGCTTTGCCTTATCTGCCTTATCTGTCGTGAACTGCATATGCTTGTTATAACTGTTGCTGGTGTCTGGCCTTATCTATCGAGTCATTCCCGGTTTTAAAGCTAGAGTTCGTAGGATATATCTTCATGCTCAAAATGGTTTTCGTATATCTATATATATCTCTATATGTATTGTATTTCAACGCGTTGGAGTGGGTTACCAGCATCTCTCGCTGAACAGATATATTTGGCTTTCAGGCACCGAGGACTAGAGCACTGGAGCGCGCTAGAACTGGAGCGTAGAATAGATAGTCTTCCCTTTCGGCCTGCGTGCCATGTTTATGTATTGACATTATTATTAAGGATTACAGTAGTAGCCTGTGCACCTAAGTCCTCTGGCTTAGGTGTGGCATAGCACCCCGTACTTTTTGTATTACATTTGGGATTTATCGAGATTCTACCTCTATTATATAAGTTTGAAAAGTCTTTTAATTTTGGGGTGTTACAGTTGGTTTCAGAGCCTAAGTTTGACCGTAGGATAAGACTCTTAAGTCCGGACTTTAGGACACTAGGCTTGAACTCTAGGTACATAGGAACATAGGATTCAGGAGTCTTAGGACGCGCGGTGAGATTGTGAAACCTACACATAACTTCCCTACACTTTACCCTTCCTCATTCTAAAACCCTTCCCCACTTATCACTTCATAAGAAGTGCAGCAGACTCTAATCTAACGTTCTTATAAACACTGACCAGATAGACGATAGCATGGCACCGAACAGAAGGCAATCAAGAACTCCAGAACCCGCCACCGACGACCCCTTGACCCAAACTCTACAGCAACTAACACAAGTCGCACAGGCGCTAAGTGACGCGGCCCTTCGCAACATCAGGCCCCCACCGCCTCCAGTAAACGCAAACTCAGACATCGCCCGACAAGTTTCGAACCACCGACCGCCCACGTTCTTCAAAGAAGAGGACCCCGCAGTCCTAGAGGAATGGATCCGGACTCTTGATAAGATCCTAGGGGTGGTAGAATACCCGGAGGAACGCCGCGTAGAAATAGCCTCGTTCTACTTCGGACACGAGGCCGACCTCTGGTGGATCCACGAGGGACCCACCCACCGACAAGAACCGGGGTTCAACTGGGAGAGCCTCAAGGCACGACTACGGGAGCGGTTCTATCCAACTCACGTGAAAGCCTCCATGTACGAAGAGTTCCTTCATCTAAAGTAAGGGACGGCCACCGTCGTAGAATACCATACACGATTCCTCGAGCTGGCACGCTTCGCGCCAGAACTTGTCCCCACCGAGATAACCAAGATAGAGAGATTCGTATCGGGCCTCAACTTTGAAGCCCGGAAGGCACTAGTGGTAAGCAGACCTCGGACCCTCAACGAGGCTTACGTCAGTGCCGCAAATCTCTATCGAATCCAACTACTCCAACGCGGAGTTCAGGAACAAATGCGAAGAAGAAACACCGGAAGTGGGGCACCGCCGGTGAAAAGAACCAGGAACGACACCGGTACAAGGTCGAACAACCCGACCAACCATAGACCGCCCCTGGGAAACAATGAAGCTAACCCAAGAAGCTTCCCTTGCCCGAGATGCAACAAGAGCCACAGAGGCAAGGACTGCGCGGGCAACCCCTGGCGATGCTTCAACTGCGGGGAGGAAGGACACAAGGCCTTCCAGTGCACTCGACCCAAAAGACCGCGCCCCGCCACCGTGGGTCAACACGGGGGCACCGGTCACCAAGGGAATTACGGCGCTCCCGGGAAGGTATTCGTTATGAGCCACACTCAAGCCAACCTCGGAAATGAAGAGGACCTAGAAGGGGGAAACCCAATCCCGGAAGACGAGGACCATGCGGAGCCCACAGAAGAAAATTCGGAAAACGAGTTCTGTCTAGGATAAACCGGCACTCCCCTTGTAACCACCCCCGTGTCGTAAAAGACCACTTACATAGCTTAGCTATTTCGGAATTATTATGAATAAAGATTTCCTTTCGATCAAATTACAATTCCGCTACGAAAGTAAAACACAAGCTATGCCTTCAAACCAACCCTTTCCCCACTAAAGGACGAAACAAGGAAAAGGACCAAAACCATACCATCAAGAAATGCCTAAGGTTGCTAATAAGGATTGAACCCTAGACCTCCCACTTATAAGACTAAGTTCTTAACCACTAGCCCATGTGTGTTTCTTGAAACCTTAAGGGGATAACCCCTTGTTAAACCCCTCCAAGTCCCTAAAACCCCCAAAACCCCCAAATCAAAAACCCTTCTTCTTCTTCCCCCCTTCCTCTTCCCCACTCTTCCCCTCACACTCCTCGCCGCCCCACCCCAGCAGAACCGACGACCACGCACCACCGTCGCCGGCCGAACGCCACCGCCGAACGCCACACCGCCGCGCCGCCGTCCCAACCGACGTCGCCACCGCCCGGAGAGCACCTAGCGGCGACCCGCTGCCCCTGCCGAACGACGCCGCCCGCCATCCACCCAAGCTTCGCCCGCTGCCACCAACGCCTACGCGACCGTAAGGCTCCACCACCCTCGCCAGAAAGTAGCCGAGCTCCGCCCCTCCATCGCCACCGGGTAGCGGCACGAACCACCGCCAGAAACCTCGCCGGGAACTTCGCCGGAAACCTCGCCCGAGGACCGCCGGAAAACTGCTGAAATTTCTATCGGAATTCCTTACCGCCAAAAGAAAAATTCAAGATGCCGAAGAAGCCCCTCGGAATCCGCACCCCAGAATGGAACCACGCCGATTACACCATCATCGGAGGTAAAAGCCTCGAACCCGATCAATTCTCTCCGGAATTGGTCGATATGCTTAGACACCAAGGTCTCCTTGATGCATACCTCACCATCAAAGGGGATACATATCCCGAGTTGGTGAAGGAGTTCTACCAACACCTTGTGGCCACCAAACGAGGTGACAAGATAGAAATCGCCACCAAGGTCCGTGGCAAGGAAATTGTGCTTTCCGAAGGCCGCTTGGCCAAACTCTTGAAATTGACCACCACGGGTGTGTCTAGCTATGATCGGAAAGGGTGGATTGACACCCCAACTACGGGGTACAGGGACTATCTCGGGTACTTACTCGGGAGAGAGGATGGATTCACCTCGGCCACTCGACCAAACCGAAAGTGGCTATCAGCGGAGCAAAAGATATTGGTTATGATTGTAACCGATAGCCTCTTGCCCACCAATAACAAAAGCAAAGATGTGGGGAGTTTGGAGTGCACCTTTGCGTACCTCCTAAAACATAAAATCAAGTTCAAACTACCGGCCCTCATGCTAAAGCATATGGAATTCTGTAAAACGAACAACTGGCTTAGCCTACCCTACGGGATGATCCTAAGTTGGATCATGGAGAAAAAGGGGGTGGATCTAAGCGACACCGAGGTCAAAACCCCCAATGGTATGGTTTTCAATGCCCAAAACCTTCGCCGCAACGACATCTACTACACCGAGGGAGGACATTACCTCACCCTCGAAGAAATTTGCCAAAAACCCGAGGAAGAACGAAGAGAATTGGTTGACCGGTTGGACATCTCCAACAAGAAGCTCAAGCGAGCCATGCAGGATTGTGGGGGCTCGGAGGGAAATGAGGAGTAGGAGGAGGATGACGGGCCTAACACGTCAGTGCAACCACGATCAGGAAGGGACCCGAGGGGTCAAAACAAGGGCTCAGTCAATGAGCGCATTCTCGCACAGCTCAATCGGCAAAACCAAATCATGGAAGAAGGGTTCTCATCCTTGATTCGCACCACACGCGCACTCGATCAGAGGGTGGCAGCAATCGAGGCCGCCTTGGGCACTCGTGGGGCGTCCAGTTCCAGCGCAGGAAACCGAGGTACACCCAGAACTTCTCTATCACAACGCCACCAAAACTACAGCCTACCCCGAACCAAGACAAACGTAGGGCCACATTCCTACCCAGGAGGCCGAGCTACGAGATGTCTAGGGGTGAAAGGGTGGACTATGACACCGGGCTTCGGGGACGAAGCCCCTTGTAAGGGGGGGGGGAGTGTAACACCCCGTGTTACGGCCCCTAAGACCAATTAATTAATTAATCTATAACCCATGAGAAATAATAATTTATTATGATTAAGTTGGGAAAAAGGCCCACCATCCGTGGACCCCCATCCCTAAAGCCCAATACCTAATCCCAGGAGGATTAAAACCCATAGCATATAAATAGAGAACTTAGAAGGCATCTAGAATCCCCACCACAATAATCTCTCAGCACCCAAAGAGCTCCAAGAATCCCCCTAGGAGAAATCAAGAAAGCTTAAAGAAAGATCCTTCATAGCCAAGGAATTAATTAAGGCTAAGAGGTAACCCATGTCTCAACAAAACCTATTTTCCTAGCTATGATTTCCCCTTAGGGTTTCCCCCATATTGTTGTAAATGGCGAATGATGATGATTATTATTGTTGTTGATATAATGATTCCATGAGGAATCTTGATAATCTTGATATTGGGAGTTTCTTGATAAATATGATGTTCTTGATAATTAATTGGGATTCTTGATGATTATGTGTTGTTCTTGGTAATTATGGTGTTCTTGATGATTAATTGGTATCCTTGATGATTATGTGTTGTTCCTGCCGAATCTTGCAATTAGAAGATGAATCGTATTCTTGTTGATATAAAAGCGATTAGAACCCTAGGTTGTACCGTATGCTTTGATCCTTGGATTATCGGGTGGGAAATCGCATGTTTGGGAGTTGATTATGTTTAGAAAAGCATGATAGGTTATGTGCCGTTAGTTTCTCGTATTCAATCCGTTAATTGTCTACGTGTTGTCGTTAATTGCGTCGTAAAGTGTCTAAGCATGGTTTCAGGTTCCACAACGGTTCCCGGGGCAAAAAGTGATGAAAAGAGTCAGTGGGGGGTAGGTGGGGGTAGGGGACCCGCCACCTACCCGCGGCATTCTCGGGCAGCACCGGCAGCGGGCAGCTGCCCGCCGGGCACCCGCTGCCCAGAACAGTGGCAGCCGATGGGTAGCCGGCGGGTGGACCCCCACCCACCGGCTACCCGCTGGAAATTACCCTACCTTGGGCCCCCGGTTTCCCCGTTTGATGTTTCCCCGATCCCCGTGGTGTCCCAACGGACCCCGTTTGTCGTGCCTATGTCTAGTTTGATGTTTCGGGTACCGTTCGTAGGTTTATGAGTCTGTTATATCGCATGCTAGTTGAATTGGTATCCCGTTGACCTAGGTGAAAGAAGTATGAACCCCTTAGGACTATTCCTAGTATGTGATGGATCACGCATGGGTTTGTTATATGCTTTATCCCCCTTCCCAATGTGTAACGTGGGTTGCATGTGCTTGCTATGTGTTATGTGTGTGTGTTACCCCAATTCGGTTGCGATCGGATTGGTTATCCTGAGCTGCGGTTCAGAAGCTGGCTGCGGTCAGATTGGTATTCCTGGCTGCGGTTAGATGACATTCTCTTGGGCTGCGGTCCACCGTTTGGTTGCGATCAAACGTTTCTATTCGAGCTGCGGTTCGTCCTTTTTCCTGGCTGCGGTCAGATGACACTCTCTTGGGTTGCGGTCCACTGTTTGGTTGCGATCAAACATTATGATGAGCTGCGGTTCATCGGTCGGTTGCGATCAACCTCCCCGTGTTGCGATACGGGGCATGGTGCTGCGGGGCCGTGTCAGAGCTATACACGCTGACCCTCATGTATGGGCATGCGATCGGTCCTGTGGCGCCAACAATGTGCATCATGTGTTGCGATATGGACGAGTTGTGATTATGAGTGCCTTGGGATGTGACTATGGGTTTCATATTGGGGATTGTTCATGCTGGGTTATGATTATTGTTTATGCTTTGCCTTATCTGCCTTATCTGTCGTGAACTGCATATGCTTGTTATAACTGTTGCTGGTGTCTGGCCTTATTTATCAAGTCATTCCCGGTTTTAAAGCTAGAGTTTGTAGGATATATCTTCATGCTCAAAATGGTTTTCGTATATCTATATATATCTCTATATGTATTGTATTTCAACGCGTTGGAGTGGGTTACTAGCATCTCTCGCTGAACAGATATATTTGGCTTTCAGGCACCGAGGACTAGAGCACTGGAGCGCGCTAGAACTGGAGCGTAGAATAGATAGTCTTCCCTTTCGGCCTGCGTGCCATGTTTATGTATTGACATTATTATTAAGGATTGCAGTAGTAGCCTGTGCACCTAAGTCCTCTGGCTTAGGTGTGGCATAGCACCCCGTACTTTTTGTATTACATTTGGGATTTATCGAGATTCTACCTCTATTATATAAGTTTGAAAAGTCTTAAAATTTTGGGGTGTTACGCTCCGTATTAAGTTTTTAGCTATTGGAAGGGAATGTGAGATACCCTCCAATTTCTTAGGTAATCTAACATTCCCTTGTCTTATTACTAATGTTGGGCTTTGGACGTTTTAATCAATTTATCTTATTACCGTTATCTTATTTACATATATTAGTTTTAAACCAAATACAGGAATCTAACTGTAACACCCCGTGTTACGGCCTTCAATCCCGGATTAATTATTTAATTAATCCCGTTAATAATAATTAAATATGATTTAATTATGTTAGGTTTACCTTTAATTAATTAGTAAATGTCCACCATGAACCGTGGACCCTTGCCTAAATTAGAGTCCTAAGCCTATTAGGAATAAAGAAAGTAAACCCTTTACTATTCAGATTCTAATTAGGAATCCTAGACCTAGTTATCTATTAGGAATAAAGGAAGTAGGCCTTTTACTATTCAGACTACGATTAGGATTCCCTTTAATTAATTAATATGGTCCACTATGGACCATGGACCCTTATCCCTAAACCCAATCCTTAGTTCCAAAAGGAATAGAATTAGCAAGCCTATAATATTAGTTCCTAACCAGGACTCCTAAATATATAAATAGGGGACTTAAGAGGCACCTAGAATCCCCAACCACAATAAACGTTCCACCACCCCAAAGTGCTCCAAGAATCCCCTTAGAAGAAATCAAGAAAGCAAGAAAGCTTAAAGAAAGACCCTTCATAGCCAAGGAATTAATTAAGGCTAAGAGGTAACCCATGTCTCAACAAAACCTATTTTCATAGCTATGATTCCCCCTTAGGGTTTCCCCCATATTATTGTGTATTGGCGAGATATGATGATTATTATTGATGTTTGATGTGATGATCCCATGAGGGATCTTGTTGATCTTGATATTGGGAGATTCTTGATGATTATGGAATTCTTGATGATTATATAGAGTTCTTGATAATTATGTGTTGTTCTTGATAATTGTGTGATGCTCTTGATGTTTATGTGTTATTCTTACCGAATCTTGCAATTAGAAGACGAACCGTATACTTTTTGATATAAAAGTGATTAGAACCCTAGGTTGTATCGTATGATCTTATTCTTGGATTATCGGTGGGGAAATCGCATGTTTGGGTGTTGATTATATTTAGAAAAGCATGATAGGTTATGTGCCGTCCGTTTCTTGTATTTGATTCGTTAATTGTCTACGTGTTGTCGTTAATTGCGTTGTAAAGTGTCTAAGCATGGTTTCGGGTTCCACAACGGTTCCCGGGGCGTAAAGTGATGAAAAGAGTCAGTGGGGGGTAGGTGGGGGGTAGGGGACCCGCCACCTACCCACGGCCGAGAAACACCGCCCGGCAGCGGGTGGCCGACGGGCGGGCAGCTGCCCGCCGGCGACCCGCTGCCTGGAACAGTACCATCCGGCGGGCAGCCGGCGGGTGGCCCCCACCCACCGGCTACCCGCTGGAAATTATCCCACCTCGGGATCCCGGCTTCCCCGTTTGATGTTCCGCCGTTCCCCGTGGTGTCCCAACGGACTCCGTTTATCGTGCCTATGTCTAGTTTGATATTTCGGGTGCCGTTCATAGGTTTACGAGTCTATTATATTGCATGCTAGTTGAATTGGTATCCCGTTGACCTAGGTGGAAGAAGTATGAACCCCTTAGGACTATTCTTAGTATGTGATGGATCACGCATAGGTTTTGTTATACGCTTCCTCCCCCTTCCCAATGTGTAATGTGGGTTGCATGTGCTTGCTATGTGTTATGTGTGTGTGTTACCCCAATTTGGTTGCGATCGGATTGGTTATCCTGAGCTGCGGTTCAGAAGCTGGCTGCGGTCAGATTGATACTCTTGGGCTGCGGTCCACCGTTTGGTTGCGATCAAACGTTTCTATACGAGCTGCGGTTCGTCCCTTTTCCTGGCTGCGGTCAGATGACATTCTCTTGGGCTGCGGTCCACTGTTTGGTTGCGATCAAACACTATGATGAGCTGCGGTTCATCGGTCGGTTGCGATCGACCCCTCCGTGTTGCGATACGGGGTAGGGTGCTGCGGGGCCGTGTCAGAGCTATATGTGCTGACCCTTATGTATGGGCATGCGATTGGTCCTGTGGCGCCAACAAAGTGTGTTATGTGTTGTGATATGGATGAGTTGTGATTATGAGTGTCTTGGGGGATGTGACTATGGGATTTATATTGGGGATTGTTCATGTTGGGTTATGATCATTGTTTATGCTTTGCCTTATCTGTCTTATCTGTTGTGAACTGCATATGCTCGTTATAACTGTTGCTTGTGTCTGGCCTTACCTGTCGAGTCATTCCCGGTTTTAAAGCTAGAGTTCGTCGGATATATCTTCATGCTCAAAATGGTTTTCGTATATCTATATATATCTCTATATGTATTGTATTTCAACGCGTTGGAGTGGGTTACTAGCATCTCTCGCTGAACAGATATATTTGGCTTTCAGGCACCGAGGACTAGAGCACTGGAGCGCGCTAGAACTGGAGCGTAGAATAGATAGTCTTCCCTTTCGGCCTGCGTGCCATGTTTATGTATTGACATTATTATTAAGGATTGCAGTAGTAGCCTGTGCACCTAAGTCCTCTGGCTTAGGTGTGGCATAGCACCCCGTACTTTTTGTATTACATTTGGGATTTATCGAGATTCTACCTCTATTATATAAGTTTGAAAAGTCTTAAAATTTTGGGGTGTTACGCTCCGTATTAAGTTTTTAGCTATTGGAAGGGAATGTGAGATACCCTCCAATTTCTTAGGTAATCTAACATTCCCTTGTCTTATTACTAATGTTGGGCTTTGGACGTTTTAATCAATTTATCTTATTACCGTTATCTCATTTACATATATTAGTTTTAAACCAAATACAGGAATCTAACTGTAACACCCCGTGTTACGGCCTTCAATCCCGGATTAATTATTTAATTAATCCCGTTAATAATAATTAAATATGATTTAATTATGTTAGGTTTACCTTTAATTAATTAGTAAATGTCCACCATGAACCGTGGACCCTTGCCTAAATTAGAGTCCTAAGCCTATTAGGAATAAAGAAAGTAAACCCTTTACTATTCAGATTCTAATTAGGAATCCTAGACCTAGTTATCTATTAGGAATAAAGGAAGTAGGCCTTTTACTATTCAGACTACGATTAGGATTCCCTTTAATTAATTAATATGGTCCACTATGGACCATGGACCCTTATCCCTAAACCCAATCCTTAGTTCCAAAAGGAATAGAATTAGCAAGCCTATAATATTAGTTCCTAACCAGGACTCCTAAATATATAAATAGGGGACTTAAGAGGCACCTAGAATCCCCCACCACAATAAACGTTCCACCACCCCAAAGTGCTCCAAGAATCCCCTTAGAAGAAATCAAGAAAGCAAGAAAGCTTAAAGAAAGACCCTTCATAGCCAAGGAATTAATTAAGGCTTAGAGGTAACCCATGTCTCAACAAAACCTATTTTCATAGCTATGATTCCCCCTTAGGGTTTCCCCCATATTATTGTGTATTGGCGAGATATGATGATTATTATTGATGTTTGATGTGATGATCCCATGAGGGATCTTGATGATCTTGATATTGGGAGATTCTTGATGATTATGGAATTCTTGATGATTATATAGAGTTCTTGATGATTATGTGTTGTTCTTGATAATTGTGTGATGCTCTTGATGTTTATGTGTTATTCTTACCGAATCTTGCAATTAGAAGACGAACCGTATACTTGTTGATATAAAAGTGATTAGAACCCTAGGTTGTATCGTATGATCTTATTCTTGGATTATCGGGTGGGGAAATCGCATGTTTGGGTGTTGATTATATTTAGAAAAGCATGATAGGTTATGTGCCGTCCGTTTCTTGTATTTGATTCGTTAATTGTCTACGTGTTGTCGTTAATTGCGTTGTAAAGTGTCTAAGCATGGTTTCGGGTTCCACAACGGTTCCCGGGGCGTAAAGTGATGAAAAGAGTCAGTGGGGGGTAGGGGACCCGCCACCTACCCACGGCCGAGAAACACCGCCCGGCAGCGGGTGGCCGACGGGCGGGCAGCTGCCCGCCGGCGACCCGCTGCCTGGAACAGTACCATCCGGCGGGCAGCCGGCGGGTGGCCCCCACCCACCGGCTACCCGCTGGAAATTATCCCACCTCGGGATCCCGGCTTCCCCGTTTGATGTTCCGCCGTTCCCCGTGGTGTCCCAACGGACTCCGTTTATCGTGCCTATGTCTAGTTTGATATTTCGGGTGCCGTTCATAGGTTTACGAGTCTATTATATTGCATGCTAGTTGAATTGGTATCCCGTTGACCTAGGTGGAAGAAGTATGAACCCCTTAGGACTATTCTTAGTATGTGATGGATCACGCATAGGTTTTGTTATACGCTTCCTCCCCCTTCCCAATGTGTAATGTGGGTTGCATGTGCTTGCTATGTGTTATGTGTGTGTGTTACCCCAATTCGGTTGCGATCGGATTGGTTATCCTGAGCTGCGGTTCAGAAGCTGGCTGCGGTCAGATTGATACTCTTGGGCTGCGGTCCACCGTTTGGTTGCGATCAAACGTTTCTATACGAGCTGCGGTTCGTCCCTTTTCCTGGCTGCGGTCAGATGACATTCTCTTGGGCTGCGGTCCACTGTTTGGTTGCGATCAAACACTATGATGAGCTGCGGTTCATCGGTCGGTTGCGATCGACCCCTCCGTGTTGCGATACGGGGTAGGGTGCTGCGGGGCCGTGTCAGAGCTATATGCGCTGACCCTTATGTATGGGCATGCGATTGGTCCTGTGGCGCCAACAAAGTGTGTTATGTGTTGTGATATGGATGAGTTGTGATTATGAGTGTCTTGGGGGATGTGACTATGGGATTTACATTGGGGATTGTTCATGTTGGGTTATGATCATTGTTTATGCTTTGCCTTATCTGTCTTATCTGTTGTGAACTACATATGCTCGTTATAACTGTTGCTTGTGTCTGGCCTTACCTGTCGAGTCATTCCCGGTTTTAAAGCTAGAGTTCGTAGGATATATCTTCATGCTCAAAATGGTTTTCGTATATCTATATATATCTCTATATGTATTGTATTTCAACACGTTGGAGTGGGTTACCAGCATCTCTCGCTGAACAGGTATATTTGGCTTTCAGGCACAGAAGATTAAGTCACTGGAGTGCGCTAGAACTTAGAAGTAGATAGTTTCCCTTTTGGCCTGCGTGCCACGTTTACGTATTTATGCTTTGAGGATATTAGTTAGTTAGCCTGTGCACTTGGGTTCTCTAGCCCAGGTGTGGCATAGCACCCCGAACGCTTGTATTTATATCTTGGGATTTAATAAGATTCTACCTTTATTATAAGTTTTAAATGTCTTGAAAATCTGGGGTGTTACACTAACCTTTCCAGTAATCTAACATTCCCAACAATCTAACATTCCCTAAGGTAATCTAACATTCCGTGAACCAAATGCCCCCTAAAAGTCTATATACATTTCTTTTTGTTGCATTTGGAGAACAAATTAATGAGTTAATTCCAGCAATACTCCTCTGAGTATGGTGATTTTCCACAATTGGTCACTGACTTTTAATTTGGACAATTTAACCACCTGACTATCAAAATTTTTTCAATTGTGGTCCTTCCGCCAAATCCTGGTTAAGTAGACGTCAATTTGAAGGGTAAAAGCGTCTTTTCCCCTACTCAGCGCAAGACCATGGACCTCTGCCACTTTCCTCATGCCCTCTCTTCTCCGGGAAAAAGACGGAAATGTGAAGATATATGTATCAATTTCTCAAAATGTGAAGGTTTATTTTTGTGGACAAAAATATGAAAAACTAGTTTGGGACTTGCGTTTTTTGTCAGAAGTGGTCAAATAAAAAACGTAAGTCCCACTTGCGTTTCTGTAAAAAAAAAAAATGGTTGCCGGCGAACTGCCGGCAACACCCTTCTCCACCGAAGGAGAAGGTGCCTTCTCCTTCACTGGAGAAACCAGCGACCCAAATCGCTGGCTTCTCCAGCGAAGGAGAAGAAATCTTTGACATCAAGAATGTAAAGCAAGAAGAGGGGTTGCAGACTAAGAGATACAGTACTGTGAATCTCAAAGCTAAATGCCCTTACTTTGAAACCATTGTAAAGAAGAGTCACCAGACTTTCATGGTACTTAGCTTCTTGCATATTATACTGTGTAGATTAATATATCTCTTTTAATGATCATAATGATGTGGATGTTAGTGTGTTCCTGTGGATTTTGCACGGGAGACGGGAATAATTAATCAGAAGAGAATTGTGCTGAGAGGTGAAAATGGGAGGAGGGAAACAGTGCAGATTGGGCACTTATGCAATAGAGTCAATCTGATCAAAAGGTGGAAGTCTTTTAAGAAAGCTAACAAGATAAGGAGTGGAGACAAGTGTTCATTCACCTTGGTTAATCCCGACTGTCTGTTTGTCAAGAAACTCCGCCATTAAAGCTGATAAGAATATCATCAGCCATGGCTGCCCCTACCAAATGGGGCATATGGCGAACTGCCACCACTGGTTGCCTTCTCCTTCGCTGGAGAAGGGTGTTGCCGGCAGTTCGCGGGCAACCATTTTTTTTTTTTTTTTTTTTTTTTTTTACAGAAACGCATGTGGGACTTGCGTTTTTGATTTGATCACTTCTGACAAAAAAACACAAGTCCCAAACTAGTTTTTCATATTTTTGTCCACAAAAATAAACTTTCACATTTTGGGAAATAGATATATATATATCTTCACATTTCAGTCTTTTTTTCCCTCTTCTCCCTCCCCCTTCCATCTTCTCTTCGTCGACGGTGCAACATAGCAGACCGTATACAGAGGTAGGTGAGAAATCCGCGAATCTTCAGACCCACTTCATCGTATTGACATTCTCCGCTACTTCTTCATCAAAAGATGCTGGAGGAGGACGGCTGAGCTGCCGCTGTCGTCGTCACCAAGAACCACACCGTACCGCTGGAAACAGCAACTGGGGCTTGGACAGCGGCGTCGACATGGAGGAGCTGCTGCTGTTAATAAGCAAGATAGCAACGGGCACGAGCTTTACGCTTTGATGTCACCGTACAAAGGTCGAACACTTCTAATGAAGTTCATGGTCACCCTCCTCTCGCGCGAAGCCGACTGGCAACGCTCGCTTGCGCTGCTCGACTGGATCAATGAAGAGGCTCTGTACACTCCCTCCATGTTTGCGTACAACGTCATGCTGCGTAACGTGCTCTGGGCGAAGCAATGGCAGCTCACCTATAGGTTGTTCGATGAAATGCGCAAACGAGGGCTGTCACCCAATAAGTACACTTACTCCACTCTAATCACCCATTTTGGGAAAGAGGGCCTGTTTGACAATGCTCTATCTTGGCCTAGGAGATGGAGCAAGACCATGTGTCAGGTGATATCATTTTGTAAAGTAATCTGATCGAGCTTTCACGTAAATTATGCGGTTATTCCAAGGTAGTAGCATTTAGTAGATGGTGGTGGTTGTCGGTAATGGTCTGCTCTGCTACACTGTACTGTTGACGAAGAGAAGACGGGAGAGGGAGGGAGAAGAGAGGGCGTGAGGAGGAAGGAGGAAAGTGACGGAGGTCTATGGTCTTGCCGCTAGAGGAGGAAGAAGATGGAAGGAACGAAGATAGTGAAGAGGAAGGGCTGCCCGTTGTGAGCTATGGAGGAAGAACAATACCGTATTTATTATGCGAATATAGAGGGATTTTGATTTTATTTCACGTACACATACATGAATGAAGATGAAATATACACTTAGTAGGGAAAATGATAATTTTACCCTTCAAATTAACGTCTACTTAACCAGGATTTGACGGAAGGACCACAATTGGAAAGATTTTGATAGTCAGGTGGTTAAATTGTCTATATTAAAAGCCGAGGACTAATTGTGGAAAATCACCATACCATTGCTGGAATTAACTCACAAATTAATCATAAAAAATGTGAATTTGACAACTCTAGAAGATTCAAACATGATGTTTTACTGTCTGAAATCGATTGCACATGAATGAGTAGAGTTTGCTTTTTATGAATAGTGTGACATTTTCATTGTGCACCCTAAGAGTTTATGTGTATTATGTTAAGAGTTTATGTGTGTTATGTATTATGTTAGATTATGTGTATTATCTTAGGAGTTTATGTGTATTCTACTATACAATTATGTACATACGAGACATGGGATTTTTAGGGCGTACAATGCATTATGCGCCCTGGCGCACGATATAACAATTGTCATTCTACTCCCTAATATTGCATATATATTAAAATAAAGTAAATCAAACTTGCAATTACATATATAAAGACTCTCATTGTTGCCAATCATTATTACATGGACCATGGCCTATACAGCTGTGTAGACTATAAATAAAAAGTACATTTTTAATATACTAAAAGTATATTATTTTTTTTACGTAAAGTAAATTTTTTAAAAGTACATTATTTGAGTACTAAAAGTACATTATTTTATATATACTATGAAATAATGTATCGAAGGTACACAAATAATGTACTTTTAATATATTAAAAATGTATCTGATATTCATGGTCCACACAACTATGTGGACCATGGTGCACACAATAATTTATCCATTGCTGCCTGTAGGCTTTCACTACTGTTACATTTCTCATTATAAAAATATGAATTAATCTCATTTGTCTATCACAATGACTAAATCCCAATTATAGTGGGATTGAGTCTAAGTAATTTTCCCGCCATCCACTATTACTACATATAAATGTGTACTGTGTTCACCTGACATTCACAAGTCTGAAGGAAATATAAGAAAACACTCACTAGGAAAATACGAATCGGAAGTATTAGATAACACTGAATAATCCCTTTCGTTGTAGAAAGACTTTCTTGATCAAGGGATGTTGAAAATGCATTTAGGGTTATGTTCGGCATCAAGGAAGAGCAGGATATGGTAGGGTTGATTGAATTTGTGGTGAGCGTTGCGACTTTGAGTGTCCCTGAAAAGCTGAAGAAGCATAGAAGCAGAATCATAAAGTTGTTTGACGAGGACCTAGGAAATGCAACTCATGAGTTGTTTTCAGATGACGATGATGTAAGTATTTTTCCTAATATAATATATTATAATATATTGTATTAATTAAGTGGTTGTGGTGCAAGTGGAAGATTAAGTCAGTTAGTGGTTTGATCTATTAGGCAACTCAGGATATTCAGTTAAGCTTTAACTGAATATATGCCTACGTTGATGGCATGTAGGCTTGCTTCCGTTTAATGCTTAATGGATGATTAGATTGCTTATCTCTTGCCTTTTAAGGTTTTAAAAATATTGTAAAATCGGGGGTGTTACACAGTGTATATTCCGTTTATGTGATGAGAATGTGAGAGCATGTGAATACTTATTGTATAGTTTATTAGCAGGTTACTACTTGTAAGCATGAGTTGCTTGTTAAGTTTATTGTGAAGTTTACATGTTGAAGTATTTATGTTGAAAAGTCTTATGCTTTGAAGCATGTTTGTTGATGTTATAGGTTGCAAGCATCTAGAAAGTATTTGATAGATCTAAAGATGTTTATGAGATGAGTTTGTTGTTTACAAGAGAAATCAAATGTTTTCAAAGTATATCTATAGTACTTTACAGGGTTGAGTGTGGTTATACTTAGCTTCGTGTTAACAGGTTTTTTCCTAGTTGTCTATGTGTTGCTTGCAAAACCCCTTTCAGGTGGGCCCAGCAGTGAGAAGAGATCGAGTTAGATTAGTCTCGTAGTCTGAGATGTTTAAACTCTAGTTATGTTGATGACTTTGTTTCCGGATTTAGACTCATGGTTATTATTATGGTTTTGAAGATGATGTAGACTTTTGGGGTGACTTTTTCCCCTTATGTTTTTCAGTATTTATTATGGAAGTTAGATATTTATTTTATTTCTAGTTCTACCCCTTAGCCTGTGCAATCACCACGGAGTGGTGGTTGTGGCGGTGACATCCCCACTAGTTATCTTTTTAGTTTTTAATTCCACTGCTTAGTTTATAATAGTTGTGGTTTAGATTTGTGATTAAGAGATAGAAAAAGTGGGGTGTTACACTTGTAGACCAAGAACACCTTCTTCAACCTCAAAGCAAGACCAAAGCTCCTCTAGATCAACCTAGCACTTCACCCACCACTAGATTTTCTACAAACTCCCAAAACCCACAAGGTAGAAGAAAGATTTAGAGAAAAGATGGTGGAATATTGTAAGGAAAAGGTAGGGAATGATAGATCTTATCATTGCTAGCCTTGTAGTGTTGGAAAGTTGGAATCTTGGCTTGGGATTTCTTGAAGAAATTGTGAAGATCAACTCTAGGATTTCCTAGAGAGAAGGAGGAGTAGGGGGCAAGAAAGAGATGTAGGGAGAAGGGAAATCCTGAAAAATGATTTGGATTCCTTGGTTAGGGTAGGGTTTTTATGCTAGCATTGTGTGAAATGACCAAAATGGCCCCTTCTTTCCAAAACTAGTTAGGAGAAAGACAAAGTCCAGGGTACAAGGGCTAAAGTCCAAGGTACAACTCATTGACCACATTAAAAGGATAAGGAATTTGGTCAACTAGGTAATTTCAAAATGAAATTAGGATAAGAATTGTAAAGCCACAAGGAATTAATTAAGGAATTGATTTGGTGCTACATATCTGTGTACTAATCCTATTTATCATGCTCGCACTAAACATGTTGAAATTGACTATCATTTTGTGAGAGACAGAGTTGCCAAGGGAGAGATTCAAGTCAACTTTATCTCCACCAAAGATCAACTTGCTAACATATTTCCAAAAGCTTTATCTGGTCCTAGGCTTTTTGTTTTTCAGAGACAAGCTACAGGTCACATATGTACCATGTGTTTGAGGGGGAGTACTAGGACTCTATCTATGTATTTGAGTCTACTTATGATTCCCAATCCTAGTGTCCCTAAGTGTGACACCCCAAAAATCCACATTCCAAGCCATGAATTAATTTAGTAATTAATTCTATTTCTTTTGAGGAATTGATTCCTAAAATCCTGATTTTTGATACTCAAGGACTAGAATTTGACTAGTCAATCTTTAAGTGGAGTTGTACCTTGTGCTTTGAGAGTAGTTCCCTTGTTCCCTACACTTTTTGAGAGTTAGTAAGGGTAACCTTGTCTTTTCACCATGAGCTAGTTCTTTGTAACCTAAACCTAAAAGACTACCTCATTTCATCCCTTTCATTCCATACAAAATATCTCCATCTTCTCTCTAGAAAACAAGAGTAGCTTGTTCTTCAAGCAAAAAAGAGCCTTTGTCAAGATTCCAAGTTTCGCTTCCAAGATTCAATCTTTCCTCTATTTTGGCATCTAGAAGGGTAAGATCTAAGCTTGTCTAGTCTTTTTGGTTCCATCTTAGTTGTCTTTTTGTTAAAGGTTGGATCTTTATGATCTTTTGGTTTGATCTTGAAGTGGGTTTAGCTTGTGAGCTTAGTGGAGGGCTTGTTGTGGTGTAAGAAGAGTTCTTTTGGTCTTCAAGAGGTAACCCATGCTCAACAAAACCTATTTTGCTTACCTATATATGATTTCTTGGCTTCTACATGTTCTTTGTTGTGAAATGTGAGAGTCTATGCATTTAGCTTGTGATATTGCATATCTAGAGCTTGTGTTTAGGTTTCCTTTGTGCCATTGCTTGGCATGTTCCTTGATTAAAGTCATTTTGTTGTGCTTGGTGAGATTTGGCATGTGTTGGACTTGAATTTGTGTTTGGAGGAGAAAATCCCCGAAGTGTGATGTTGTGGTACAGGGACGTACCCGCGGGCGGAACGGCGGGCGGGGCACCACCCGCCGGCCTACCCGCGGGAACGTGTGCCTGTGGGTTATGTACCCGCGGGTACACCACGGGTGGGGCTCTACCCGTGGGTCCACCCGCTGGGTACAAGTTGGTTTCGTGGTGGGATTTGTTCCCCGTTTTTTGTTTGTCTCGGTCTTTGATCTTTTGACCTTCCGTTGTTCTTTTGTGGATCTCTTTGAGCGTCTTCTTGATGTTTCGTAGGTCTAGAGCTTCTTGATAGGTATCCTTGTAGGATCTTTGGTGTTGTGAATCGTGCTAAGTGTTCAACATTGTGTTTCGTTGAACCGTGTGGTGTCTTGTGAGTTCCTCGGAACTATCTTGAGTTTCTTCTTTGTTGAGCTTGCTAGTTATTATCGTAATGCTAGCGTCGTTGTCGTCGTTGGGTAGTGACCATTCTGTTGTGAGTATGTTTCGTACCTTTTCTTGCACTCCGTTGTTTGTTCTGAGTGAGAGGTGTGCGTGTGTGGCTCTACCTGGATTGCACGACAGTGGTATGGGACGCTTGTCACCAAGGTATTGCAGCGGTCCTCGTGGTGGCCGTGACGTGAAATCATGGGGGAGGCTGAGACCTCGTGTATTGGGGAGATAACATTGTGTCATCCGGGCCTGAGTGCCAACAAATTGGTGGGTTTCCGTTGGTGCTTATAGGTGGGGAACGATGGTCCCGGAGGAACAAGGTTGGACTCAGAAGTACACAGGCTTTCCAGAGGTAATGGGTGGCATAGAAGGATAAGGTGGCGGTAGCCATAAGGTTGGAACATGGCATAAGGAAGGCATATCAACTCGTGATGGGTGATGTCACGAGGTGGGCTTGTGAAGCTGGTGTGTGGTGAGTTCTCTTCTATCGTGACGTGTGTAGTCACAGAGGTGTGTGTTTTGGCATGTGTTGCCGTTGTGTGAGTCGTTATCGTTGTGTGTGTGTGGTTGTCCTTTGTGGTTGGGATGTGTTCCCGGTGTTGTCCTTGTGAGTGGTGAGTCTTGTGTTGTCTCATGTTCTTGGTATTTAACTTATATATATGTATTCCGTTTCGAAAATGGTTTTCCTATTATATCTACCTATTTATGCTACTTAACGGTATTGGTGGGTTACCAGCATTATTCGCTGACCGGGCGTCGCCTCGATGTTTATCTTTGTATCTTTCAGGTGTTGAGCGCGATGTCTAGAGCCGGTAGATTAGTACCTGTTCCCGTAGACAGTGTTTTGTGGCATGTGTGCCCGTATATTAGACTTCTCTATGTTTAGTTGTTGTTTTGGGATTTTAGACACACTTGCAGATTGTCGCCAAAAGCGTATACCATGTGTGGTGTACGTGGCATAACACCCCGGATTATGGATGTTTTATATCCAAGTTATGTTTTATCTTCCGCTGTGCTAGTTGTGTACTTGATCTGCAGGTGTTAAGACTTGTTTATTAAGTCTCTTTTTGGGGGGGTGTTACAGTTGGTATCAGAGCCTAGGTTTAGAGCCTAGGAAGGGTTAAGTCTAGTCTTTCTAAGTGTTTATGTGTGATCTGAGACCTCTAAGCGACCTTAAGAAGCTAAGTGTTAGGCTTAGGACGCTAGGTTGCGCGGTGAGATGTGTGTTGTTTTCTGTCTTGCTTGCTTGCTTGCTTTTTGTGGTAACCTTGTTGTTGTAGCAGCTGTGCGATGCCTCCTTGTCCTCGCGCCCGTACCCCAGAGACTCCGACCAATGAGCAGCTTGCCCAGAATCTCCATCAGTTGACGCAGACGATGCAGTCTCCTAGTGAAGCTCTGTTGAACAACAATCAAGCTGTACCGCCTCCGCTTCCTGTTGAGCACCGTGATGTAGGTCGTTTAGTGTCCGGGCATCGTCCACCTTCCTTTGCTGGTGAAGAAGACCCTGTAGTCCTTGAAGAGTGGCTACGGGCGTTTGATAAGATTTTTGTTGTGGTTGGTTGTCCTGAAGAAAGGAGAATAGAACTGGCAACGTTCTATTTCTGCCAAGAAGCTGATCTGTGGTGGATTCACGAGAGTTCGGTCTTTCTTGAAGAGCCTGGGTTTGATTGGACATCGCTCAAGGATAAGATGCGCGAAAGGTTCTACCCGGCGCACGTGAGAGCCGCTATGTTTGATGAGTTCCTTCATCTTCAGCAAGGACCTTTATCTGTGGTGGAGTACCACAAGAAGTTCCTAGAGTTAGCGCGTTTCGCGAGGATGTTGGTGCCTACGGAGCTTGCCAAAGTTGAGCGTTTCGTTGCCGGTCTGAATTATGAGGCACGAAAGGCGTTGACAGTGACTAGACCCAGTTCCCTCAAGGATGCGTATCTGTGTGTCACAGATCTGTTTTGTGTTCAGCAGCTTCAGTCGCTTGAGTTGGCTAGGAAGAGAGTTGAGAGTGGTGGTTCTTTTGCTTTCAAGAAGTCCCGTCAGAGTTTTCCGGCTAGAGTTGTGTCTTCTTCTTCTCAAGGGCCCGTTAGGATGGAGCCTTCGGTTCAAGCTAAGTCGGTTGTTTATCGCAAGTGTGGGAAGGTGCACCCGGGATCAGTTTGTTTAGGCCAAGTGTATAAGTGTTTTCGCTGTGGGGTTGTTGGTCATAGAGTTGCGGAGTGTCCTCAGTTTGTCGGTCAGAGAGCGTTACCGCCGCCCCCGGGAGTAGTAGGAGCACCAGGAGGGAGTTCGAGTCGTGGAGCCGTTGGAGTTAGGCCGCCGGGGAGAGTTTTCGTAATGGCGCGTTCGTAGGCGGAGTCGGAGGGTTTGGTGGAGGAGGAGTTAGCAGGTAACCCTTGTTGTTGAGCCTATCCTTGTTTTTTTCGTGAGTGTTTTGTTCCCTTGTTGCCTTTTGTTCCCTTGTTGCCTTTTGTTTCCTTTGTTGCCTTTTTGTCCTTGGTTGCCCTTTTGTTCTTTGTTGCCTTGGGAGTTATCTTGTGTTCCGTGGTTGTCTTTGCTTGGCAATCCTTGGCTTTTTTCCTTGCTTGTTCTTCGTTGGATGCTTAGTATAGACTCTTTTCTTGCTAAGTGTTTTCCTTAGTTGGCATCTTGTTTCGTGGTAGCCACCTATCCTTGAGTTATCTTGTGCTTAGCCCAATTCTTTCACCTTTGCACTTGGTTGTTCTTACAACAATTCCTTGTGTCTTTCCCTAAATTTTCCAAGTATTCTTTGATTTGGAAAAAATAGCCTTTCCTACCCAAAATTTTCCTTGTGTAGCCTAAAAGTTGAGCCTAATGTTTCTTTATAACCTTTGAGTTTCGAACCTTAGCCAATTTCTTTCCTACCCATCTTCCAAACCACTTGAGCTAATTATCTTCCTTGGAATTTAACCCATTTTAATTCCTTTTGAGCCTTGAAATCCCTCTTTGTTCAAAATCCCCAATTTAATCATCTTTTTCCCCAATCTCACCCAAATCCCTAATCTCTTTCCCCAAGTTCTCTTCTTCTTCCTCCCTACCCGTGAGCTACCCGAGCCACCCACCCCGTCGCACCACCTGCCCGTCACCGCCGGAGCCTCGCCGTGTCGCCGAAGCCGGAGCTCGCCGTCGTCGTCCGCTGTAGCCGTGTCGCCGAGAGAGCCCAAGAGAGAGAGAGAGAGCTCGAGAGAGAGAGACAGTTGTGAGTGTTGTTGAAGAAGGAGTTGTGAGTTTGTTTGTTGAGCTTTGGATCATCTTTCACCATGCCTAGAAGGTCAAGTTTGGCAAGAAAAGCGGAATGGGTGGATGCCCACTACCTTGTGCTTGAAGGTAAAGCTTTTGACCCGGAATCTTTTTCAAGTTCTTTGTTGGATTTGCATAAGTTTCAAGGTTTGTTGGATGGTTTTCTCGCCATAAGGGCCGAGACTTACCCGAGTTTGGTAAATGAGTTTTATCGTCACATGGTTGTGACAAAGGAAGGTGAAAGGCTTGAGATCACCTCTAAGGTGAGAGGTGTGAAGGTTGTGTTGTCTGAGAAGAGGTTAGCCCAGTTGTTGAGTCTGTCTGCTACCGGAGTAGCTCAGTACAGTGGTCACTCTTGGATTAGTACGGATACCATGAGGTACTGTGACTATTTGAGTTATTTGTTTGGCCGTACGAGTGGTTACACTCAAGCTTCGAGGCCGGAAAGGAAGTGGTTGTCTGCGGAACAAAGGATCTTGGTTATGTTGGTGTCAGATTGCTTGTTGCCCAATAATAACAAGAGCAGTTTGTTGGGTAAGTTGGAGTCTACCTTTGCTTTCTGTTTGAAGAATATGGTTAAGTTCAATCTGCCTGCTTTGATGATGCAACACATGGTGTTTTGCCGGGATCACAACCGGAAGAGTTTGCCGTATGGGATGGTGCTAAGTTGGATTTTGGTCAAGAAAGGTGTTAGTGTGGATGGTTGTTCTCCAAAAACTGTGGGAAAGATGGTGTTGGATACCGCTAATCTCCGGAGTTGTAATCTTTTTCAGTTGGATGATGGAGAGTACATCACGCTTGAAGAGGTTGCTAGGAAAGCACCTGTTGAGAGAGCAGAGTTAGCTGCTGAGCTTGGGATCCATGCTAGGAAGTTGAGCCTTGCAGTTCAGAATTTGGGTGGTAATGAAGAAGTTGAGGAAGAAGCTGATCAAGAAGAAGGAGCACCGGAAACCGCTGAGGCTTAAGTAAGTCAATCAGATAGTGAGGAAAGTCGGAGAAGGAGAGAAGTCCGCACCAAAATAGATCAGGATGTCGCTTCTTTGCTTCGTCAGCAGAACAGTTTGATCGCCGAGGGTTTTGCGTTTGTGAGATCGCAGTTTGCTGCAGTGCATCAAAGGTTAGATCAGTTTGAAGCTAGTTCTAGTCACCGAGTTGAAGCCGAAGAGGAAGAGTCTGAAGAAGCATCAGAGTCTGAGAGTGAAGAGTTCTAGTGGTGTTGTGGTAACCCCGTTTGTTTCTCATTTTCTTTTTCTTGGTTGTTTCTTAGCTTTTGTAGCTTGGTGTTTGCTTGTTATGTGCCTTGTGTGTGTTTGCTTGTTTGGCTTGTTGCTTTGTTTCTTAGCTAGTTTGCTAGTGGTGCTTGAGTTAGTTGTTTAGTCTTGGGTTGTTGTTTAGCTAGCTTATCTAGTTGGTGTTTGGGTTAGTGTATGAGTTCTTGGTTATAGGCTAGAAGTTGGTTGTTGTGTTGAGGATTAGAGTTCTTGATGCCAATCTATCCGTTTTGTTGACCTCTTGCCTATCCTTGTTTCGTAATGTCTTTTCTTTTGCTTTGGAACCCTTGTGAGAACTTTTGGAGTTGTTGACCAAAAGGGATATTCTTGAAACTCTTGTCACAATTTTGTTTCCTTGTTACCTTTCGTTTCAATTCGTTGTACCCAAGTTTCGGGGACGAAACTTCTTTGAAGGGGGAGAGGATGTGACACCCCAAAAATCCACATTCCATGCCATGAATTAATTTAGTAATTAATTCTATTTCTTTTGAGGAATTGATTCCTAAAATCCTGATTTTTGATACTCAAGGACTAGAATTTGACTAGTCAATCTTTAAGTGGAGTTGTACCTTGTGCTTTGAGAGTAGTTCCCTTGTTCCCTACACTTTTTGAGAGTTAGTAAGGGTAACCTTGTCTTTTCACCATGAGCTAGTTCTTTGTAACCTAAACCTAAAAGACTACCTCATTTCATCCCTTACATTCCATACAAAATATCTCCATCTTCTCTCTAGAAAACAAGAGTAGCTTGTTCTTCAAGCCAAAAAGAGCCTTTGTCAAGATTCCAAGTTTTTCTTCCAAGATTCAATCTTTCCTCTATTTTGGCATCTAGAAGGGTAAGATCTAAGCTTGTCTAGTCTTTTTGGTTCCATCTTAGTTGTCTTTTTGTTAAAGGTTGGATCTTTATGATCTTTTGGTTTGATCTTGAAGTGGGTTTAGCTTGTGAGCTTAGTGGAGAGCTTGTTGTGGTGTAAGAAGAGTTCTTTTGGTCTTCAAGAGGTAACCCATGCTCAACAAAACCTATTTTGCTTACCTATATATGATTTCTTGGCTTCTACATGTTCTTTGTTGTGAAATGTGAGAGTCTATGCATTTATCTTGTGATATTGCATATCTAGAGCTTGTGTTTAGGTTTCCTTTGTGCCACTGCTTGGCATGTTCCTTGATTCAAGTCATTTTGTTGTGCTTGGTGAGATTTGGCATGTGTTGGACTTGAATTTGTGTTTGGAGGAGAAAATCCCCGAAGTGTGATGTTGTGGTACAGGGACGTACCCGCGAGCGGAATGGCGGGCGGGGCACCACCCGCCAGCCTACCCGCGGGAACGTGTGCCTATGGGTTATGTACCCGCGGGTACACCACGGGTGGGGCACTACCCGTGGGTCCACCTGCAGGGTACAAGTTGGTTTCGTGGTGGGATTTGTTCCCCGTGTTTTGTTTGTCTCGACCTTTGATCTTTTGACCTTCCGTTGTTCTTTTGTGGATCTCTTTGAGCGTCTTCTTGATGTTTCGTAGGTCTAGAGCTTCTTGATAGGTATCCTTGTAGGATCTTTGGTGTTGTGAATCGTGCTAAGTGTTCAACATTGTGTTTCGTTGAACTGTGTTGTGTCTTGTGAGTTTCTCGGAACTATCTTCGGTTTCTTCTTTGTTGAGTTTGCTAGTTATTATCGTAATGCTAGCGTCGTTGTCGTCGTTGGGTAGTGACCCTTCTCTTGTGAGTATGTTTCGTACCTTTTCTTGCAATCCGTTGTTTGTTCTGAGTGAGAGGTGTGCGTGTGTGGCTCTACCTGGATTGCACGACAGTGGTATGGGACGCTTGTCACCAAGGTATTGTAGCGGTCCTTGTGGTGGCCGTGACGTGAAATCATGGGAGAGGCTGAGACCTCGTGTATTGGGGAGATAACATTGTGTTATCCGGGCCTGAGTGCCAACAAATTGGTGGGTTTCCGTTGGTGGTTATAGGTGGGGGACGACGGTCCCGGAGGAACAAGGTTGGACTCAAAAGTTCAGGGGCTTTCCAGAGGTACTGGGTGGCACAGAAGGATATGGTGGGGGTAGCCATAAGGTTGGAACATGGCATAAGGAAGGCATATCAACTCATGATGGGTGATGTCACGAGGTGGGCTTGTGAAGCCGGTGTGTGGTGAGTTCTCTTCTCTCGTGACGTGTGTAGTTACGGAGGTTTGTGTTTTGGCACGTGTTGCCGTTGTTTGAGTCGTTATCGTTGTGTGTGTGTGGTTGTCCTTTGTGGTTGTGATGTGTTCCCGGTGTTGTCCTTGTGAGTGGTGAGTCTTGTGTTGTCTCATGATCTTGGTTTTCAACTTATATATATATATTCCGTTTCGAAAATGGTTTTCCTATTATATCTACCTATTTATGATACTTAACGGTATGGTGGGTTACCAACATTATTCGCTGACCGGGCGTCGCCCCGATGTTTATCTTTGTATCTTTCAGGTGTTGAGCGCGATGTCTAGAGCCGGTAGATTAGTACCTATTCCCGTAGACAGTGTTTTGTGGCCTGCGTGCCCGTATCTTAGACTTCTCTATGTTTAGTTGTTGTTTTGGGATTATAGACACACTTGCAGATTGTCGCCGAAAGCGTGTACCATGTGTGGTGTACGTCGCATAACAGCCCGGATTATGGATGTTTTATATCCAAGTTATGTTTTATCTTCCGCTGTGCTAGTTGTGTACTTGATCTGCAGGTGTTAAGACTTGTCTTTATGTCTCTCTTTTTTTTTGGGGGGGGGGGGGGGGTGTTACACTAAGTCTGCTCTTGTATATATACCTAGGTCTTGTACTCTTGTAATTTATCACTGTTAATACAATTCATTACAGTTCTCATCATATACACAGTACACACATGTATACAATACTTAGCATTACTTGATATTGTTGTCACTCATCAGTAACATTATTTGTAGGTTTAAATGAAGAAAAACAGTTTTTAAAAAACATGTAGTGTTGGTTTTTGGGTTTTTAGGCCCAAGGAGGTCCAACACAACCTTAGTTGGTGGATATACCTTTCAACAAAATTGCTAGGAGTAGAACGGAAAAGGAGTATTTGTCGGAATGTGTCTCTCTATTCTCTTGGCATGGATCCGCCTCGATTGCAAGGGCGGAGGGGCCTTTATAGAGTAGGCTCCCTTCTGGCCAAATTGAAACACATTAAAGACTGCCTTCATGGCTATTTAAAGAATAAGGCTGTTTGGGCGCCATTACGGGGCCGGCCAACGGCTCTTTGGACTTCTAACGGTCCGCATGGGCGAGTCCTCTTGAATGTGGCTCTTGAATGCTTCCTAACGGCTGCTGGGCCGAGTCTCCTTTAATGCGGCTCTTGAATGCTTCCTAACGGCTCCTGGACCGAGTCTCCTTTCCCACATGAGCCTGGGTCGACTCCTGGACCCGGCCCAGGCCACCACTGGGCTTTTTCATTATTGACCCATGTCTTCCCTTCTGGACTCTTTCTCTCTGGGCCCATCTTCTTGGGCCGGGGTCCTCACCCCATCAACTAGTCCCTCACTTTCTCATATCCGGTCCACTAACTCGGGTGTGGGAAAGTAGTAACAGTTCTTCGTCCTAATCACCGGATTTTCTCATTGAATTTCCCCGTAATGCCCTGATTTTTTGCCATCCTTCCGGATTCACCGGAGTTGTTTGGATTCTTCCTCCCTTCTGGTGAATCCTATAAGTAGCATCTTGGCTTATTCACGTTATCTCACTGATCAGTCATGGGTCGCTCGCCTTTGAAGGGAAAGCGGACAGACTTTGGGTTGCCTCGACGCCCTCTACCTTCCAAGCGATCCAGGCCTGAGAGGGAGAACAAGAAGAAGACCACTCGATCAACTTCCCGAAGACCTTCCACGGGTGCCACTTCTTCGACTCCGCAGCCACCGATCCCTACTTCCTCTCTCACGGCTGACGTTTCGTCTTCTGCCGATGTGTTACCTCCGACTATGGCCAGGGTCACTATGCAGGACGTGTCTTTTGTTGAAGTGGTCGTCCCGAAGCAATTATCCTTTCGCATGACTTTCACTATTCCACTCGACGATTTTGCTTGATACCTGGAGCTGTATCTGGATGACGAGGAGCCGGTAGTGCCGCCGATCATGCCAGCTTTTTGGGACTCTTTCTGCCCATCTCCCACTGGACCATCACGGGAGATGTTCTTCAAGAGCGACTCTTCTTCACCGGACGAGGGACTGTCTTGACGGGGATCTGCCTCCGTGTTTCCAAGAGGGCCACAAAAGGAGCACTTTATTTATCTTTAGTACAATGTAATAAGCTCCTTTCTTTATGTGCTGTTTCTCTTGATTAATAATATTACTCTTTATTTTCGGGACCTAAGCTTTCTTACTTGTCCGAGTATGTTGGTCGACTTTCTTAGGAGCCGGTCAACTGACAAGCTTCTAAAGTCTGACACCTGCGATCCTTTATTTTGAGGAGATCTTTACTTTTTCAGTCTAGCGTGCGAATCTTTCTCTTCCCGAGCGCCGTTGATGGAACTATTCTCTGAAAAAGGTTCTCGAATCTTTGTCTAATCCTGCGCTATGACAGTTATGATTCTTTCCATGATTTTCGCCTGGATACTCGCTCCTTTGGGGCTATTTAAGGGCATCTTATGCTTGTGCTCCATACTACTCTTTATTTTAGAAATCTTTGATCATGAGCTATAGGGTCGGTGACCGTCGCTTCTCCATCCGTAAGAAGAAACAGGCTCGCCTGGAAGAGCTATGGCAGAAGAGACTGGCCAACGGTGGGCATCTGGTGGGCGACTCGACCTCTGATCCCATTGTTGTGTCTCCAGACATGCTGGATCTGGCTCCCGTGAAGCCGGCCAAGTGCCAAGTGGAACCGTCGGTGGACGACTCAGGTCCAGAGGAGGAGGAGGTGTGGGAGGTTCCCCCTTTCATTGGTGTGGCCATGTCTCCAGGTGCCCTAGAGAGGCCTCTGCAGATGATTGACGATAGGAAGCCTACCGTTTATCTGGATGACGTGCAGGAGCCGGAGCCGACTCCTCCGCTACTCCGTCCTTAGTTTTTCCTGGAAGGTCCACCCTCTGTCCGCCCTGCGAAGGAGGAGACCAAGCCATAATTTGCTTTTCCCTTGTACTCTCTTGGCCGAGATGTAGGCTTTTGTTTCCTTTTAATCAATAAATTGTCGTTTTTATCGTTCTATTATGCGAATTTTTTATTATCTTCTGCATCTCGTCGACCGACTCCTTGCCCTTTTATCCTATCTCTATTTTCCCGGGGTCGACGCAGACCTATCCATCCGACTCCCAGACCCGATTTTTTTGCCGGATGGTGTTTATGCTGACTAAGGGGCTCGGCCCACTGATTCCTTCGAGATACCTTCGACCCATATTCGGAGGGCCCAGAGGCCATGGCCTACAATGGGCCTCCTACCAACAGGCCGGGTCACCGCTGCCCGTCTCTGGCCTAGGGTAGACGCGCCGTTTGCAGGCTAACCCTAGGCCTGAACCGTCACTCCGTTTTCCAAAGGCATTAAATGCAAACGTCTCTTCACCTCTTGTCACCCTTTCTTTTCCCCAATGAGCGCGCGACACGTGGCTGATCTTTGGAATTCTCCCCATTTAAATACCTTCTCCTTCCCTCTTCTTTCCCCTTCTTCCATACTTCCCAAAAAAAACTCTCGAGACCCATCCAGATTTCCCCTGCGCTTCTCTCTCCGTCGGACTCTCAGGTTGGTATTATGTCATCTTCCTTTACTTCTTCTTCTTCCCGTCGTTCGGCGGGGTCTCCTGCTTCGACGTCCTCGTCTTCTTCCCCTTCTTCCTCCTCTAGCCCTCGCCGTATGGAGATTCCGTCAGGTCTCCCATAAGCATCTTCCTCTCAACCGACCCCTTCTTCTTCGGGGGCGGTTACTCCTCTTATGACGGTGGCGGCTCTTCCTGATGGTGCCGGACGGCCGCGGGGCAAATTTGACTCCATCGTCCGGCCGTCGGGGCTTCCGTCGCAAATCTCTGCGGCGGATCTCGACATGGCCCGTTTCCTCTTAGGGCCTTTGGCCCTTGTTTACTCTCCGGAAATCCGGCCCATATATGACCTGTAACACCCCGTGTTACGAGTCCTAAAACCAATTAATTAATTAACCATCTACCCGGAAAGAAAAGAAATAAATCACATTGATTAATTAGCTTTGAGCCCACCATAGTTCGTGGACCCCCATCCCTAAACCCCAATACCTAATCCTAGGAGAATTAAACCCCATGGCATATAAATAGGGAACTTAGAAGGCATCTAGAATCCCCACCACAATAATCTCTCACCACCCAAAGAGCTCCAAGAATTCCCCTAGGAGGAATCAAGAAATCAAGAAAGCTTAAAGAAAGATCCTTCATAGCCAAGGAATTAATTAAGGCTAAGAGGTAACCCATGTCTCAACAAAACCTATTTTCATAGTTATGATTTCCCTTAGGGTTTCCCCCATATTATTGTGAATGGCGAATTATTGTGATTATTATTGATGTTGATATAATGATTCCATGAGGAATCTTGATGATCTTGATATTGGGAGTTTCTTCATAATTATGATGTTCTTGATGATTAAATTGGGATTTTTGATGATTGTGTGTTGTTCTTGGTAATTATGGTGTTCTTGATGATTAATTGGGATCCTTGAGGATTATGTGTTGTTCTTACCGAATCTTGCAATTAGAAGACGAATCGTATTCTTGTTGATATAAAAGTGATTAGAACCCTAGGTTGTACCGTATGCTTTGATTCTTGGATTGTCGGGTGGGGAAATCGCATGTTGGGAGTTGATTATGTTTAGAAAAGCATGATAGGTTATGTGGCGTTCGTTTCTCGTATTTGATCCGTTAATTGTCTACGTGTTGACGTTAATTACGTTGTAAAGTGTCTAAGCATGGTTTCGGGTTCCACGACGGTTCCCGGGGCGAAAAGTGATGAAAAGAGTCAGTGGGGGGTAGGGGACCCGCCACCTACCCGCGGCAATTTGGGCAGCGGCCAGCCGGCGGGCGGGCAGCTGCCCGCCGGGCACCCGCTACCCGGAACAGTGACAGCCGGCGGGTGGACCCCCACCCACCAGCTACCCGCTGGAATTTCTCTCACCTCGGGATCCCGGCTTCACCGT
This sequence comes from Ipomoea nil, assembly GCF_001879475.1. Taxonomy (NCBI): domain Eukaryota; kingdom Viridiplantae; phylum Streptophyta; class Magnoliopsida; order Solanales; family Convolvulaceae; genus Ipomoea; species Ipomoea nil. Next base: position 2,197,931 of record NW_017619356.1, read on the forward strand.
TTGATGTTTCCCCGATCCCCGTGGTGTCCCAACGGACCCCGTTGGTCGTGCCTATGTCTAGTTTGATGTTTCGGGTACCGTTCGTAGGCTTATGAGTCCGTTATATCGCATGCTAGTTGAATTGGTATCCCGTTGACCTAGGTGAAAGAAGTATGAACCCCTTAGGACTATTCCTAGTATGTGATGGATCACGCATAAGTTTGTTACACGCTTTATCCCCCTTCCCAATGTGTAATATGGGTTGCATGTGCTTGCTATGTGTTATGTGTGTGTGTTACCCCAATTCGGTTGCGATCGGATTGGTTATCCTGAGCTGCGGTTCAGAAGCTGGCTGCGGTCAGATGACATTCTCCTGGGCTGCGGTCCACCGTTTGGTTGCGATCAAACGTTTCTATACGAGCTGCGGTTCGTCCTCTTTCTTGGCTGCGGTTAGATGACATTCTCTTGGGCTGCGGTCCACTGTTTGGTTGCGATCAAACACTATGATGAGCTGCGGTTCATCGGTCGGTTGCGATCGACCCCTCCGTGTTGCGATACGGGGCAGGGTGCTGCGGGGCCGTGTCAGAGCTATATGCGCTGACCCTCATGTATGGGCATGCGATTGGTCCTGTGGCGCCAACAAAGTGTGCTATGTGTTGTGATATGGATGAGTTGTGATTATGAGTATCTTGGGGGATGTGACTATGGGTTTCATTTTGGGGATTGTCTATGATGGGTTATGATTACTGCTTATGCTTCGCCTTATTTGCCTTATCTATTATGAACTGCTTATGACTGTTCTAACTGTTGCTTATGTCCGGCCTTATCTATCGAGTCACTCCCGGTTTTAAAGCTAGAGTTCGTAAGATATATCTTCATGCTCAAATGGTTTTCGTATATCTATATATATTGCTATATGTATTGTATTTCAACGCGTTGGAGTGGGTTACCAGCATCTCTCGCTGAACAGATATATTTGGCTTTCAGGCACAGAAGATTAAGTCACTGGAGCGCGCTAGAACTCGGAGTGTAGGAGTAGATAGTTTCCCTTTTGGCCTGCGTGCCACGTTTACATATTTACGCTTGAGGATATTAGTTGGTTAGCCTGTGCACTTGGGTTCTCTAGCCTAGGTGTGGCATAGCACCCCGAACGCTTGTATTTATACCTTGGGATTTAATAAGATTTCACCTTTATTATAAGTTTTAAATGTCTTGAAAATCTGGGGTGTTACAGTTGGTATCAGAGCCTAAGTTTGACCCTAGGAAAAGACTCTAAAGACCGGGCTTTAGGACATTAGGCTTGAACTCTAGGTACTTAGGAACATAGGGCTTAGGGATCCTAGGACGCGCGGTGAGATTGTGAAACCTACACATAACCTCCCCTCACTTCATCCCTCTCTAATATTAAAAATCTCTACTCCACTTAGTGTATCAAGGTGAAACACAAAATAACATCAACCTTTAATCACCAGGATGGCACCCAAGAAGAAACAGACAGGAACACCGAGACATCCCTCTCAAGAAATCTTGACTCAAACCCTACAGCGCCTAACCCAAATTGCCCAGGCACTAAGTACTATCGTTCCCCAACCTTCGCCAACAGACGAGAACTTGGAAATCCACCACCAAGTCTCGGCACACCAACCACCCACCCTCTCGGGGGACGAAGACCCCACCATCCTCGAGGAATGGATTGGGACACTCGACAAGGTATTCAGGACAACCCAATGCCCCGAACGCCACCGGGTCAGGATAGCCTCCTTCTACTTTAGACACGAGGCCGACAGCTGGTGGGCCCGCGAGGGACCCATGTACGAACAGGACCCCGAATTCAACTGGGAAGGCCTAAAAATGCGGTTACGAGAACAGTTCTACCCCAGCCACCTGAAAGCCGCCATGTGCGAGGAATTTCTCAATCTAAGACAGGGGACGGCCCCGGTCTCAGAATACTACCAACAATTCTGCCGACTGGCTCGCCTCACCCCCGAACTAGTACCCACCGAAGGGATCAAAGTCAGGAAATTCCTAACAGGCCTTACGCCCGAACACCAGAGGGCTTTGGCTACCCAAGGACCGAAGACCCTCGGAGAAGCCTATGCCAAGATATGTCAGCTACAACAGGTAGCGAACCCGCCTCCAGGGACGCAACTAAGGTATAAAAGGAAACCCGAGAGAAGTCATCCAATTCTCGCCAAGGAACCTAAGAACCCCAAAACCGCCCCACTTGACCAAACCATCGCGCCGACTAACTGGGGAAGGATCCTCACCTTAAGCAAGGCCAGGATCGGAGATAGCAACATAGTCTCCGGAACCTTCCTAGTACACGCCACCCCAGCCACTGTACTGTTCGACTCAGGGGCTACCAACTCGTTTATCGCAACCGAATTCGCCGCCCAGCTCGGCCTTAACACCAGCACCAAGGTCCGACTCCAAGTCAAGGTGGCCTCAGGCGAGATCATAAAATGTGATCGCATGTATGAGCATGTAATGATCACCATTCAAGGAGTGGAATTTCCCAGTAACCTGATCCAGTTTCAATTAGATGGGATGCACGTAATCTTGGGCATGGATTGGCTAGGGAAGTTCCAAGCGCAAATCCTGTGCGGAGAACAGAAAGTGGTCCTACGAGGACCAAACGGTAAGAGGGTGTCGTACCGCAGTGCCCGCCAGGATCCAGGGATCAAGCTGATAAACATGATGAAAGTTAAGAAGTATCTGGGCCAAGGAAACGAGGCATTCTTATGCTCAGTCGAAGACCTCAAAGCCAAAACACTCGAGCCACGAGCCATCCCAGTGGTAAACGAGTTCACCGATGTCTTCCCAGACGAAATCCCCGGGGCACCCCCGGCCAGGGAAGTCGAGTTCACCATAGACCTCGTACCAGGCGCCGCCCCGATCTCTAAACCACCCTACAGGCTAGCGCCAAAGGAAATGAAGGAACTGAAAACGCAGCTCCAAGAACTGCTAGATAAGGGTTACATCCGACCCAGCACCTCCCCATGGGGAGCACCGGTACTATTCGTTAAGAAAAAGGATGGGAGCATGCGCCTATGCATCGACTACCGGGAACTCAACCAAGTTACTATAAAGAATAGGTACCCCCTTCCCCGAATAGATGACTTATTTGACCAACTCAAAGGGGCAGGGGTATTCTCAAAGATCGACCTAAGATCCGAGTATCACCAAATCCAAGTGGCCAAACCAGACATCCAGAAGACGGCCTTCCGGACACGTTACGGCCACTACGAGTTTACCGTAACGCCTTTCGGCCTCACTAACGCGCCTGCCATATTCATGGACCTCATGAATCGAGTATTCCGACCTCACCTGGATGACTTCGTCATTGTGTTCATTGACGACATCCTAGTCTACTCCCGGAACAAAGAAGAACATGAGAAACACCTTCGCATATCTCTGCAAACCCTCAGAGAAAACCAACTTTACGCTAAATTCTCCAAGTGCGAATTCTGGCAAGACAGTGTAGCCTTCTTGGGCCACGTGATAACCAAAGAAGGGATTAGAGTGGATCCCGCTAAGGTCCGCGCCGTTAAAGAATGGACCACACCGAACTCACTCTCGGAAGTTCGAAGCTTCCTAGGTCTAGCTGGCTACTACAGGAGGTTCGTACCCGACTTCACCAAGATAGCCCAACCCCTCATTAAGCTCATGAAAAAGGAAACCCCCTTCCGTTGGGACAACGGCTGCATCTCGGCCTTCCAAGAATTAAAGGATAAGCTAACCACCGCACCCGTGCTAGCCATACCCTCCGGGACGGAGGGGTTTGAAGTCTACAGCGACGCATCCAAGAAGGGGTTAGGATGCGTACTAATGCAAAAGGGCAAGGTAATAGCCTACGCGTCCAGGCAGCTCAAAACCCACTAAGAGAATTACCCCACCCATGACCTCGAGCTAGCCGCTATCGTATTCGCGCTGAAAATCTGGAGGCACTACCTGTATGGGGTACAATGCAAGATCTACACCGACCATAAGAGCCTAAAGTACATCTTTACTCAAAAAGACCTAAACATGAGACAACGAAGATGGCTGGAACTCATAAAGGACTACGACCTAGACATTCAATACCACGAAGGAAAGGCCAACGTGGTAGCAGATGCCCTAAGCCGCAAGACGAACCATTCCCTTAACACCACATGGGTCCTACCGGACCACCTGTACAAGGACTTCCAAAGGCTACACTTGGAAATAATAGAGCAGGGACAAACTCGCCCCAATGCCTATCTACTCAACACGCAGGCCGTGCCCACCCTCTTCGATGAAATCAAATCGGGACAACAACAGGACCCGGAACTAGATAAAATCCGCCACGATCTAACTCAAGGGAAAGAGGGCCCCTTCGAAGCACACCCAGACGGCAGCCTCCGCTACAAAGGAAGGTGGTGTGTACCCTCAACGCGCCCCCACTTGAAACAGCAAATCTTGGAGGAAGGACACAACTCCCCTTACTCAGTTCACCCAGGTGGTGACAAATTATACCAAGACGTAAAGAAGTAGTTTTGGTGGCCGAATATGAAAAAGGAAATCGCGGACTTTGTGGCCAAGTGTCTGAATTGCCAAAGAGTAAAAGCCGAACGATGCAAACCCAAGGGACTCGTGCAACCCCTTGAAATACCACAAGGAAAATGGGATTCCATATCCATGGACTTCGTCGGAGGGCTACCCCCAACGAAAACCGGCAAGGATAAGATCTGGGTCATAGTGGATCGACTGACCAAGACAGCGCGATTCATTGCCATGAAGGAAACATGGACAATGACGCAACTGGCCCAAGCCTACATAAACCGGGTAGTGAAATACCACGGAGTTCCCCGAAACATTGTGTCCGACCGAGATTCCAGGTTCCTCTCGCAGTTCTGGAAATCACTACAAGCGGCGTTGGGAACGCAACTAAAACTAAGCACAGCCTTTCACCCCACCACAGACGGCCAAACCGAAAGAACCATCCAAACCCTCGAAGACATGCTAAGAGCCTGCACGCTCGACTTTCGAGGGACGTGGGAAGAACACCTAGACCTCATCGAGTTCTCGTACAACAACAGCTACCACGCGAGCATTCGCATGGCACCCTACGAAGCACTATACGGTCAGAAATGTAGAACCCCCTTGTGTTGGGAGGAAATGGTCAACCCGGTAACACTGGGCCCCCAATACCTACAAGACACCATAGCCAAGGTAAAACACATCCGGGAAAGGATGAAGGCCGCCCAAGACCGCCAGAAGTCTTACGCCGACCTAAGAAGGAAGCAAGCCGAATTCGACCTCGGGGACAAGGTTTGGCTAAGGATCTCACCCACACGAGGAGTAATGAGGTTCGGAAGGAAAGGGAAACTCAGCCCCCGATTCATCGGCCCCTACGAAATCATAGAAAGAATCGGGGACTTGGCCTACCACCTCGCTCTACCCATCGAATTAGAACGAGTACACAACGTGTTCCACGTGTCTCAACTAAAGAAATACATACACGATCCCAGCCACATACTCCAACCCGAGGTTGTAGACCTCGACGAGTCACTGATCTACGAAGAGAAACCCGTAAGAATCCTGGACACCAAGACGAGAAACACCCGGAACCGCGCCATAGAAATGGTGAAAGTCCTCTGGACCAACCACGGGACCGAAGAAGCAACATGGGAACTTAAGGACACGATGAAGGAGCGGTATCTCGAGCTTTTCACACCAGGTAACTAAGGGAAAATCTTTCATCAAGGGCCAAGCTTCGGGGACGAAGCTTCCTGTTAAGGTGGGGAGAGTGTAACACCCCGTGTTACGAGTCCTAAAACCAATTAATTAATTAACCATCTACCCGGAAAGAAAAGAAATAAATCACATTGATTAATTAGCTTTGAGCCCACCATAGTTCGTGGACCCCCATCCCTAAAGCCCAATACCTAATCCTAGGAGAATTAAACCCCATGGCATATAAATAGGGAACTTAGAAGGCATCTAGAATCCCCACCACAATAATCTCTCACCACCCAAAGAGCTCCAAGAATTCCCCTAGGAGGAATCAAGAAATCAAGAAAGCTTAAAGAAAGATCCTTCATAGCCAAGGAATTAATTAAGGCTAAGAGGTAACCCATGTCTCAACAAAACCTATTTTCATAGTTATGATTTCCCTTAGGGTTTCCCCCATATTATTGTGAATGGCGAATTATTGTGATTATTATTGATGTTGATATAATGATTCCATGAGGAATCTTGATGATCTTGATATTGGGAGTTTCTTGATAATTATGATGTTCTTGATGATTAAATTGGGATTCTTGATGATTGTGTGTTGTTCTTGGTAATTATGGTGTTCTTGATGATTAATTGGGATCCTTGAGGATTATGTGTTGTTCTTACCGAATCTTGCAATTAGAAGACGAATCGTATTCTTGTTGATATAAAAGTGATTAGAACCCTAGGTTGAACCGTATGCTTTGATTCTTGAATTGTCGGGTGGGGAAATCGCATGTTGGGAGTTGATTATGTTTAGAAAAGCATGATAGGTTATGTGGCGTTCGTTTCTCGTATTTGATCCGTTAATTGTCTACGTGTTGCCGTTAATTACGTTGTAAAGTGTCTAAGCATGGTTTCGGGTTCCACGACGGTTCCCGGGGCGAAAAGTGATGAAAAGAGTCAGTGGGGGGTAGGTGGGGGGTAGGGGACCCGCCACCTACCCGCGGAAATTCGGGCAGCTCCGGCAGCGGGCAGCCGGCGGGCGGGCAGCTGCCCGCCGGGCACCCGCTGCCCGGAACAGTGACAGCCGGCGGGCAGCCGGCGGGTGGACCCCCACCCACCGGCTACCCGCTGGAATTTCTCTCACCTCGGGATCCCGGCTTCCCCGTTTGATGTTTCCCCGATCCCCGTGGTGTCCCAACGGACCCCGTTGGTCGTGCCTATGTCTAGTTTGATGTTTCGGGTACCGTTCGTAGGCTTATGAGTCCGTTATATCGCATGCTAGTTGAATTGGTATCCCGTTGACCTAGGTGAAAGAAGTATGAACCCCTTAGGACTATTCCTAGTATGTGATGGATCACGCATAGGTTTGTTACACGCTTTATCCCCCTTCCCAATGTGTAATGTGGGTTGCATGTGCTTGCTATGTGTTATGTGTGTGTGTTACCCCAATTCGGTTGCGATCGGATTGGTTATCCTGAGCTGCGGTTCAGAAGCTGGCTGCGGTCAGATGGGTATTCCTGGCTGCGGTCAGATGACATTCTACTGGGCTGCGGTCCACCGTTTGGTTGCGATCAAACGTTTCTATACGAGCTGCGGTTCGTCCTCTTTCCTGGCTGCGGTCAGATGACATTCTCTTGGGCTGCGGTCCACTGTTTGGTTGCGATCAAACACTATGATGAGCTGCGGTTCATCGGTCGGTTGCGATCGACCCCTCCGTGTTGCGATACGGGGCAGGGTGCTGTGGGGCCGTGTCAGAGCTATATGCGCTGACCCTCATGTATGGGCATGCGATTGGTCCTGTGGCGCCAACAAAGTGTGCTATGTGTTGTGATATGGATGAGTTGTGATTATGAGTATCTTGGGGGATGTGACTATGGGTTTCATTTTGGGGATTGTCTATGATGGGTTATGATTACTGCTTATGCTTCGCCTTATTTGCCTTATCTATTATGAACTGCTTATGACTGTTCTAACTGTTGCTTATGTCCGGCCTTATCTATCGAGTCACTCCCGGTTTTAAAGCTAGAGTTCGTAAGATATATCTTCATGCTCAAATGGTTTTCGTATATCTATATATATTGCTATATGTATTGTATTTCAACGCGTTGGAGTGGGTTACCAGCATCTCTCACTGAACAGATATATTTGGCTTTCAGGCACAGAAGATTAAGACACTGGAGCGCGCTAGAACTCGGAGTGTAGGAGTAGATAGTTTCCCTTTTGGCCTGCGTGCCACGTTTACGTATTTACGCTTGAGGATATTAGTTGGTTAGCCTGTGCACTTGGGTTCTCTCGCCCAGGTGTGGCATAGCACCCCGAACGCTTGTATTTATACTTTGGGATTTAATAAGATTTCACCTTTATTATAAGTTTTAAATGTCTTGAAAATCTGGGGTGTTACATGACCCACCAAAGGGTTGTGTGGGTTTCCATCTGCACTCGGTATCCTTTAGCTTCTGAGTGCCTCCTTCTCCATTTCTTTCTCTCTTCTATCGTCATTATAACCTGGTTCCGGGTCAGCTAGTGCCCAACTCACACCATCTTCTTACCTGTTTCATCAACCTATGCCACTAGTGGCTTTGCGAGCCAGACTTGGACCTCTTTCGGTACCTGTTCACCGTGAACAAAGTCGGTTCGCACTTGCCGGGTTTTGTCTAAGTTGCCGCCCGTCCCGGGCGTCAGCTTTTCGAGGGTCATCCAGATTCTATTAAGGACTGGAAGCCCTTTTACTTCTTTGTTCGTCCTTCCTTCACTCCTTTTACCTTCCCGACCCTGTGGCCAGCTGCCCTATTCAAGCCCTGCCATCGGCGCGCTGTCTTCACCCAGGACGCGATCCAGGGTGGCGAGTTCTTGAGAAGCTGGGACCTTACTCTGTCAAGTACTGGTCTCGGGTTCGTGCTATGGCGAAACGGGGCCTACTGCCAGCCGACGCGGCCACCTTAGGTAGTTTTTCCATGACCTTTTCCCTTCTCTGTTTCCTTGTGACCCGACTGCAAACACTTGCCTTTTTTCCCTTTTCCACAGGTCCTTACGACTCCGACTCCACCAGCTCAGACGAAGCCGAGGATCCTACTCCTGAAATGGCTGACCGTGCCGAGAAGATGAGGCGTCGACTGTCTTAGCGTACTTCGGGTGCCGCCACGGCTTCCTCATCTTTCCCTTTTCCATCCCCGAGGTCGACTCCGCCACCGCCGAGAAATGTGGTGCATTTGACGCCGTCTCCGGTTTCTCCCTCTCCCCATGGTTTCCACACCAAGTCCCTCATTCGAGGCGACTCCTTTTGTCTTTTTCTTTACTTAGAAACGGTTTAGGGTCAGTGCCTCGTTATTTCTCTGATTTCTCGCCGAGTCCCTCAATTGAGGCGACTACTTTTGGCTTTTTAACGGAAACGACTAAGGGTCTGGGCCCTTGTTTCATATCTTTCTCGCCGAGTCCCTCAGTCGAGGTGACTACTTTCGGCTTTTTCACGGAAATAACTAAGGGTCTGGGCCCTTATTCCCTATCTTTCTCGTCGAGTCCCTCAATCGAGGCGACCCCTTAGGCTTTTTCTTTACTTAGAAACGGTTTAGGGTCAGTGCCCTGTTGTTTCTTTGATTTCTCGCCGAGTCCCTCAGTCGAGGCGACTACTTTTGGCTTTTTCACGAAAACGACTAAGGGTCTGGCCCTTGTTTCCTATCTTTCTTGCCGAGTCCCTCAGTCGAGGCGACCCCTTAGGCTTTTTCTTTACTTAGAAAAGGTTTAGGATCAGTGCCCCGTTATTTCTTTGATTTCTTGCCGAGTCCCTCAGTCGAGGCGACTACTTTTGGCTTTTTCACAGAAGCGACTAAGGGTCTGGGCCCTTGTTTCCTATCTTTCTCGCGGAGTCCCTAAGTCGAGGCGACTACTTTTGGCTTTTTCACGGAAACGACTAAGGGTCTGGGCCCTTGTTTCCTATCTTTCTCGCCGAGTCCCTTAGTCAAGGCGACCCCTTAGCCTTTTTCTTTACTTAGAAACGGTTTCGGGTCAGTGCCCTGTTGTTTCTTTGATTTCTCGCCGAGTCCCTCAGTCAAGGCCACTACTTTTGGCTTTTTCACTGAAACGACTAAGGGTCTAGGCCCTTGTTTCCTATCTTTCTCACCGAGTCCCTCAGTTGAGGCGACCCCTTAGGCTTTTTCTATACTTAGAAACGGTATAGGGTTAGTGCCCCGTTGTTTCTTTGATTTCTCGCCGAGTCCCTCAGTCGAGGCGACTACTTTTAGCTTTTTCTTCGGGGGCGGTTACTCCTCTTACGACGGTGGCGGCTCTTCCTGATGGTGCCGGACGGCCGCGGGGCAAATTTGACTCCATCGTCCGGCCGTCGGGGCTTCCGTCGCAAATCTCTGCGGCGGATCTCGACATGGCCCGTTTCCTCTTAGGGCCTTCGTCCCTTGTTTACTCTCCGGAAATCCGGTCCATATATGACCCGCCAAAGGGTTGTGTGGGTATCCATCTGCACTCGGTAGCCTTTGGCTTCTGAGTGCCTCCTTCTCCATTTCTTTCTCTCTTCTATCGTCATTATAACCTGGTTCCGGGTCAGCTAGTGCCCAACTCACACCATCTTCTTACCTGTTTCATCAACCTATGCCACTGGTGGCTTTGCGAGCCAGACTTGGACCTCTTTCGGTACCTGTTCACCGTGAACAAAGTCGGTTCGCACTTGCCGGGTTTTGTCCAAGTTACCGCCCGTCCCGGGCGTCAGCTTTTCGAGGGTCATCCAGATTCTATTAAGAACTGGAAGCACTTTTACTTCTTTGTTCGTCCTTCCTTCACTCCTTTTACCTTCCCGAACCTATGGCCGGCGGCCCTATTCAAGCCCTGCCATCGGCGCGCTGTCTTCTCCCAGGACGCGATCCAGGGTGGCGAGTTCTTGAGAAGCTGGGACCTTACTCTGACAAGTACTGGTCTCGGGTTCGTGCTATGGCGAAACGGGGCCTATTGCCAGCCGGCGCGGCCACCTTAGGTAGTTTTTCCATGACCCTTTCCCTTCTCTGTTTCCTTATGACCCGACTGCTAACACTTGCCTTTTTTCCCTTTTCCACAGGTCCTTACGACTCCGACTCCACCAGCTCAGACGAAGCCGAGGCTCCTACTCTAGAAATGGCTGACCGTGCCGAGAAGATGAGGCGTCGACTGTCTTAGCATACTTCGGGTGCCGCCACGGCTTCCTCATCTTTCCCTTTTCCAGCCCCGAGGTCGACTCCGCCACCGCCGAGAAATGTGGTGGATTTGACGCCGTCTCCGGTTTCTCCCTCTCCCCATGGTTTCCACACCATGTCCCTCAGTCGAGGCGACTCCTTTTGTCTTTTTCTTTACTTAGAAACAGTTTAGGGTCAGTGCCTCGTTGTTTCTCTGATTTCTCGCCGAGTCCCTCAGTCGAGGCGACTACTTTTGGCTTTTTCACGGAAACGACTAAGGGTCTGAGCCCTTGTTTCCTATCTTTCTCGCCGAGTCCCTAAGTCGAGGCGACTACTTTTGGCTTTTTCACGGAAACGACTAAGGGTCTGGGCCCTTGTTTCCTATCTTTCTCACCGAGTCCCTTAGTCAAGGGGACCCCTTATCCTTTTTCTTTACTTAGAAACGGTTTAGGGTCAGTGCCCTGTTGTTTCTTTGATTTCTCGCCGAGTCCCTCAGTCAAGGCGACTACTTTTGGCTTTTTCACGGAAACGACTAAGGGTCTGGGCCCTTGTTTCCTATCTTTCTCACCGAGTCCCTCAGTCGAGGCGACCCCTTAGGCTTTTTCTTTACTTAGAAACGGTTTAGGGTCAGTGCCCCGTTGTTTCTTTGATTTCTCGCCGAGTCCCTCAGTCGAGGCGACTACTTTTTGCTTTTTCACGGAAACGACTAAGGGTTTCGGCCCTTGTTTCCTATCTTTCTCGCCAAGTCCCTCAGTCGAGGCGACAACTTTTGGCTTTTTCACGGAAGCGACTAAGGGTCTGGGCCCTTATTTCCTATCTTTCTCTTCTAAAAAGAAAAATGGTAATCGATGCCCTTTTATTCGAGATGGCAAACTCGGATACTCATACACAGCTAACCTCTTACTGGTAAAACTTCTTCAAGTGGATAACGTTCCAGATCCGATCCACGAGCTTTCCCTCCAGGGTTTCCAACTTATAGGTGCCGGCTTGCACTACGGTTGCAATGCGATAAGGTCCTTCCCACTTGACCGCGAATTTACCTCCTTCTGTAGGCTGGCTTGCCTGCCGGCCCCGTAGCACGAGATCACCGACCTGAAAGGTTCACGAGCGAATCCTCCGATCGAGATATCTTTTCACGGCTTGCTTATATTCCACCATTCGGGCGTATGTAGCCTCCCTTCTCTCCTCCAAGAAGTTCTTTTCGATCCTAAGGCTCTCCTCATTTCCCTCATCGGAATAGTCGCGGACTCGGTGGGTAGGTTCAACGATTTCTATCGGAACCTTGGCTTCAAAGCCATATGCTAGGGAGAACAGGCTTTCTCCGGTCGCCAGTCTTTGTGTGGTTTGATAGACCCATAGGACCCGGTCAAGCTCGTCCCCCCAATTTCCCACAATGTCCTCCAACTTCTTCCTTATTCCATCCACTATAGTTCGGTTTGCATTTTCGACTTGTCCATTGGCCTAAGGGTAGGCGACGGATACCTTGGTGTGTCGTATATCGTGTCGTCGACAGAAGTCGGCAAATGGTTGACAGTCAAACTGTCGGCCGTTATCACTGACTATGTGCTCGGGTAGGCCAAAGCGGCAAATCACCTTCTTCCACAGGAAGCGTCGACATTGGTACTCGGTGATGGTGGCCAACGGCTCGGCCTCGACCCATTTTGTGAAGTAATCGATGGCCGCGACACAGAATTTCAATCGTCCGGGGGCGACGGGCAATGGACCTAACAAGTCAATTCCCCATTTGGCAAACGAGATAGCCGTGGTGACTGGTGTGTAAAAAGTAGCCGGCCGAGTATCTTTCTGGGCAAAGGCTTGGCAAAATTCGCACTTGGCTATCCACTCAATGCAATCTCTCAACATGGTCGGCCAATAATACCCTTGGACGCCCAGTTTCTGGGCGAGAGTGTGGGCGCCTTGGTGGGTGGCACAGATTCCTCGATGGGCTTCGTCCATTATCTTTTCCGCTTCGGGCCTAAGTAAACATTTCAGGAGGGGGCCTCCAAACGATCGCTTGTACATCTGCCCGTCAATGACTTCGAACGATGGGGCCTTACGACGAACTCTTGCGGCGACCGCTGGGTCTTCTGGCAATTCCGCCTTTTCCTTATACCGCCGGATGTCTTCGATCCAGAACATCTCAGGATTCTTCTCTCGATCCCATTCCTCGAATGCTACCTATTGGATTTCCAGTGTCGTTTCCTCTATGCTGGGCCGACTTAGCTCCTCCCTTTGACAAATCCTGATGAGGTGATCTGGTACGCCTTCTAGGGCGATCTTTGATAATATGTCGGCTTCAGTGTTGTCCGCCCGTGATATGTATTATATTTTGTACGCCCCGAATCCTTTTAGCATCTCTATCGCCCTCTCTTTATACTGGGCCATCTTCGCATTCTTAGCTTCGTAGGTGCCTGATATCTGCCCAACCACAAGCCGGGAATCGGTTTTGATTCGCAGGCGCTCCACTCCTAGCGTTTTGGCGAGCCGTAGACCACCCAGCACAACTTCATACTCGACTTCGTTGTTGGACGTTGGAAACAGGTAGTTTAGAGCATAGTACAGCCGGAATCCTTCCGGGGTGATTAGCATGACTCCCCCGCCACAGTGTTGTTTACTTACCGCTACGTCCGCATGCATTTCCCACCATTCGCCTGGATTATCCTCCATGATGTCCTCCTTATCGCCTTCCCAGGTAGTGCACTCGACCACGAAGTCGGCCAAGGCCTGCCCCTTAATGGATGGGCGAGGTTGATACTCGATCCCATACTGGGTCAGTTCCACGACCCATTTTACAAGTCGACCCGACGACATGGGGTTTCACAATACACTCCCCAGAGGTTGGTCGATCAAGACCCGAACGGTGTGGGCTTGGAAATAGGGTGCCAATTTGCGCACAGTAATCACCAACGCATAGACGATCTTCTCCAGGGGCGTGTACCGCACCTCGGCGGCCTTCAGGGAACGACTCACATAATACATCGGGTGCTGGGCTTGTTCCTCCTCCCGGACGAGTACTGAACTTACTGCCCTAGGGGAGGCGGCCAGGTACCGAAACTAGGGCTCTCCTACCTGTCGGGTGGACAACACCGGCAGAGTGGAAAGATATCGTTTTAGTTCCTCGAACGACTGTTGGCACTCGGCCGTCCAGGCAAAACCCTCTTTCTTCTTCATGGCTTCGAAAAAGGGCAAGGTCTTTGTAACACCCCAGATTTTTAAGACTTTTTAACGCTTATAATAAAGGTAGAATCTTATTAAATCCCAGAATATAATACAAGTGTTCGGGGTGCTATGCCACACCTGGGCTAGAGAACCCAGATGCACAGGCTAACTAACTAATATCCTCAAAAGCATAAATGTATAAACATGGCACGCAGGCCGAAGGGAAACTATCTATTTCTACACTCCGAGTTCTAGCGCGCTCCAGTGACTTAATCTTCTGTGCCTGAAAGCCAAATATCTCTGTTCAGCGAGAGATGTTGGTAACCCACTCCAACGCGTTAAAATACAATACATATAGAGATATATATAGATATACGAAAACCATTTTGAGCATGAAGATATATCCTACGAACTCTAGCTTTAAAACCGGGAATGACTCGACAGACGAGGTTAGACACAAGCAAAAGTTATAACAAGAGTATGCAGTTCACAACAGATAAGACAGATAAGGCAAGGCATAAACAGTAATCACAACCCATCAGAAGCAATCCCCAATATGAAACCCATAGTCACATCCCCCAAGTCATTCATAACCACAACTCATCGATATCACAACACATAACGCACTTTGTTTGCGCCACAGGACCAATCGCATGCCCATACATGCGGGTCAGCGCATATAGCTCTGACATGGCCCCACAGCACCATGCCCCGTATCGCAACACGGGGAGGTCGATCGCAACAGACCGATGAACCGCAGCTCATCATAATGTTTGATCGCAACCAAACAGTGGACCGCAGCCCAAGAGAGTGTCATCTGACCGCAGCCAGGATAAAGGACGAACCGCAGCTCGTATAGAAACATTTGATCGCAACCAAACGGTGGACCGCAGCCCGAGAGAATGTCATCTGACCGCAGCCAGGAATACCAATCTGACCGCAGCCAGCTTCAGAACCGCAGCTCAGGATAACCAATCCGATCGCAACCGAATTGGGGTAGCACGCACACATAACACATAGCAAGCACATGCAACCCACATTGCACATTGGGAAGGGGGATAAAACGTATAACAAAACCTATGCGTGATCCATCACATACTAGGAATAGTCCTAAGGGGTTCATACTTCTTCCACCTAGGTCCACGAGATACCAATTCAACTAACATGCAATATAATGGACTCATAAACCTACGAACGGTACCCGAAACATCGAACTAGACATAGGCACGATAAACGGAGTCCGTTGGTACACCACGGGGATCGGGGAAACATCAAACGAGGAAGCCGGGAACCCAAGGTAGGGTAATTTCCAGCGGGTAGCCGGTGGGTGGGGGTCCACCCGCCGGCTGCCACTGTTCCGGGCAGCGGGTGCCCGGCGGGCAGCTGCCCGCTGCCGGTGCTGCCCGAGAATGCCACGGGTAGGTGGCGGGTCCCCTACCCCCACTTACCCCCCCCCACTGACTCTTTTCATCACTTTTCACCCCGGGAACCGTTGTGGAACCCGAAACCATGCTTAGACACTTTACAACGTAATTAACGACAACACGTAGACAATTAACGGATCAAACACGAGAAACGAACGGCACATAACCTATCATGCTTTTCTAAACATAATCAACACCCGAACATGCGATTTCCCCACCCGATACACTAAGAATAATATCATACGATACAACCTAGGGTTCTAATCACTTTTATATCTACAAGAATACGATTCGTCTTCTAATTGCAAGATTCGGTAAGAATAACACATAAACATCAAGAGCATCACACAATTATCAGGAACAACACATAATCATTAAGAATTCCATATAATCATCAAGAACACCATAATTATCAAGAATCTCCCAATATCAAGATTATCAAGATCCCTCATGGGATCATCACATCAAACATCAAATATAATCATCATCTCGCCAATACACAATAATATGGGGGAAACCCTAAGGGGGAATCATAGCTATGAAAATAGGTTTTGTTGAGACATGGGTTACCTCTTAGCCTTAATTAATTCCTTGGCTATGAAGGATCTTTCTTTAAGCTTTCTTGCTTTCTTGATTTCTCCTAGGGGAATTCTTGGAACTCTTCGGATGGTGAGAGATTATTGTGGTGGGAATTCTAGGTGCCTCCTAAGTTCCCTATTTATATATTTAAGACTCCTAATTAGGGTCTGAATGGTATGGGTTTACTAATTCTATTCCTTATAGGACTAGGGACTTGTTTTAGGGATAAGGGTCCATGGTCCATATTGGACCATATTAATTAAAGTGGATCCTAATCATAATCTGAAAAGTAAAAGGCCTACTTCCTTTATTCCTAATAGATAACTAGGTCTAGGATTCCTAATTAGGATCTGAATAGTAAAAGGTTTACTTTCTATATTCCTAATAGGCTTAAGCCTCTAATTTAGGCAAGGGTCCACGGTTCATGGTGGACCCTATTAATTAATTAAAGGGAAACCTAACATAATTAAATCATATTTAATTATTATCAGCGGGATTAATTAAATAATTAATCCAGGATTGAAGGCCGTAACACGGGGTGTTACACTCTCCCCCCCCCCCCCCTTACGAGAAGCTTCATCCCCGAAGCTTAGATATCATTGTAGGGTTAACGAGTCAAGAGTAGAACGGTGGTCCTATAGAGAAGGTATTCTACGGGGAAACTGTATAATTGTATGCCTATGTGTGTTGGGTTTTTGGGAACAATTAGGTTTACAAGACTAAGAGAGTGGGTTTCAACTTGAGGACAAATTGAATTCAATAATTAGGATCAAGGTTTTCAAGGTCGCAACTTAGGTTGTGAGGTTGTCGCCTTGTGCGGAGTCGTTAAAACATGGAATCAAGAATGGGGTTTGAAGGGTAGAAAGGGTTTTGAAATAAGGAGGGGGCCGATTTTCCGAGGAAGGGAAAGGAATTCGGCTAGGATGGGTTAAGGGTTCTTGATCTCAAGTGAATAATCTTGTTTGATGCTTTGATCACGATGCGTCGACGAGCCGTTGATCCTCCTTCCTTGGTGTTGGCGCTTGCTTGACTTTAAGATCCTTGTTAGACCTTGCTTCCCAGGCTAAGGTTTCATCATTCTCTTCTATCTCGAGGGAGTTTCCCGTGGTGATTTAACACTTACCTCTTTAATGCGTCCAAGGCCTTGGCCAAGTTGGGTCGACCAAGCCAATCTTTTAGGGCGCACTTCCCAAATTCTTCCCAAAGTCTCTTGGGAGTCGCTAGACTTTGGGTTGAATTTCTCTCCTTATTGAATTTCATCTCCTCGTTAGTGGATGAAATTCTTAGTAAGACTTCATGTCTTCCCCGAGGTTCGGCTTGTGGTGCCTTTTTTTTGTGTAACTTTTAATGATGAAGGTGTCCTTCCATGCTCTTTTCCTTCTTGAAGCGCAGTTGATTACCTAATCTCATTGTGGGATGACTCGGTGTCTTTACGAGTCATCTCATTTCCTTGTGGGTCCTTAATGACTCTTGAGGTCTTGGCACAAATGTGCTCTTTACCTTTTTGCTTAGCACCATGGATTACGTAGTTCTTGGTTCCTATACAACTTGTAAGGAGTCCTCTGATATGCTTGAACGATATCCATGGTTTGGAGGACTCCCGGTCCATCCTTAGCATTTTGACTTTTAAGGTCTTCGTGGGTTCTTGGCACGAGTTCCCAACTCGCCTCCTTGGTTTGCGCAATCCTTTACGCCAAACATCCCTAGTCGGTTGTATCGTAGGATCCAACTTCAATTACTCGTGCAATGTAAATGACTGTGATTTCCCGATGGTGTCTCTTGCGTCTAGGTCTTTTACGTAGGACACTATGTTTGGGTGGTCCATGGATCCTTACCCAAGACTCACATTCATCAATCGAGGCACACAAGTGCGCCACAAATCAATAAAATGAGGGGTTAAGAAATCAACACATTGTACCAGTGGGCGCGAGGTGGGCAGTCGTCCGCCTGCCAAGCTCCTGCCAAGGACCCGCCAAGGTCCCGTCAAGGACCCGTTGGGGACCCGCGGGAAAATGACTAGGAAGAGTCAATTCCCTCGGGAAAGACCCCAAAAAGGCACCGATTCATGTCCTGACAAGTCCCATGCCCTTGTGCACTAAAAGGGGCTTGAATACATAGGATGACCCATCGTACAACCTTTATTGATCCTTAAGCACGAGTTCTAGACGAGTCAAGACTCTTGTATGTTCGTTCCGCTCAGTAGGTTGGGTCCGGTTTCCAATCAGCAACCTCGTCATCTTCACCGGGTAGTTTGGTTATAAACCAACTTCGTCTTTTCCTTGCTCGATTAAGGGTAAGCCCTCTTGGTTCTTCTTGGAGTTCGGCTTGTCTCCCGCTCTTTGTTCAATCCTTTGGTGACCGAGTGCTCGGTGATGCATTTCCCTTCCTTGGGATGCATTTGATTGACTGCCCTTGACGTCGCATGGTGTATTGGCGACTTTGCGTGTCTCACGTACTTCTCACGGTGCTTTAAAACCATCAAGGCCCTTGTTCCAAGGTAAGATCCTTATTGTTGGGAGGTTCTAGTTGTATGATACTTTCCATGTGTTCGTTGCCTCTTCTTGTCATATCGAGCCCCTTTCGGTGATTCGTGCCAACGATTAGGAAAGGGTGTCGTTGACGTACTACCTTACTTCCTTGCATTCTAATTGGCGTTCCCAATCTCCGGGCTGGGATAGTTGCGCCCATTCGTGACTAGTTTCGAAAGGGTTCGCTCATGCTAGAGGGAGCGGCTTCCCACCTCTGTTACTTCTTCTTTCGGGTTTGTTCCTGGATTCCGCGTTTGGAGTAGTTGGATTCGGTAGAGATTAGCGGCACTGGAGTAAGCCTCGCTGAGAGTCCGAGGTCTACTTACCACTAGTGCTTTTCGGGCTTCAAAGTTGAGGCCCGATACGAATCTCTCTACTTCGGTTACCTCGGTGGGACTAGTTCTAGTGTGAAGCGTGCTAGTTCAAGGAATCGTTTGTTGGTATTCCATGACGGCAGTTGTCCCTTGTTTTAGATGGAGAAACTCTTTGTACATGGATGCTTTTACGTGTGTTGGATAAAATAGCTCTCGAAGTCGCGCCTTGAGGTGTTCCCAGTTGAACCCCGGTTCTTGTTGGTAAGTGGGACCCTCGTGGATCTACCAAAGATCGGCCTCGTGTCCGAAGTAGAGCGAGGCTACCTCCACGCGGCGTTCCTCTGGGTGTCCTACTAACTCGAGGATTTTGTCGAGGGTTCGGATCCATTCTCCTAGGATTACGGTATCCTCTTCTCCTGAGGATGTGGGTTGTCGATGGTTAGAGACTTGTCGGGCGAAGTTTGCGTTTGCGTTCGACGGAGGTGGTCGGGGATTTCTTGTACGTGGTTGCCCTTGCGGCTGCGGGGTGGAACCGTCCTTGTAGTCGTGCCCCTAGGCACTCCTAGTTTGACCCCCGGTTGTTACCCATAAGTGGGTCCTTTTTGGGTTTATCAAAGATCAGCCTCGTGTCCTCGAACGAGGCTATCTCTACGTGGTGCTCCCCTGGGCATCCCATTAACCCAAGGATTTTGTTGAATGTTCGGATTCGTTCTGCGAGGAGTGTGGGGTCCTTGACTGTCTTCTTGTTGGCGACGTGTTGCTGGTCTTTAGGGCCAATATTTATTGTAGTGATGGGTCAGTGTGCTGCACCCTTACCTTGGTGTGGTAAGCGTAGGGGGTTCTTTAAGTCATGGAGGGATAAAGTGAGGGGAGGTTATGTGTAGGTTTCACAATCTCACCGCGCGTCCTAAGATTCCTGAGTCCTATGTTCCTAGATACTTAGAGTTCAAGCCTGATGTCCTAAAGTCCGGTCTTAAGGGTCTTATCCTAGGGTTAAACTTAGGCTCTGATACCAACTGTAACACCCCAGATTTTTAAGACTTTTTAAAGCTTATAATAAAGGTAGAATCTTATTAAATCCCAGAATATAATACAAGTGTTCGGGGTGCTATGCCACACCTGGGCTAGAGAACCCAGATGCACAGGCTAACTAACTAATATCCTCAAAAGCATAAATGTATAAACATGGCACGCAGGCCGAAAGGGAAACTATCTATTTCTACACTCCGAGTTCTAGCGCGCTCTAGTGACTTAATCTTCTGTGCCTCAAAGCCAAATATATCTGTTCAGTGAGAGATGTTGGTAACCCACTCCAACGCGTTAAAATACAATACATATAGAGATATATATAGATATACGAAAACCATTTTGAGCATGAAGATATATCCTACGAACTCTAGCTTTAAAACCGGGAATGACTCGACATACGAGGTTAGACACAAGCAACAGTTATAACAAGAGTATGCAGTTCACAACAGATAAGACAGATAAGGCAAGGCATAAATAGTAATCACAACCCATCATAAGCAATCCCCAATATGAAACCCATAGTCACATCCCCCAAGTCATTCATAACTACAACTCATCGATATCACAACACATAACGCACTTTGTTGGCGCCACAGGACCAATCGCATGCCCATACATGCGGGTCAGCGCATATAGCTCTGACATGGCCCCACAGCACCATGCCCCGTATCGCAACACGGGGAGGTCGATCGCAACCGACCGATGAACCGCAGCTCATCATATTGTTTGATCGCAACCAAACAGTGGACCGCAGCCCAAGAGAGTATCATCTGACCACAGCCAGGATAAAGGACGAACCGCAGCTCGTATAGAAACGTTTGATCGCAACCAAACGGTGGACCGCAGCCCGAGAGAATGTCATCTGACCACAGCTAGGAATACCAATCTAACCGCAGCCAGCTTCTGAACCGCAGCTCAGGATAACCAATCCGATCGCAACCGAATTGGGGTAGCACGCACACATAACACATAGCAAGCACATGCAACCCACATTGCACATTGGGAAGGGGGATAAAACGTATAACAAAACCTATGCGTGATCCATCACATACTAGGAATAGTCCTAAGGGGTTCATACTTCTTCCACCTAGGTCCACGGGATACCAATTCAACTAACATGCAATATAATGGACTCATAAACCTACGAACGGTACCCGAAACATCGAACTAGACATAGGCACGATAAACGGAGTCCGATGGGACACCACGGGGATCGGGGAAACATCAAACGGGGAATCCGGGAACCCAAGGTAGGGTAATTTCCAGCGGGTAGCCGGTGGGTGGGGGTCCACCCGCCGGCTGCTACTGTTTCGGGCAGCGGGTGCCCGGCGGGCAGCTGCCCGCCCGCCGGCTGCCCGCTGCCGGTGCTGCCCGAGAATGCCGCGGGTAGGTGGCGGGTCCCCTACCCCCACCTACCCCCCCCCCCCACTGACTCTTTTCATCACTTTTCACCCCGGGAACCGTTGTGGAACCCGAAACCATGCTTAGACACTTTACAACGTAATTAACGACAACACGTAGACAATTAACGGATCAAACACGAGAAACGAACGGCACATAACCTATCATACTTTTCTAAACATAATCAACACCCGAACATGCGATTTCCCCACCCGATACACTAAGAATAATATCATACGATACAACCTAGGGTTCTAATCACTTTTATATCTACAAGAATACGATTCGTCTTCTAATTG
Organism: Ipomoea nil; assembly: GCF_001879475.1. Lineage (NCBI taxonomy): Eukaryota > Viridiplantae > Streptophyta > Magnoliopsida > Solanales > Convolvulaceae > Ipomoea > Ipomoea nil. The sequence continues at coordinate 2,219,478 of NW_017619356.1, forward strand.
CAAGATTCGGTAAGAATAACACATAAACATCAAGAGCATCACACAATTATCAGGAACAACACATAATCATTAAGAATTCCATATAATCATCAAGAACACCATAATTATCAAGAATCTCCCAATATCAAGATTATCAAGATCCCTCATGGGATCATCACATCAAACATCAAATATAATCATCATCTCGCCAATACACAATAATATGGGGGAAACCCTAAGGGGGAATCATAGCTATGAAAATAGGTTTTGTTGAGACATGGGTTACCTCTTAGCCTTAATTAATTCCTTGGCTATGAAGGATCTTTCTTTAAGCTTTCTTGCTTTCTTGATTTCTCCTAGGGGAATTCTTGGAACTCTTCGGATGGTGAGAGATTATTGTGGTGGGAATTCTAGGTGCCTCCTAAGTTCCCTATTTATATATTTAAGACTCCTAATTAGGGTCTGAATGGTATGGGTTTACTAATTCTATTCCTTATAGGACTAGGGACTTGTTTTAGGGATAAGGGTCCATGGTCCATATTGGACCATATTAATTAAAGCGGATCCTAATCATAATTTGAAAAGTAAAAGGCCTACTTCCTTTATTCCTAATAGATAACTAGGTCTAGGATTCCTAATTAGGATCTGAATAGTAAAAGGTTTACTTTCTTTATTCCTAATAGGCTTAAGCCTCTAATTTAGGCAAGGGTCCACGGTTCATGGTGGACCCTATTAATTAATTAAAGGGAAACCTAACATAATTAAATCATATTTAATTATTATCAGCGGGATTAATTAAATAATTAATCCAGGATTGAAGGCCGTAACACGGGGTGTTACAGTCTTGTCCGCCGCTTTACTTAGGAAGCAGCTGAGGGCAGCCAGTCGACCAGTCAGCCGTTGCAGGTCTTTAACGGTACTGGGAGGCTGCATATCTATGATAGGCTAAACTTTCTTGGGGTTTGGCTCAATGCCTCTTTTGGTCTCCATATACCCCAAGAATTTCCCGCCTTGCACTGCGAAGGCGCACTTTTTTGGGTTCAGTCGGAGATTGTACCTTAGCATTACCTGAAAGCAGTCGGCCAGGTCTTCCGTGTGTTTGACTTCTTCTCGACTTTTGACCAGCATGTCGTCTACGTAAGCCGCCATGGATTTTCCTAGTAGGTTTTGGAACAGTCGTGCGACCATCCGGGTATACGTAGCCCCTGCATTTTTGAGTCCGAAGGGCATGACTCGATAGCAGTACACTCCGTCTGGTGTTAGGAACGGCGTCTTCTCCTCGTCGGCTTGATGCATGAAGATTTGATGATACCCCCTGAAGGCATCCATAATGCTTAGCAAAGCTGACCCCGCGGTCTCGTCGACCAACTGGCCAACCCGAGGTAACGGAAATGGATCCTTCAGACAGGCCTTGTTAAGGTCGGTATAATCCACGCACATTCGCCAGGCTGGAGGTTTCGGTACGAGTTCCACGTTCGCCAACCACTCTGGGTATTTGACTTCTCGGACATGGCCCGCAGCTAGCATCGTGTTTACCTCTTTTTTCACAAACTCCCTCCTGTCGTTGGCCAAGTAACGCTTCTTCTGTACGACCGGCCGGTGGTCAGGGTCTACGACGAGTAAGTGAGCGATGATAGACCGGTCGACTCCCGGCATATCTTCCGCACCCCAAGCGAAGACAAGTCGATGCTCTCGGAGTACCTTTATGATTTCCTTCCGTATTTCTTCCGGAAGACCTACCCCAATCCGGACCCGCCTGTCGAGTCGCTCAGGGTCGATCTCGATTTCTTCTAATTCCACGGCCGGCTCCGGGCGGGGTATCATTGCTTTCTTCGGAGGCCTTTCAGTGATTTCATGGACTTGCATCTCGCGCTTACCCATACCGCGGCAGGCCTGTAGATAGCAATCGCGGGCGACCCTTCTGTCGCAGCGAACCGTGCCTATCCCACTCGGCGTGCGGAACTTCAAATAGAGGTGTTCGCTAGAGATCAGCGCTCCTAGATCTTTCAGGCCTGGTCGGCCGAGTATGGCATTATGCGAGCAGGCCAGGTCCACCACGATGAACTTCATGTCGAGCTTCTGCACGTCAGGATAGCTGCCAATTTCCACCGGTAGGGTAATGGATCCCTCTGCCTCTACCGAGTCGCTGGTGAAGCCGGCGAACGGAGTTTTGACCGGATTCAACTGTTCCTGGGTTAGTCCCATTTTGGTGAAAGTCTATGTGTATAACACGTTGACACTGCTCCCGGTATCCACCAGGATTCGTCGAACGACCACCCCACTTACATCCATTGCGATGACTAGGGCATCGCGATGCGGTGTCTCACCCGTGGGCAGATCCTTGTCAGTGAACTTTATGGGCTCCCGGCACGCTTTCTTTGACCATTCTTCTCGCCCGTACACTGTCCCCACATACAACTGTCGGGCCCAGGCCTTTCTAGTGTTCGCCAAGTCACCTCCCTCTGGTCTGCCGATTATCATGTTTATAACCGGCTTCTGACGCCACTGGGCCTCATCTTCCTCGGTAGCCGACTGCTTGCCGCGACTGCTCTCGGCTGCTACTGCGGGGTCGCTATCTTCCTGGGCCGCCGACCTTCTCCTCCACTGATTGGGAGGCGGGGTTCCTTGCTGGATGATCCCCTCCATGATTTTCTTCAAGTAGTATCACTCTTCCGTGCTGTGAGTGTAAGATTTGTGATAACGGTAGTATTTAGAGGTCTTACCTGTCTCCTCTTCGTCACGCGACCTTCAGTCGGCGGGGGCGGAGGTGGCGCGACTGCTTGTACCTCATGTACCGGGTGTTGAGGAGTCGGTCTATAGGGATGAACGATAGGCCTGTCATATGGACGCCTAACTTTGGGCCGCCGAGCCACTTCCGGACGTCTTTCCTTGGTTTCCGTGCGGGTTCTCTTTCCGCTGGCGGATCCTCTGACCTTACGCTGTCGCTTGTGCTTCATAGCTTGCTCTGTGTTAGCCCGCTTATTAGCCATGTGTATGGCTTCCGCGTATCTGGCCGGACGATTATCCCGCAAATCCCGGTATAACTGCCCGGATCGTAAAGACTCGATGAAGATGGTGAGGGCAGTCTGATCCTCGACCTCTTCAATAGATTGAATCTCCTTCTGCCAGCGAGCCAAGTAGGCCTTCAAGGGCTCACCCTCCTCCTGGTGGATGTCTCCCAAATGGGTCAGATCCCTCTGTGGCTTGATGTTGGTCGCATAATGACTCATGAAGCGGTCGGCTAGCTCCTCAAAGTTGCGAATCGACCCTGAAGGCAGCGCCACCAACCACCTTTGTGCCGATCCTTTTAGCGTGGGCAAGAAGGCGCGCCACATTACCGGGTCTCGGACTCCTAAGACTTGCATCTTGGCCTGGTAACTTAGCAGATGTTCTCTTGGATCGCCGGATCCGTCGAAGGTGGCCTGTTCCAGGAACTTGAAGTCGCCGGGTACTTTGTAAGACATGATCTCGGAGGAGAATGGCAAAGCGGTGAGAAATGTTCGCCCGGGGGATTTGGTCATTTCCTCCATTTTTTCCTTCAGATTTCGCACCTCTCGGGCCAATTGAGCCACATCCTCCTCATTTTGCGTGTGATTCCCGGTGGACTCCGTGCTTTCACTGGCCTCGGACTCAGCCAGTTGGTCATTGTTACGTCTAGGTCGCTCGGACCGTCGTGCCCGAGTCCTTGTTCTTCTAGTGCGAGCCCTTTCTCAGACAACCTCTCGGTTCGGTAGTCCCCCCGGTACGCGACTGGACTCTCTCTCTCCCAATCGCTCTCTCGCGGATCGGCGCACGATATCTGGACCGAGCCTAGAATAGACCGACCGTACCGGCACACTCTCCGCTCGTCGATTTCTTCGCCTACCTTCGCTGGATCTCTGAGGCGGCTGTTGGTCGCGGGGCGGCGGTCGCGAGACCGACCGTTCTCCCATTCCCCGGTTTTCCGCGCCGATGGCCCGCCCTAGGGCTCGGATTTGTTTGGGAGTGAACGGCATTATGGTTGGAGGTCGGTTCAAGGATGCCGACTCGTTCTCTTGACTTTGAGCGTTTCGCTGATTCAGCTGCTCTCTCAGGTCGACTCCTGGAGCGTTATTGCGGTTATTCGCCTGGCTCCGTTCCTCCGACATGTTGCGAAGTTCTCACATTTCCTAAATGTCTTTGGTCGTCTTGTGTACTTGTCTGCTCAGAGGAGAATGTAATTCTTTGTCACGATCCCCACAGACGGCGCCAGTGTTGGTTTTTGGGCCCAAGGAGGTCCAACACAACCTTAGTTGGTGGATACACCTTTCAACAAAATTGCTAGGAGTAGAACGGAAAAGGAGTAGTTGTCGGAATGTGTCGCTCTATTCTCTTGGCATGGATCCGCCCCGATTGCAAGGGCGGAGGGGCCTTTATATAGTACGCTCCCTTCCGGTCGAATTGAAGCACATTAAAGACTGCCTTCATGGATATTTATAGAATAAGGCTGTTTGGGCGCCGTTACGGGGCCGGCCAACGGCCCTTTGGACTTCTAAAGGTCCGCTTGGGCGAGTCCTCTTGAATGTGGCTCTTGAATGCTTCCTAACGGCTCCTTGGCCGAGTCTCCTTTAATGCGGCTCTTGAATGCTTCTTAACGGCTCCTGGACCGAGTCTCCTTTCGCACATGGGCCTGGGCCGACTCCTGGACCCGGCCCAGGCTACCACCGGACTTTTTCATTATTGACCCATGTCTTCCCTTCTGGACTCTTTCTCTCTGGGCCCATCTTCTTGGGCTGGGGTCCTCACCCATCATGTAGATTTAACGAACTTCATATTTCCTCATTTAAAAATTAATATAAAAAATAAATAGTGATAAATATGTTATATGTTTTTTTTTTATCAATTTTTTTTAATGAAAAAAAAAACCCCAGAAAAATGCAATAGTTTTTCTTACGTTGTCTGCTTCCATCAGTATACTTTATTTCTTGAAAAAAATAATAATTTAATTTCATGAAAAAATCAACAATTTAACCTAATTCAAGTTATATGTGTAAATGAAATGTGTATTCATAGGTACATACGTATAGATACGGTTTGTAATCAAATCTGATGTGTTTTAATTTCTTTCTATCATAATTCGATTGTTGTTGATTTTAATTTCATGATGTTTATATATGGTTGTTTACACTTAAATTTTGATAAATATTGATTATTTATAAATATTAGTATACTTGAATTTATGTATGGATAATATTGATATTATCTTAATTAACAATATCAAAAGAGTTTGAGTTTATCAAAACTCTTCTATCCTACTGCTATAAATAGGACCTCTTATTTCTATGTAATCACATATCCAATGAACAATTCATAGAAACATCAAGTTTATTCAGAGATCACAATAAAAAAATATGATCCTGGAAGTAAAAGCCCATCTTCCATAATGATCATGCCTATGCCTATTGATCCAAACCTCCATTGATGATCAAGCCATTTGAACCGGAGGCCCTTCAAGAAAAACAAGCTATATATACAAGTTGTTCTTTGAAGATCAAGCCACTTGAAACCCGGAGGCCCTTCAATGGTGGAGTGTTCAAGGCATCAAATTGAAGAATCAGACATCCAGAGATCTTGTACACACACCGCATTGATACTTGATATGTAACCGGAATTTTGAATTTCTAAATATAATTCAATTTTCTTTCATCACAAATTGGCATGCCCAGTGGGACAGCTCTGCCTCTCATCTCTTCATAAGCACTTTCAACCTGTATGGGGGCAAACCCCATAGGAAATTTGAAATGGATGAGGCTAAATGATACTCCTTGGCATGAGTTAAAACGGCCTCATATCCTTCAAGATACTCCTTGGCACGAGTTGAAACGGCCTCATATCCTTCAAGATACTCCTTGGCACGAGTTGAAACGGCCTTATATCTTTAATTGTAGTGTCGAGACTTCTTTACACTACATACTTTCAAGTGGTATATTCTCTCAGGTGGTGAAGCAAGTCTCAAGGGGGCATTTGTTGACACTTAAATTTTGATAAATATTGATTATTTATCAATATTAGTATATTTAAATTTATGTATGGATAATATTGATATTATCTATTTTGTTAATTAGATAATATCAAAAGAGTTTAGTTTATCAAAACTCTTCTATCCTATCGTTATAAATAGGACCTCTTATTTCTATGTAATCACATATCCTAGGAACAATTGATAGAAACATCAAGTTTATTCAGAGATCACAATAAAAAATGTGATCCTGAAAGTAATAGTCCCTCCTCCATAATGATCATGCCTATGCCTATTGATCCAAACCTCCATTGATGATCAAGCCATTTGAACCGGAGGCCCTTCAAGAAGAACAAGCTATATATACAAGCCCTTCTTTGAAGATCAAGCCACTTGAAACCCGGAGGCCCTTCAATGGTGGAGTGTTCAAGGTATCAAATTGAAGAATCAGAGGACATTAAGAGATCTTGTACCCACACCGCATTGATACTTGATATGTAACCGGAATTTTGAATTTCTAAATATAATTCAATTTTCTTTGTTCACAGTGGTATATGCAATTATTGGTCCAGTGTGATAATTCATTTACACACTTTCCGTATCAGTTTATATGACTTACTTTTCCAACTTAGTAAAATTTTGAATGCATCGATTTTTTTTTTGAAAGTAATATGCTGCATATATTAATTAATCAAAGCCGAAACAAATGCAAGAGGAAACTCCTCCCATATCGAAGAGTTCGGCTGCCCAGAGGCTGCCTGAGCTAACGAATGAGCTAAAACATTTAAAGAGCGGGGAATGTAAATAACTGAACAAGAAACTAATAAATCCATCAAGTCTTGACATGCTGAAACAGCTACACCATCATAAGTGTGAAACTCAGTCACTGAATTGACAAGAGTGTGACACAGGTTCGAACAGTCTGTCCGGAGCACAACTTCCGTAACCCCACGATCTCGAAGCCAGGATAGGGCCTCCTTACACGCATAAGCCTCCGCCATAAAGGGTCCCTGACACAATGGTACGGGACCGTTCTTGGCCGCAATGAAAACACCATTCGAATCTTGCAACACAAGGCCAAAAGCGGCTCTCCTTGTTGCGGCCGAGAAAGCCGCATCGAATGAACATTGGAGCACCAAGGGCGACTGCCCAGACGCGGCAGTGGGTACCATAGGCTGCTGCTGCCAATCCGAGCCAAACGTGGCCGCACGCCAAGCATCAAGGGATGCAAATGCCTTCGCATGTACCTGCGCCGGCCTTCCCACCTTGAACTCCCATACTGTCGAGTTCCGTTGCAACCAAATATGGTACATAACGACCACCATAGATGTGAATTGATTCTCATCAACATTTTGCAATAAAATTTTGAGCCATGCACCAAAGTCATCACCCACCGTACTCTACACCATTAAACCCGAAACATTCCACACACATTTAGAATAATCACATTGCACCAAAGAGTGTAAAACATTTTCAGAACATAGAGCACACAAAGGGCCTGCTAATGGGACTTCTACCCTCCTATTGTATAAATTCATAGTGGTAGGAAGCACACCCCTCACCGCTCTCCACAAGAAAACTTTCCACTTAGGAGGAGCCTTTAGGTTCCAAATCTTATTCCAAGATGAGAAGCCACTAGGGGGTACATTAACGGTCCCCATTAATTCACCGTAAGCACCCTTCACTATATATATTCCTTTTGGGTCCCCATGCCAATACCACATATCATCATAGGCAGGACTAATAGGTATTGTAGTAATCCGATCTACATCTTTGGATGAAAATAACTCATTAAGTAAAGGAATGTCTCAAGTAGAGGATGCGGGGTCTATTAATCCAGACACTTTAACCTCCCCCAAATGAGGGGGTTTATCCGACACAATCATTGGGTTAGAATCCCCTATTAACCACGGATCTCCCCATACCAACGCAGTGTTACCATTCCCAATCCTACGCCTGATATTACGAGTAATCAGGTCCTGTGCAGCCATAATACTCCTCCAACAAAGCTCCAACCTGGGCATTCAGAAAATCAGAATTTGGGTAGTACCTGGCTTTATACACCTTTGCTACTAGCGATTGGGGATTAGTCAGAAACCTCCACCCCTGCTTGCCCAGCATAGCAACATTGAAAGCTCTCAAATCCTTGAAACCAAATCCACCATACTTCTTTGGAATACTCAATTTATCCCAAGCAAGCCAATGAATTCCACCCCCATCCTTCCCATTACGCCACCAGAATCTATTCATAACAAGCTGCAGATTTTTACACAGAGAATCAGGCAACAGAAAAACACTCATAGTAAAAGTCGGCATTGCCTGAGCCACAGATTTCAATAAAACTTCTTTCCCTGCCCGTGACAGAAGTTTCTTATTCCAAGAGTCAATTCTCTGGCTCACCTTATCCTCCACATATGCAAACACCGCACGCTTATTCCTCCCAACAAAAGCCGGCAAGCCTAAATATTTTCCAAAATTCACCGCTTACTGAACCCCAAATGCTGCAGCAACAATATCCCTATCCAACTGTTGAGTGTTTCTACTAAAACAAATATTTGATTTATGATAGTTAATGGGTCTGACCAGAGAGCTCCTCATAGAATGTAAGACACCGTTTGATTGCCTGTGCCTCACCCACATTTGACTTGAAAAACAACAGACTGTCATCCGCAAAAAAAAAGAGATGTGAGAGAGCAGGGGCCCCTCTCGCCACCCTTAACCCATGTACAACACCTCTATCCAAAGCCTACTGTAATAACAATGATAACCCTTCTGCACAGATAATAAACAAATATGGGGACAAAGGATCCCCTTGACGGAGCCCACGGGACGGGATAATCTGACCTCCTGACACACCATTAATCATGACATTGTATGATACTGTAATAACACATTCCATAATCAGGTTCACCCATCTCACCTGAAAACCAAACGCCAACATCATCTTCCTCAAGAACGACCACTCCATTCTATTGTATGCCTTCGTCATATCTAACTTCAGTGCTCCCCACCCCACCTTTCCCAGCTGTTTCCTGTTCAGGAAATGGCCTACCTCAGCAGCAACCAAAATATTATCCGTTATCAACCTGACAGGGATAAAAGCACTTTGCGAAACAGAAATAACATCACCCAACAGGGGCTTCATACGGTTAGCAATAACTTTTGCCACTACCTTATACACAACATTACTCAGGGCGATCGGTCGCAGATCAGTCACCACCTCCGGGGACTGCGTTTTTGGGAAAAGCACAATATTTGACTCATTAAGGCCAACTGGCAAAGACCCCGTATTTAAACACTCCAGCACAAAACCAGTGACATCTGTCCCAACAATATCCCAGAATTTCTGATAGAAGCCCAGATTCATTCCATCCGGACCCGGAGCCTTGTCTGGAAACATAGCAAACAAAACATCCCTTACCTCCCCCGGATCATAAGGTCGATTCAACCAATCATTATGGGACTGGGTTACACGAGTGGGGATAGAGGCAAAAAGTCCGCCCCATCATTCACAACCGGATTAGCAGTAAAAATGTCTTTAAAATAATTCATTACAACCGGTTTCATTGCATCACCATCTACCCAACCACCCAAATCATCTTTAAGGCGTAAAATAGTATTCTTACGTTTACGGGCAGAAGCATACCTGTGATAGAAACGAGTATTTGCATCCGCCCCATGAAGCCAGTATTACTTAGCTCTCTGCCTCCAGAATACATCCTCTTGCTTCTCAAGCCTCACCAATTCGGTTTCCAGACGGCGAAAGTCCTCTAACGCCTGAGGGCTCATACGACCCCGACAATTCATCTACTGCTTCTTGAGATTAGCAATCCATTCTCCAAACTTATGAAAACGATCACCACCCCAACTCTGAAGCCTCAAACCGCACCTCTCCAACCGGGTCTGCAAATCCTCCATCCCATGTCCCCACGCCTCCTCCACCACCTCTCTACATCCCTCATCCAGCAACCAGGCCATCTCAAAACGAAACTGTCGAGGCCATACTCGGTTCCCCACTCCTGGCCGAATGTCCAGGAATAGAGCCGAATGATCCGATCTCCTAGTAAGAATATTATAGACCCTTGCACCCTCCACAACCACTCGCCACTCATCACACGCCACAACACTGTCTAACTTCTCCTCCATTCAATCCTCCGTGCCTTCCCCCTTTTCCCAAGTAAATTGGTACCCAATCATAGGGACCTGCACCAAACCACAATCCCCCAGCGCCTCACTAAAACCCATCAATAAAGATTCAGGATGCCAAAGACATCCCTTCTTCTCATACTGGAAGAGCAGGTCATTGAAATCCCCCAAAACCACCCAATGCAGCGTTGAGCGAGATCTTAAGTGTCTTAACAGATTCCATGACTCCTCCCTACTACTACGATCCGGGAAATCATAAAATCCCGTCATCCTCCAGGGCACAAAACCATTAATCCGCACAACTACATCAACATGATTTCTTGAATAACTTAGCAGACTAACTGTATCATCGTTTTCCACAACAAGGCTAAGCCACCACTCAACCCCCTATTATCGATATAAAACAGGCCCTGAAACCCCAGTTTCACACGTAACTGCTCAGCATGTTCTCTACCAACCTTTGTCTCCATAAGAAAAATAAAATTAGGTTTCTTCCTGGATGCCATATCCAGTAGTTCCCGAACTGTTCATGGATCACCCAAGCCACGACAGTTCCAACTCAAAGTACTCATAATGACGGGCGAGTCTGGGAACCAGAACCCGCCATGAACAAGTTTTTTGAAATGTCTGTAATTGCCATATCCACACCAACCCTTTCCCCAACTCCCTCACCATCCCGCCCCTCTTCCCTCCGCCTCTTCGGTCCACACGACACCCCTTCCTCCGCCACCGGCTGCCCTACCGGACCACCCCCAAAACCGCCATCCATCCCCAAGCCAACCGGCATCCCCCCACCCTCAACCACCTCCTCCATCTTCCCCCCCCCCCCCCACCGGGATTTGCCAAGAATGGCCAACCGGCCTCGGTCCACTCTGCAACCCCGCTTTAATCTCAACCCCATACGGATACTGGTCCACCGTTAAAGTTGAAATACGTGCTTACAGACAAAATTTGTATGAATGGCCTAACAAACTACAGAAGAAGCAAAAAGTGTGTAATCTTTCATACTTAAAATTCACCCAACACCACGTATTATCCCGTTTTGACAACTTCATCCTCCGCCGCAACGGCTTAGCCACCGGAATACTGACACGGATCCGATAAAATGCCTTCCACGGTCGGTCATCAAACCTCTCATCCCCCTTCATAAACCTACCAAGAAAATTTCCAACCTGCTCATGTATGACCATGGATGTATATCCCATAGGGAGTCCATAGACCTGAACCCACATATCAACACTATCAAGCACCACCTCCACCGGAAGTACCCCATCCTCCACCGGTCTACACACTAAGGTATGATTATCGAACGACCATGGTCCCTCATCCAACACACGCTGCAAGTCCGTCTGATGATAGAAAACAAACATAAACAAATTAGGTTGTAATTCTGAGACCTGCCCACCACACACGGGCTGCCACACGGAAGCCAAAACCTCCCGCATAAACTCTAGTTTCACCATATGTCTCGTCAAAAACTTGCCTACTAGCACACACGTACGTCGGTTCTCCCCCGTTTCCGCCGCGATGAACTCCCCTGCCGGAACCAGTACGTCGTCTTCATCATGAAGAGTAATCCCCGCATACCCCTCCACCAACTCCTCTTCAGCAGCTACGTCTGACTGTCGCTCCATCACACTACAGTCACACGCTAATCAACAACAGAAGCAGTCGCACTGATCACCATAGTAAGTTAAGCCAAATCGAAACCCTAGAAAGAAACCCTAGAAAAATTTAGAGAGAGCTCTAGAAAAACCCTAGAGAGAAACCCTTGAATTTATTTATGTATTGTTAATATCTAGAATATAAATTATTATAGATGTTATCATAAATTCTTTTATTTTCCTTAACCATAAATCAATTGTGGACACTAGTCATTGACATACATGATTCAACGACACAAATTTAGTGACAATTAAAAAAAAATCGTTTAATTCATGATAATTTTAAATAATTAAGCTTCTTCCTCTCATCTCCATAATAAAAGAAGTTATTCCCTTGCGGGCCATATCACAATATGCGATTTATTTAGTGCACACTTTCAAATAATGGATGCGGGTTTCACTCGTTACTAAAAGAAAAAATTATGATAACGGGAAATATTGATCCTCTCACCTAATGATGAACCGTTGAGTCATCATCGTGATTTACTCATCCCTTATCTTGTTGGTCAGGGTGTGAGGTCCTGGGATGAAAAAAATTCTTCTTTTATGGATAAGAATTATTGATAATGTCTATATTTTAGATGTTAACAAAAAAAAAATAAATTCAGTATATTCAATAATAGCATACCATATCCAGACATCTCCAAATGGAAATTAACAAATTGGGACAACCTCAATTAATAAAGTTGGACCGTTGACTTGTAACCACAATATTATAAGTCTGGTTTTCAATTGGAGCATGCAACCTATTCGTCTTATTGGTTTGAGCCAGTCAATTACGGATAACTTATATGTTAATTTACTTCTTTGTAGTCATTTGTCCACTACGACTAGAGTTTACCCAGCACAGTCCACGGCATCGGGTGGTGGATAAGGGTTTCCTTGAGACCCAAAAATTAACAACAATTGAATTATGATATATATACATACATAGAACTTGAATTAGGTCAAATTGCTGCTGGTTTCATGAAATTAAATTATTTTATCACAGAAATAAAATATAGTGATGGATGGAAACAATATAATGCAAGAGAAACTGTGTTCATCATCATCACATACACTCTTATAACGACTGAATAAATAAAGTTTAATTTATTTGATACAAAATCACATATGATCTGAACCATGCATTTTAATTATCTTCACTACATGCATCAATCTTCTTTGCATATACAGTGTACTTTGGCTTCTCATTTTGGTCCTTCAGACTCGCAAGCACCCTTTCTCGGACGCTAATCTTCGAATTGAATTCACCTCACAGAAACCACGACGTCATTGCAGGAGGAACTACCGCTTCATTCTCTTTGTCGTTGAACCTCTTCAGATTGATCTCGCCGGTGATGACATTCTTTAATTTGAATCACTGCCGTCCCCGTGCAACTGGGGTGCATCATATCGTCGCTAGCTGAACATGATTCTTCTCCGACCGTTCATAGCTACTGGATGGAGTGGTGATCGAGAATGACCGGAGATCAGATGACGGAAGGTGTAGCTAGGGCGCTGGGTGTTGTACGTGAAACTGTGTGTAATAATAACAAGTTAATTATTATAATTTTCTGATTTATTATATTATTCCCACAATAAAATCCCAATTCTTTCTTTATTTTTATCCGATGCCTCATTAGATCAACCATTATACCATGGACCAAGTGGATCCAGATCCAAAATACACAATTTACATATTGAATGTTAATTCAAATTTTGAACATTTAGTATGTAAATTATATTGTGAACATCATGCACTCGGAAAAGGAACAATATGCAATCAAAGAAAAATAATAATGCACGTAAAGAAAAAAGAAAATATGCACTAAAAGATAAACACTAAATTACCATAATGCAACTACCACTACTACAGAAAACGATTTTAAGGTCGGTTAAAATACCTCATTTAACGTTGGTTATCTTTTGACGTCGACTTTAGAGACGTAGTAAGTAAATGATACGACGTAGGTTAAAAAACCGACGTTGTATGTTTTTTTTTTTTAAATTAAATTAATTAACAAACGACGTCGACGTTTAGGGTAAAGCCGACGTCGTATAGTATTTATTTTTATTATTTTTTAAATAATTAACATACGACGTCGGCCTTTAGGATAAAGCCGACGCCGTATAGTATTTATTTATTTTTTTTAAAAAAGTAATTAACATACGACGTCGTATAGTAGTGTTTATTTATTTTTAAAATAATTAACATACGACGTCGGGTTTTAGGTAAAACCCGACGTTGTATGTTAATTAATTAAATTTTTAAAAACTATACGACGTCGGCTTTTAGGGTCTTTACCCTAAAAGTCGACGTCGTATGTTATTATTATTATTATTATTATTATTATTATTATTATTATTATTATTATTATTATTATTATATTTGTTTTATGGTTTCTACCCCAATCTGTATCAATTTTCAAATCCTGCGCAGCTAGCAATTTAACATTCAACATCAACTAATTCATTAAACTAATTCAAACTATTAAACATGAAACTAATATAAAGAACACAATTCATTAAACTAATTCAAGCTACTAAACATAAAACTAATATAAGTAACACAATTCAACAAAACTACTAAACATTAAGCCAATAAACATAAACTAATTTTAAACGTAAAGTATCAACTAAGAAGCGTTTTATTAACCCATTCATCAATAAGAAACTTAGACCATTTGTCTCTAACTTCATCAATCTCTTTGTTTGTTGTAGGGCAATCTTCCTTGTCTTTCCAAAGCCTACAAAGTTCAAAAGAAATAAAAATAATAAATAAGCAAGTATTTTTAAACATTTGAAGAAAAAAGATATATTATGAAATTACTTGCCTTATCCATTCCTTTGCTTAGGTTGTTGGAAACAATTTCCAACATGAACTTCATCACATAATAACCACATTCGGTGGTCCCTTTTTGTATAGCACACTACATTTGAATTACAATAAAATTAAAATAAATTAATAAAACACAATAAGTTTGCATGTTTTACAAAGTGAATGAAGTACTTACCGAACATATAGTCCATTTTGGTGAACGATTTTGTTTCTTTCCACTCATCATGTTTGTTGCAGTCATACACCTATTAATATAAGACATAAAATATATATAAATACTTGGCATCACTAGTTTAATGATAACTATTAATTAATTATATAAATTTACATACGTTTCCATTATATGTTTAATGTCTTCACGCGGCCCATGACGCCGTAAATTAATTATTATTTTTTATTTTAGATTAAGTATATGGCGTCGGCTAAGTAATTAGCCGACGCCGTATGTATTATAATAATAATTATTTTTTATTTAAATAGATTACGGCGTCGGCTAATTAACTAGCCGACGCCGTAATTTTTTTTTTTATATTAAGTATACGGCGTCGGCTAAGTAATTAGCCAACGCCGTATGTATTATAATAATAATTATTTTTATTTAAACAGAATACGGCGTCAGCTAATTAACTAGCCAACGCCGTATCTTATTTTAATTCCTATTTTTTTTAAAATTTAAATGGCATACGACATCGCTAATTAATTAGCTGACGTCGTATGTTATTTAAATTTCATTTTTTTAAAATTAGATTACGATGTCGGCCAATTACGTCGGCCGATATCGTAACTATTTTACTTTCATTTTTTTTTAAATTTTGATTATATATGACGTCGGTTATTTGTTTATATAACCAACGTCATATGTATTTTTTAAAAAAATAAAAAATAATTTTAAATATTTAACGTCGGATTTTCTAAAATCCGACGTTAAAATGGTGACGTTAAAATTGTTTTCTGTGTAGTGTACGTTTTTAACTTAAAAAAAAAAAAATCTTCATTATAGATTGTTGATTTGGACAAAATCAATAGCTGAGATTTTAACTCTATTTTTACATAAGAGCTCCTCCACATCTGATCTCTCTATATATTCCTAATCGTATTCAATTTATTAAAATTCAATTTCCTAATCATTTCACACATATCAAAATTCTATAATTTAACAGTCCAATAGGCCGTGTTATAATTCAACATGTGACAACTCTATCATTTCCTCTATAAAGTTAGATTAACCCTGTGTGTATCAACCCAAAAAATGGAGCACAAATTTTAAATGTAAGTGCATGTCAAACATCTATTAAATTGTGTATATTTCATATACTATTTATCAGCTATTATAAATTTATTTGTATGTTTTATGTCGCCTGAGGCAAAAAGTCAAGTTGCGATTAATCCAAGAACGAATGAAAAGAGGACAAGTCAATAGCTGAACAAGTAATTTGTTAATTTGTTGAAAGCAAGTAATTTGTTAATTTGTTGCTTTCAACAAATTAATTCCTCTGTTGAAGTATTTTTAGTATAAATTTACCTAATGTTTTTGGTAGAAAATAATGTGGTACAAATTTGACAAATATGTAGTGACACAAAATTGTCTCAACAGATATTTTAGATGCATTAGTTATTGTAACTATGAGATTGACCGTAGTTATTGTGACAATGGAAATGGCAGTGTTAGTATAACACGTTTTGCTGTTTATAAATTTTTTTTTTTTTTAACAAAATTTTACAAGAACCAAGTACTGTTCGGACTATAACAAAAAAGTTTTATTAACATAAATTGAATGGTAAAGGAACCAGGACTATGTGGTCCAATGGTACCCGGGTTGGACTTCCATTTGGAAGATTGTGAGTTCAAGCCTCAGTGGAGGCGTTATTAGCTCTTTGTGTTTCAGTAGGTTGAGAAAGTATATGAACAGATGCTACATTGTAATAGAGCTAGTAGCATTCAAAAAAAAAAAAAAAGAATGGTAAAGGACAAAGAAGATTGGAAAAGTAAAAACAATATCTACTATACTAATAAGAGCCCAAGAGAGCCAGGCTATAATGGGTAGAAAAAATGGCGGTCAAATTTTTTAATCAAATGAATGGCTCATATTGATCAGGTTTTAATTTTTTCTTAAGATTTCCTAATTTATCCTTAATGAATATGATTATCCATTAACTTTTCCGTTAAATATTATCTTTTCCGTTAATTTCTGTTAGTTCACTGTTAACTTACTCATTGATTTCAATAAGAAAGGTCTTAAGTTCAAATCACATCACAATCAAAGTTGGCATAATTAGTACTCTATTTTACTCTTTAAATTAAATAATAATTTAGTAGCTACAACAAAAAATAATACATATGCATTTCTTTAATTTAGAATTATGTGTCTACAATGCCTTTATTCAAAAAAGAAAAAATTATTCATTATCAATAAATTAAATAAGAGAAATAATTTCATTAGTTATATTGTCTATATTTTTCTCGAATATAAAAAATTCTTTACATTCAAAATTCAAATTCATCAATTGATTATATTCGCTACATTTTTCATACAATGTCTTTATTAAAAAAAATTATTCATTATCAATATATTAATTAAGAGAAAAAATTGCATTAGTTATATTGTCTTTATTTTTCTCCAATGTTAAAATTCTTTACATTCAAATTCATCAATTGATTATATTCACTACATTGTCTATTATCTTTTTTGTGCACTATTTTTTAATTAAATATCAAAGTTATAATACAAAATAATGCTATATATTTATTCACCAATTATTTTATTAATACCATGAAAAAATTTAAATTAATAAGCCCAATTATATTAACTACTTAGGGATTTGTTGACAAAAGAGGGTATTCAAATCACACAACAAATTGAAGTGAGAAACTACCTCGCAATGTCCTTGTTTGACAATCAACAATTAGCGGTTAGCATTAGCGGATTTGACCAGCGAATTATATAACGGTTGGTAAAAAGATATTTGAAAAAATTAGTTGTTTAAATTAACATTTAAAATGATCTAAGGGTATAATAATAATAATAATAATAATAATAATAATAATAATAATAATAATTATTATTATTATTATTATTATTATTATTATTATTATTATTATTATTATTATTATTATTATTATTATAATTGTTTTAATAATAATTTTTTAAAAAAAATATAGAGGTGTGTTTTGGGGAAATCATTCTAAAAAACGTTAAGTGAAAATATTGTAAATTGCAATGTTTGTATTTTCAGTGGTTTGGAACAAATTGTTGCGTCAAACTGTTGAATAACCGAAACACTTTCTTTAGCATTTTGATCTTTGGGTTACGTCATATTTACCAATCGTCCAATATCTTTGGGTTACATTATAATTAAAAAAATTTAATTTTTACTACATCAAAATTTCTTAAATTAGGAATTTCTTTATCCATAATAATTGATCCAACAATAATGGTTGAACTAAATGAACACTGAGCAAACCACATAAAGGACGACCGTTGATTCATTCATTGATCTTGTATATATGTGCATTCATTAAATATATTAGAACCCTTTGCAACAAAAATACTTACTATTTAAAAAAAGTTTAGTAACAATCATAATGAATCTCATATATTACATTGTATTCATATACTATGAATTGGAATTACATATTTAAATAAACAAATTAGACATTAAATTATTACTTATGTTGAACTTCCCATATATAATCTTTTAAATATCTATTTAATTATAAACATTGGGTAGAAAAAATGACCGTCAACAAATGAATAGTTCAGATTGTTCAGATTTTAATTTTTCTTTGAGATTTTCTAATTTATCCTTAATTATATGATTATCCGATCCGTTAACTTTTCCATTAAATATAGTTAATTACCGTTAGTCTAATTCTAATATTAAAGTCAAATATAGAATTATAACCACAACATTAATCTAATTCTAATATTAAAGTCTTAATAGAACTCTAACCAACGGAATCTCCTCAAACAATATTAGTCTATATTTAATATTTTATGCTTTAATTTTTATTTGCTCTCCTTTATGTCCCATATTTGGTTTCAACCATATCCATACAATTATTTTATTGAAAATTGTAATCAATCTTGACTATATTATCTTGCATTTGTAAACTTAGAATCACCAATTTAAATACACAAATTCAACATTCAATTACCTATGCATGAACAATTCTAATATAATCTTACTTTGATATACTTTAAAATACTTATTTAAGAAAAGCATTGGGCATTATACTAATCGCGTAAAAAACTAGTAACAATAATAACAAGCAATATGGCCAAAAAAATTAAGCAGAAAAAAGTAAACCATGTCAGAGCAATGGTCATAAAAAGTACACCATATTAAAGCATTTCATCTTCAAATCATTTCACTCCATTACTACCACTATGAGGGAATCAAAAATTTATTCGTTGAAATAGGTAAGCAATAGAATTAAAGATATATTCTATTATTTGATTCTGTATAACGAATAAACTTTATACATTGTATTATGAATTAATGAATATAAATGCAATAAACATTCAAAAAATAATATTACCTCAGCACTAACAAACATACAACAAAACAACAAGAACAATAATAGAAGTATAAAACTAGAGCAAATTATACTTTTGGTCATATGACTATAGGGGGCGTGTCAATTTCGGTTCGTGATTTTTAAAACTAATAATTTAGTCCTTTAACTATACTTTTTTTAGCAGATTTGGTCCTCCCGGCCAAATCACTGGTGAAAATTGACTGGAAAAACTTAAACCTTTTTAAATTTTTTATTCATGAGGGCAAAATGATCATTTCATCCCATTTCTTCTTCTTCCTTGCTGCTAGTGGCCAAGCAGAAGTGGTGAGGGGACCTTCATCTCTGCTTCTTGATCTATCATTTTCATGCCAAGTAAAAACGTTCTTGTGAACTTCCACCTCTGGGATCTGAACTGGAATTAACTCTGATCTGTTACTTCTGTATATGCTGTTTCTGCTTCAACTTCATATAATTATAGCTTTTTGGTAACCTAGGTTTCCAGCTTCACCGCCGGAAAAACCATTGTTGTTGTTGTTGTTGTTTATGATGATGATGATGTTTGTGTAGGCCGTGATGATAAACGGAATTTTTTGTTTAGTTCACCGGGTTGGGGAATTATCCGACCCGTATCTTGGCGGGGCGACCGGTAGGTCTGCAGCCATGGAGGTGCGTCTTCTCCTCCGCCCTATTTCACAAATCTTAGCCTCGTTTTTGTTGACAACGAAACCCTAAACCCTAAATCTTATTTTGAATTGTGAGAGAAAGGTATAATCAAAGTACACTGTGTGGTCTTGTGTTACGTGGATCTCTTTAATCGGATCATGTTTCAGTTTCCTGTTCGATCGTGACCCTAGTTCATTGCAGGCGCAACAAGGAAGAAGAAGAAATGGGGATGAAATGACCATTTTGCCCTCATGAATAAAAAATTTAAAAAAGTTTAAGTTTTTTCAGTCAATTTCTACTAGTGATTTGGCCGGGAGGACTAAATCTACTAAAAAAGCATAGTTAAAGGACTAAATTATTACTTTTAAAAGTCACAAACCGAAATTAACGTGCCCCCTATAGTCATAGGACCAAAAGTGTAATTTGCTCTATAAAACTATAACAACAACAACAACAAGCTTGAACTCATGTGCTAATGGGAGTTACATATTTAATTTGGCTCTCTCTCCCCTCTTAGCAGGGGCGGATCTAGGATTTTATTTGAGTGGAGACCAATATGCAAATTTAAAAATATTTATGACAGGCCTTGTACTTAGACTCCGTGACTACCTTAATTAGATGGATACTCAAAAGTATATTTTCTTTAAAAAAAAGAATTCATATCTGAATTTAAATAACAATTTGTTAATTGCTATTACTTTTGCTCCATACAATACCATCATTAATTCAATAACAATGTTATTGAACATCATATATTCATATACATAAACAGAATACACTGCAAACAAAACAGATACTAATTTGTACATAATCTTGAACCATATCAATTATCAAAGCACGGTAGCATATGACAATAATGTGATGGGTGTTCTGCCTAACACTAATGGTTGTGATAATCTTGATTAGTAAACTGCTTTTTACCTGTGTTTTTTTTAGGGTAAGAACTTAATTCATTGCATAACAGATAAACAGCCAACAAGAAAAGGGGGTGGGAGATCGATCCATTCCCCGCAACCTGACACATAGACGGCTTCCCTAGCAACAAGGTGGGCGGCACGATTCGCAGATCGCTTTACAAAGTGGAATACTACATTATTTAACATAGATGTAGATTCTTTAATGTCATCAACTAAAATACCAAAAGCTGAATAAAAAAGAGCAGCAGTAATAGCATGAAAAACTGTTTGTGAATCTGTTTCAACGTCCAATCTCCCAGCCCCAAGTCTTTAAGCCAACTTAGAGCCTCCTGAATACAGTATGTCTCGGCTTCATTCACGCTGAAACAACCTCGCAATTTTTTATTTTTTTTTTGATAATTCCCTCGCAACCTCGCAAATTAATTCCCTTGGCAGCGATAAACATATATACCCTCCTCATTCCTTAAAACCCAGCCCATGCCTATAAGAGTTATTTGCATAATCAAATGATGCATCTGTATTTACCTTGAACCTTCCTAAAGAGGGTGCTTTTTATCTATGTTTTAGTTGATTAGTTAGACAGATTACAGATACATGGGTTAACACTAATTTAAAAGTCTTAAATTTTTGTCAATTATGTGGAAATCTTGCAGACAACTTAGATTAACAATTGATTATGCATTTACTCAAAAAGTAGTCATCATAATACTTATTGTGTAATTTAAGTTCATACTGCTTTGCAACTTGTAGATGTAGAACCTGCTATATGCCTATATACATAAACACAGTCACACAGACAATATACATTATACATACAATATAATATGAAAATACATAAAAGTAGTTGAAGATTGAAGATTTAAAGAATTAGAGATTTATCAATTAAGATTTAATAATAATATAAAAGGATAAATCAGCCTACATGGATGTCAAGGTATAAAAATGCTTAAAAATTGCAGCTGAACCTTGTAATAAACTATCAAGGCTGCCTACGTACCCAAATTTTGATATGCTTGAATTCTAGGATCAAGACACATGTAGTTCTTAGATTACATAGTTTAGTTTGGCACTTTGGCTAGATACAATATCAATATTTGGACTTTGGCTTCGGCTTACTATGTTGTGGTTTCAATTCATTCTTGATAGTTGCATTCAGTTGTCGGACATGGTCGCTGGTAAGTTTGGCCTTACTGTGACTGTGGCAATGCTTTTTAGGTTCAGGGAAATCTATCTTCCTCTTCTTGACCGCCTTCTTTTCTGGTTCTTCTTCTTCTTCTTCAGGGTACTTGCACCCTAACATCTTCTTTGTGGCTTCCATTGACTTATCTTGACGAGCCACTGCACGATCATTAATGGCGGCAATGGAGGGGGAGACAACTCTTCTTCTACAGTTTTCTTGAACCCTAGCTAGTTTCTTGATTATTTTTGGGGAATGGGATATGTTCTTTGGCGTAGAAGTAACCTTGAAGAATTCATCGTCGTCGTCATCGGAGTCGAAACCCAGCTCGTCATCGGAAAACAACTCTTGAGTTGCATTTCCTGGACCCGATCCTCATCAAACAACAACTTCAGGATTCTGCTTCTGTTGTGTTTGTCTCATATATGGATTAGGAATACGAGTTTGTCTCATACTAGGAATAGGAGTGAAACGGGTAGACCCTTTGTACCGGGATTAGATGCCTATAAATATATTGGTTGCATCCCTAAGGGTTGTGTCACCACTATCACCATCACTATGAATAAGAGTATTGTTTCACTCCCGTGGACGTAGGCATATTGCCGAACCACGTAAATCTTGCATTCTTTACCCTTTATGCCATTATTATTTCTTTCTTGTTCCGGTTAATCTCAACAAATTTGTATCAGAGCACTGTTGAGATGACCAGTTCATATACAAAATTCGAGGAATCAAAGTTTGATGGTACAAGGAATTTTGGGTTATGGCAGTTTAGGGTAAAAGATATGTTGGCACACCAGGGCCTTCTAAAAAACCTTGAAGGTGGGAAAATCAACTAATCTGGAAGAAGCTGATTTGGGGGAGTTGAAGAAGCAGGAAGCTACAGACGTGGTACATGCTTATGACTCTTATTGTAGTGAAGGTGATGTTCTAGCAGTTACAAGGAACAAGGTCGAACATTGTTTGGACTTGTTGGATGTTTCTAGATGCTAGATGAGAAAGTGGTGAGGGGCGTTGTAGTGTAAGGCAGCGCGGATACCAGGAGGGGTCGCGAACCTGGTATGGGTCGGGCTTGGCATGAGTCACGACTGGTATGGTATGGGTTGGGCATGGCATGAGTCACGGTTGGTATGACGGACTGCTTGGGACAAAGTAGTTCGTGAACATGCACGGGGAAATGTTTGATGCTGCATGGTGCGTGTTGCTGACCAGTGGTGATTGCTGGTCTGTGGATCATTGGGCAAGGCACACAGGTTTAGTGTGACTTTGCAGGGGCGCTGTTGTGTTAGGGGCAGCGTGGAAATCTTGAGGGGACATGGACCTGGTATGGGCCAGATGCAGGAGGTCAGCTGAATGGGGCAGTTAGCATGAGTCGCGACTGGTATAACAAGTGGACGGCTGAGGACGAATGGCTTGGGACAAAGCAATTCGAGTACATGCACTTGGAAACGTTTGATGCTGCGTGGTGCATGTGGCAGGCTATTTGGGATGAGCATGGTTGTTCCTACCCATATGTGAGATAAGTTTTTCTCCTAAAGGGCATATTTGTGAAGGTGGAGATGTGAGATAAGTCTTTTCTCCTAAAAGAGCATATTTGTGAAGGTGTAGATGGTGAGATAAGTCTTTTCTCCTAAAGAGCATATCCGCCATGGAGATTTGTTGAGTTATCTTTTCTCCTAAAGAGCATATTCACCAAGGTGGAGATTGTTGTGTTTGTCTCATATATGGATTAGGAATACGAGTTTGTCTCATACTAGGAATGGGAGTGAAACGGGTAGACCCTTTGTACGGGGATTAGATGCCTATAAATATATTGGTTGTATCCCTAAGGGTTGTGTCACCACTATCACCATCACTATGAATAAGAGTATTGTTTCACTCCCGTGGACGTAGGCATATTGCCGAACCACGTAAATCTTGCATTCTCTACCCTTTCTACCATTATTATTGTTTTCTTGTTCCGGTTAATCTCAACAGCTTCTATGTTTCTTCAGCTTGTCAGGGACAATCAAAGCTGCAACACTCATCACAGCTTCGAGGCAAATTATGTTGTGCATCCGGAAGCAAAAACGACGTTGTTTTATTAAAAACGCGCGTCTCACTTATAAAAAAAATAATAAGTTTCGATTCCCAGCAACAATATTATATTGTGCATAATTTGAACTATATATCCAGAATCAATGAACTAAAATTCCAGAATCGATGAACTAAAATTCCAGAATCTATGATCTAAAATTCCAGAATCTATGAACTAAAATTCGAGAATGAATGAACTAAAATTCCAGAATGAATGAACTAAAATTCCAGAATGAATGAACAAAAATTCCAGAATCGATGAACTAAAATTCCAAAATCGATGAACTAAAATTCCAGAATCGATGAACTAAAATTCCAGAATGTATGAACACATAATGCTGTTGAGGGGAATCGAAACTGATTTTTTTTTTTAAAGTGGGATGCGCGTTTTTATTAAAACGACGTCATTTTTGCATCCGTATGCACCATGCATGGTGCATACGGATGCACAGCATAATGCTCCCAGCTTCGATCAATCCCACCATATCCTACTCTTTCTTGATGCCGAACATAACCCTAAATGCACTTTCAACGTCTATTGATCAAGAAAGTCTTTCTACAAGAGAAGAGATTATTGAGTGTTTTCTAATACTTTGATCTGTATTTTCGTAGTGAGTGTTTTCTTATATTTTCTTCCGACTTGTGAATGTGGGTGAACACATTTATATGTAGTAAATACTGAATGACGGGAAAATTAGTTAGACTCAGTCCCACTCTAATTGGTATTTAGTCATTGTGATAGATAAATGAGATTAATTCATATTTTTATAATGAGAAATGTAATAGTAGTGGAAGCCCACAAGGCAACAGTGCAATTTTTATTTTATGGACCGTGATCTATGTTATAAATATTTTATTATTATGGCCATTAAACTTGTGACCTTTTGTTAGCCTTTACTTATTTCATTACTTATGTTAAAGGATGTGAAAGGTTTTAATCATCCCTATAAATTGAGGGTGAAGGCTTAATGAAAAGATGGTCTCATGTGATTGTGTTCTATACATTGTGTTCTTCCTCTCCCTTTTACTTATCTATTCTATATACTCATATACATACAATCTTCAAGCATTACCATGCAAACATCACGCGAGAACTAACGAGTTGATATGTCGAATTACAACACGTTATCAACACGAGTCTCTGATGTAATCTCCGGTGAACGGTACTATTGGTTCATTTTTTCTTTGTATTTTGTTTTTAGAATCATACGTCACTGTTTATATATAAATATTATCTGTATATATGGCTATGAGTTTGGTTTGGAACCTTCAATTATTGTTTCTATGAAATGGGTTATAATTCTTCATGTTTGTCAACAACTTTTGAGTGATGAACCCCTCATCAATACATGGTTAAGAATTTGTGTAAATACATGAATTTGTAAATACATATTATCTTTATTTGTTCTCTCAATTCATGTATATGAGATAGGCTCTATATGAATCATGATGCTTTGAAATGGTAAATACATGTGGTTATATGCCAAATTGTATGTATATGTATCCATGTATGTTCTATGACTATGGATATCGAATGCATAATCGGTCCTTATTATGTTTGCATTGCATTGTTGTGTTTGTATTAAAATGTGAAAAAGCATGTGAGTCTTGAATGCGAGATTTAGCTTAAGAAAATAAATTTATTTAACTTATAAAGCTGGACTAGATGCAATCCTATTCTAGATATAATAAAGAACATAAAATAAATAGCAGTAAAAGAAAGCATGCACTAGGATATGTTCATGCAGTTCGGAGCCTCACTCCTACGTCTGCGGGGCCACTCACATCAACCCAAATCCACTATGATAAAAACGGAGTACAAGAGGAGAGTTAATTACACACTACAGTATAACCTATAACTACTCCAGAACCTACTCCAGTGGATCCGATGTGCTGGCGTTCTTCATTGCTTCATGATCTGATTACAAGCCATTCTTCACACTCAACAGTACAGTATATGTTTGGTATAGATGAACCACGACTTTCAGAGTAAAACAATATGAAAGAGTGCGTAAGTGAATGCTAATCAAAGTAGCATTTTATATAGGTAGTAAAGGATCCTTTGATCCTCAAAACAAGCACTCTTCCGATCCTTGATTTCGGCTGCTCCAGTAGATTTAGATCTCCCCTTTGATAGGGTCTTGAATAAATAATTTGAATAAGCTTCATATCTCCTGGATTACTTTCTTGCGCTGATCCATTCAACTACTCCAGACGTTATGACTAATCCAGCAACTAATCCAGAACTACTTTGACGACTAATCTAAGCCAATATTAAGAGGTTTAAATGTGCAACATATTTACACTTACAATCTCCCCCGTTGACTATTAGTTGACAAAACTACCAAAAAGATATCATCGGCTTTAAAAGACAAAATAATTGCCAGATGAATAAAAGATACAATTGATAAGCGGATTAGTCACTAGTCAGGAGTAGCTAGACACACACCCTTCTTAGACTTAACCAATGTTGTGCCAGAGAATTCATACACAATTAAAGCATACAAGCACATAGATAATTAAACACAACGAGAACACAGAGCACATATATTTCACATAAGGTAGTTGCGTATCATTTATCACAGAGTCAAGGCAAAACACGCAACAACTTAACACATAACTACACATAGTGTAGAAGCAAAAAAGAAATAGAGCACACCACATTATTCACTGGCACTTATGGTAAGTTCAAAAACGCACTCCCTCTTACTACGTGCACTCCAGCATCAGAACTAGGTGGAGGAGGAGGAGGTCTCCAAGGCTTCATCATCACCAGTAGGAGCAGCAGTAGAAGCATCCTTAAGAGAAGCAATGTGTCGATTGGTGCGGAGCAGCTGAGCCTCGGCAGTAGAGATGGAAGACTAAAGAGCAAGAGATGCATCCTTCATGGTAGCAATGTGTGAAGAGAGAAAAGTGACTTGCTATCGAAGAACAGCCAGTGTCGAAGCAGAATCAGTAGCAGAAGCAGTCGGTGTAGAGTCTATGCCTGTCGCTGGAGGATCAGCTGGAGCAGGTGGAACTGATGAGAGAGTGGCCCGATCATCATAGTGAGATCTTTGGAAGATGCGAGAGTCCATAGAGGTCTTGTGAGTGGTATGGCAGAGCTCTTCGTTAGAATAGAGTCGTAGACCTTGTTGTTGTAGAATCCCGGTGATAAGACATGGAAACGGGAGATGAATCTTGGCTTCCTTCTTCTTAGCAAAACTCATAATGTGATGATAAATGAGATGACCAAGATCAATGGGCAGTTGATGTCTGACTTTATATAACAGAGAGGCCATCTTCTTAGTGACAGTGTGCACAGATACGTTGGGAATCCAGTTGCTTGATGCTAGGTGAAACAGGACAAAGTATACGGTAGTAAGGACATTCGAGGGAAGACTCCTTGGGCCAGACTGTGATCTCATTGTGGGTAAGGTGTGAGGCAAGAAAATCCCCAGCAGGCTCAAAGAAATCATCACAAGCATCACGCTGAAAATAAGCATATATAATAGAGGGACTGAAATCATACCACACATCCCGTAAGAAAACCTGATGATAATGCGGAGAGGCCGGCAGGAGAGAATCAGATTGGAGATTTTCATAGAACTCCGGAATGAGCCAGGCAGAGTAAGCTCCCACATTTTAGATAGTCTAGAGAAGATTTTGAGCACGAAGAAGAGGAATGATGTTACACGTGCTGATGAGATACTCAATACTGAAGTTATTCTCAACAAGAATGTCACGATTTGAATGTTGTTGCCATAGTGATTCCAGAGCAGGTGAAAGCAGAATAGGCCTGAACATTTTCTCCTTGGAAACCTTAGAGGTCTTGGATTTTGACAAAGCTGCTGGCTATGGGGTAGGAGCAGATGCCGGAGGAGGAGCTGGAGCAGACATGCCAGTCCTCGATCTAGTACGAAAAGCGAGACCAAACAGACGATGTTCAGAATGTTTACTCGGGCGAGTTTCGGACGCAAATTCAATATCTTCAAACAGATTTAATTTTCTCTTAGCCGCTGGAGCTGGGACAGGCGCAACTGGAGTTTCATCTGGATCAGTAATCTTGGCCTTCCCTTTAGCCTTAGAGGATGCAAACGGCACAGAGATAACCGGGACAGCCCTTTGTACACGGGCAGTATTGGGCATATTGGCAATGATATCAGACATAATAGCTGTGTTGGTCCCGATAGGGTGGTGAAAGTCTAGAGGGGGGGGGGGTGAATAGACTTTCAAGCTTTTTCACAATAAATAACTCATTG
Source organism: Ipomoea nil (assembly GCF_001879475.1). Lineage (NCBI taxonomy): Eukaryota > Viridiplantae > Streptophyta > Magnoliopsida > Solanales > Convolvulaceae > Ipomoea > Ipomoea nil. The sequence goes on from NW_017619356.1 coordinate 2,247,658, forward strand.
GTAACTTCAACTCTAAGTAACAAGTAAGTAGAGTAAGTTTGAACTGCACAACGAAATAAGTGTATGTAAAGAGTTATGCCCAATCAGTAATTTGAATCACATGCACGTGTGGAATTAATGTTCAGGTGAGGTGTAAGGATGACATGAATATCTTGAATATTTAAAAGAAATGGTTCACTCAATATTTAACAATAATATTCAAGACTATAGATAAAACTTCGTGTCACGTTGACCGTATGATAAATGTTACATGCAACATGTCAAACTTGCTTAGAATAATTCAAATGTTAAGCATAGAAAGTTTGAGTTACATGCGTACGTGAAAACATGCTAAACCCGAAGGATTAAGATTAACAGTGAATAGTAAACGGGTTAGTCAGATAAGATAGATAGATAGAGCGAATTATGTCAGTGCAGTATGTAAATGAGAGAGGCTTTTTATAGTGGTTCGGAAGTGGCGTAATCTTCCTAGTCCACTTTACTCCATTCACTTCTAGGAGTAATTCACTAATTTCAACACATAGTTACAATAGTGAATAAGCGCTACACAAGCACTTCTTCAGGATGTCTTGCACACAGCTACACCCAACTCCGAGTGTGTCGCACACAGCTACACTCAACTACGAGTATTTCCCACACAACTATACTCAACGCCAACCAATTGTTTTGCACACAACTACACTTAGCAATCATGAGTGTTTTGCACACAGCTACACTCACAAGAGTATTTTTCACACAGCTATACTCTTCTAACAATTACAAATACAAAGGTAATTGTATGTCTCTCCAACTATTTTTGAGACTATTCAGACTAAGTCTCTAAAGAATATTTGAGCACTTGCACTTTTCGAATTTTGCACTTGTTTATCTGTGTGTATCTTCTCTTTGTATTCACCTCTATGCTTTCTTCAAGTCTTCATGGCCCTTTTATAGATAATCAAATATATCCGTTGGAGTGGGATAATTTGATAGTTGAAATTTGAATCTTCATAGCCTGATATTGTTGACAATAGTGGATCTTCAATTTTGATTTGATTGTCAACTTCACTGACAAAATAATATTTTATCTCAACTTGATTTTCAAGTTGTTTCTTAAAATATTATTTTTGTTGTCAATTTGAATTTCCAACGAATCTTTGAAATAAATTCTTCTGATAGAATTTATTTCTAGGATAAGTTTTTATATTCATGCCTTCATAAATATTTCTCCCGTTCTGATCATATCTTCAAGAAACTTTGGACTCTTGTGACATGTGGGTAGATTCAAAATAAATTCCTTCGAATTTATCCATTTTCTGATCATCTTGCTTCTTTGCCATATTGTGCTCCTTTGACTTAGGCACTTCTTGCTTGTTTGACTTAAACATTGTGCTTTTCTGATTTGGTCACATTGTGCTCCTTTGGACACATCGTGCTTGTTCACATTGTGCTCCTTTCACACATTGTGCTTGTACACATCGTGCTCCTTAAGAACATTGTGCTTGTCCGAATTCTTGACTTGTAAAAAATAAACCCTTAGCGGGAATCAATCTCGAGTATGATCGCTTTTTGTAAGGATTTCTACCATTTCGCTGTTATGCTCATCCGGTCATTTGTTGTAACGCTATTCCTTTATGCTTCTTTCCCGGATGAATAATTGTAGGACCAAAATTAATTGCTCAAATTAATTTTGTTCTTCATATGGTAGATTTCCTTTGACTCGATACTCTGATTTATGATGCTTATACTAGAGACCTAAAAACTAAGGGGATCTATAGTACATTTGGCTCATCAAAACTTACAAAAATATTCCTATCAATTTTCCCCCTTTTTGATGACGCCAAAACCTATACTCAGTCATTTGGCTTGTCTTTTTTAAAAAAAAATTATTTTTCAAAAGATTTTATTATTCTAGACATAGCCATGACGAGTTTAACATTTGATTTTGACTCTAGGAAAGGTATTTTTAGCAACAAAAATTCCTATTCGCATTTTTGGATTTTAATGATAATGAATTTTGCAATTTTCCAGTTTATGCGATTTTAATACAATCTAAGCTAAAAATGTTACCTTTCAAGACATAAAAATATCAATAGATAAAAAAAAAACTTAAAAGCATGATAAACAGATAATCGAAGAACATCATTGCAAATTGTCTAATGGCCATACTCCAAGTTCATAGACCATACAAAAACATTGTGACATCAATCATACAAATCATTTGATTATTCTATTTTTCCTTTCTTCTAGCACATGATTTATATGATTCTTAACTTCAATGGAATTGTCACTGATGGCATAATCGTTGCATACCTGCCCAATCACGTAGTAGTTGAATGCTTCAATAATGTTGTTCCCGGGCAGTACACTTTCTTCATACCATATGATGCACTCTTCTATGTTTCTGTCTCCTTGAAGCTCGGCACCATTGACTTTGATGTAATCTCTAAGCACTATGACCATCAAAGATCTTGCATAGCTCTTGATTCTCCTGAAATTCTCATTCGAAACCCACAAGTTTTGGTCACTTGGACCACTCTTCTTCATTCCTTTTGGTAGATCATTCAAGGTTGCCAATCTTGGCAATTCAACTCTACCATCTCTTGGCGTGGATTCCAAATAAAGAGCTGCTTTGTTGTACCAATTGATTTGTTCTTGATTTCCACCTGCACAAACAATTTCACGAAATGATCGGTTAGTGGTATTTGTACTGCTTGATCCACCTGGACTGCCTGCATCACCACCGAACCAATATTCCATTCCTCCTCTTCTTCCAACGTTGGATCTGCCAACAGATCTGCCTCCTCCTCTACTACTGCTTATACCAACATTTCTGGTAGCCATGGCAGTCATAATCATTTTGATGGGTGTCGAATCCAACAAATAATAAAGTTCTTACTCTTATTAATTGTAATAGTAATGAGTAAGGTCGTACCCACAGAGATTGGTTAGACTTATCTTAACAAAAGTCTTAAACAAGAATGGGATGAGAATTGGAACTTAAATAGCAAAAATAAGTTGACAAATAATATCAAATATAAAATAATAATAATAATAATAATAATCAATAGCAACTAGTGTCCAACTCAAGGCATAATATCAATTTAATTCTACCAAGACAGATCATTGATTTCTAAGACAAAATTACTTTACTCTTTACCAAATTGGTTATGGTTATTAACAAGCTCTAATAACCTATCTTTCCTTACTTTGTCGATAAACAAAACAAGCTCTTTGATTACTTCCCTAGCTAATAAACAACCCTAAACAAGCTCTTAGGATTTAATTTACTAACAGCATTAAAAGAATTAGAAAGACTACCAATTCTAGCCAACAGACTCGCAAGCTCGGTCCATTTAAACTAGACTATACATCCCCATAACATAAGATTGAAAATCTATTTTATAATCAACTATGTTATTTCACCACTAATGTTTAGAATACTTAAACAATTACGGATTCAAGCATTCTAAATGACAATTTACTGAATTGAAAATTGAACAACGGATCCTTTTTGCACAATTAACCAAAGCAGTAATAGCAAGATAGTAGAAGACATATAAATAATAAGAAGTAAAGATTAATTAAGCTAGACAAATCTCACTGGTCTTGAAGAATCAAATATAAATAAGCCTTGAATTGGAGAATTAGAATTTAGCAGTACATTGCAGGGAGTGTTTACAGAGTAAATAAAATTGTTCTAAGAAAACTGACTCAAAACTGACTATCCTCTACTGAAGAATTCAGCTCTATTTATACTAGTTCAAGCTCCCAAAAACATCATAAAATAGACCTAATTTCCCTCACATTCACAAATTAAACTCATCTACCCAACCACAAAAAATCAGAAAAATAAATAAAATTTATTTCCTAACCAGAAGAAATTAATAGAATAGACTCCAATTACTCCTTGCCTCAATCTGATTTCATCATGCGTATGAGCTCATGACTGAAGCTTGTCCGTGGAATCCTTCATCGCAGCAATTCGTGGAAGTAGCGTGCGGATGCAATTCATCGCATAAGTCGCAACCGGAGTCTCCTTCGTTTCTGCCGTAGTCGTCGATCGAGTTTGTCGCCTCAGGTGCCGATGGAATCGCTCAAATCTCCTTTACAGTCGCCGATTGAAGCTGCTGCTCTAATCCCTGCGTAAAGTCACGTACAGAGCTGCAAGCCTGCAAATGGAAAAAAAAAGAATGGGTAAATTAATGTTAAATGGAATTTGGGCTTTATAACTTTTAAAGTAATTACATCATTGTTTTGGGCTAAATAAATAAAGCAACAAAGCCTAACTCTTACGGAGTATTTATTATGAACAATCTTAATAGCTCAAAAATAATATTTAAATTTAATTATATAAATAATTATTATATTATTGCAAAATATAGAATAAAGTTTAAAATAAATATAATATTAAATAAATAAAACTAATTTATTATAAAAACTAATCTAAATTAAATATATAAATAGTGCTTATCAAAATTCCCCACACTACTCATTTGCTTGTCCTCAAGTAAAAACATTATTTAAGAAAAACATAAATATATAAAAACTCATAACACTTCATGAACATTGATCTCAAACACATTGTAAATAATTAGCTAGCAGTTTATTTGAAAATGTAGTAAACTAAATAACCAAGCTCTCACGGGAATATCACTCATAACGCACAAGTGTTTGAAGGGTGTATAAATTCACTCAAATCAATTCCTATAGAAATGCTCTACCATAAGCTTGCATATCTTCTCATTCTTCACTACAAGATAACATGCATGATTAAATCATAAGGACTTTTTCAAGGTTGTAATGAGGCTTAGGGCTAAGGGTAGGAATTATTTAGGAAAGTAGTTCAAAAAGCCTTCAAAACTTAGAGGGGCATGATTGAATTAACTAACTCAAAATAAAAATCAAATGAATCCAATCACTCTTATTTTGATAGTTTAACTCCAACCAAATTAACTATCACATCCCATAAGAAACTATTCATAGTTTAGGGAAAATAATAATAATAATAACAAAGATAATAATTATTATTTTTCCTTTCTTCTGTTTTGTTTTGTATTCTTTTTCTGTCATCTTTCTTTTCGTATTTTCTCTTCTTTTTTTTTTTCATTTTTTCCTTTTCATTTTCTTTTGATTCTTTTATTCATTTTTGAAGAATCATTATATATACTTTCTTCTTAATTTCTGTTTCACCAACGTACAATTTCTTCATCATCCACTCCTCAATTTCTTTCTTATACTATTTTTCTTTTTGAAAATACCAACCAAAAAGCTCATAGAATTCCAATGACAAATTCATTATTCTCACTCAAACACTTTGTCAACATTTTTCCCCACACTCACTCTTTATGCATTTACCCAATCAAAGCTCCCCTAATCTTTAGGCAAGGTTAAGGAAATTAATTTCAGGTGTGGCTTATAATGTGGTTCCATAACAACAAAAATACAGTTAAAAAAAGCTCAAAGTGGCTAACAAAGGATAAATAAATCATGGTATAAATAAGCTATTTGGCTAGTGAGGCAAAAAAATCAAAGATGGCCTTAATCATATTAAAAATCATGCACGCATCAAATTAGTTTTGAAGAGAATCAAGGCAAGTTCTAGAGATACAAATCCATGGAAGCTATCACACAAGAACAAAATAATTGGACTGAAGTGTCAGTCAAAGGTTCAAAATCTCACAGGTTCATGCTTGCTTAGTTTAGCCACCACCATATCAAACAAAATACTAAACTAAATAGTCATAATATGAAAGACCAATTATTCAATTATGTTATGAATTGTAGTAAAAATACTATTATTTTTGAAAAATTTATTAGTAAAAATATTATATTATGTTTTTTGAAGGGAAGAATTAAATAATGAATAATAGTTAAATCCCCTCCCCACACTTATTCTTAACATTGTCCCAAATGTTAAATAGAATGTAAAGATAAGAGGAAAATTAATAAAAATGCAAAACAAATAAATGAAAGAATAGAATAAACTCCCCTTGGGTTGCCTCCCAAGCAGCGCCTTTCTTTAACGTCTTTGGCTAGACTCCATCGTCGTCCTAACACATTCCCAAAGTTAGGACTTCTATTCAGCGCAACATTCATTTCGTCATCACCAATCAAATGAGAACTATCTTCCTGCAATAAAATATCCACAGCAAAAACAGATGATATGCCATTCAAATGTTTAATGGTAGTATTAAATATATCAAATTTTATAATTTCACCATCAAACTCCATTGTCAATGTACCATCATGCACATCAATTTTTGATTTAGTTGTTTTCAGAAATGGCCTTCCCAATAATATTAGCGTTGAATCATAAGAATTATTATTATCTTCCATATCAACTACATAAAAATCAGCAGGAAAAACTAACCCTTGTACCTGTACTAAAATATCTTCTAGAACTCCCACAGGATATACATTAGATCTATCAGCAAGTTGAATAATTATACCCGTTCCTTTTAATGGACCAACATTTAGAGATGAATAAATAGATAAAGGCATCACATTAATTGTAGCTCCGAGATCTAACATTGCTCTTTCAATATTAACATTACCTATCTTGCAAGGGATAGCAAACATACCTGGGTCTTTACACTTGGGAGGTAATTTTTTCTGAAGGATAGCTGAAACACTTTCCCCCATACTTACCATTTCATTGCCTTTCAACTTTCTTTTATTTGTGCACAATTCTTTGAGAAATTTAGCATATTGAGGAATTTGTTTAATAGCATCAAGTAAAGGAATATTTACTGCAATTTTTCGAAATGTTTCAAGAATTTCTTTCTCTTCTTCGACCTTCTTGGATTTAGCCAATCTACTAGGAAAAGGCGGAGGAATTACCATTGTCCTTGGATGCTCTCCAATAGGCTTTTGATCATCTTGAGGTTGATGAACTTCTTTTTCCGTTTCCTCATATCGGTTGGGTATTTTCCTCACATGAGTAGGTTCTGACAACTCCTTTCCACTTCTCAATGTAATTGCACTTACATTTTCCTTTGGGTTCACAACAGTTTGTGATGGCAATTTACCTTGAGACTCCAATCTACTCACGGTAGATGCTAGTTGGCTCACCTGACTTTTCAAATGTTGAATACTTGATCTTGTTTCTTGCTGAAATTGTTGTGTGTTAGTAGCAAGTGACCTAACAATATCTTCCAATGACGTACCTGAATTAGAGGATGAAGGTTGTTGTTGTGGAACATGCTGATATTGTTGAAATTGTGGGCGTGCTTTATAGCTAAAATTAGGATGATCCCTCCATCCTGGATTGTATGTATTTGAGTAGGGATCATAATTCCTTTGGGGTTGTCCCGGAAATCCTCCAACTGCATTGACATCCTCACAAGAGTTGTATTGAAGCGTCGGGCACATGTCAGTTGGATGGCCAGTAACAGCACAAATTCCACAAGCTTTTACTTGTTGCACATTTCTTACAACTAACTGTTGAACAAGAGTAGTTAATTGAGATAATTTATTGTCAAGGGAAGAAATATTTACCTCATTCACCCTTCTTGGCGATGCGTCTTGTCTACATCCAAATTGTTGTGAATTAGCAGCCATGACAGATATCAAATCTCTAGCCTCACGAGGAGTTTTGTTCACTATAGCACCTCCACTAGCTGCATCCGTCATATTTCTTTCCATGGGCAGCAATCCTTCATAGAAGTATTGAATAAGGAGTTGTTCAGAAACTCCATGTTGGGGGCAACTTGCACACAGTTGCTTGAAGCGTTCCCAGTATTCGTGGAGGGTCTCTACGTCTCTTTGCCTAATGCCACATATTTCTCTTCTAATGCTAGCTGCACGCGAAGCTGGAAAAAACTTTTCAAGAAATAGTGTTACCATATCCGCCCATGTGGTTATTGTGCTAGGAGGGAGGTAAAATAACCAATCCTTTGCTCTCTCGGCTAATGAAAATGGGAAGGCACAGAGTTTGATTTGATCTTCCGTCACTCCTTGTGGTTTGAAGTTTGAACACACCACATGGAATTCCTTTAGGTGCTTATGTGGATCTTCATTTTCAAGTCCACGAAAAGTCGGAAGTAATTGAATCAAACCTGACCTTAATTCAAAACCAACCTCTAATGCAGGATGTTGAATACAAAGTGGTTGTTGATTCACATTTGGTGCCGAAAGCTCCCACAAGGTCCTTTGTTCTTCGGCCATTGCTTGCTCTACTTCAGAATCGCAGCAAAAGGCAGTTGATTCAGTTGTTGTGTTTGATTGAAGGGATGTTGATGATAGGGCTTGATTTTTGCGCAATTTAGTTTCTTTTCTCAACCTTTTAGCAATCTTCTCGATCTCAGGATCGTATTGCAACTGACCTGTACGAGAAGAACGCTGCATAAAAATAAAAAATCTATTTGACACCAATCCCCGGCAACAGCGCCAAAAATTTGACGGGTGTCGAATCCAACAAATAATAAAGTTCTTACTCTTATTAATTGTAATAGTAATGAGTAAGGTCGTACCCACAGAGATTGGTTAGACTTATCTTAACAAAAGTCTTAAACAAGAATGGGATGAGAATTGGAACTTAAATAGCAAAAATAAGTTGACAAATAATATCAAATATAAAATAATAATAATAATAATAATAATCAATAGCAACTAGTATCCAACTCAAGGCATAATATCAATTTAATTCTACCAAGACAGATCATTGATTTCAAAGACAAAATTACTTTACTCTTTACCAAATTGGTTATGGTTATTAACAAGCTCTAATAACCTATCTTTCCTTACTTTGTCGATAAACAAAACAAGCTCTTTGATTACTTCCCTAGCTAATAAACAACCCTAAACAAGCTCTTAGGATTTAATTTACTAACAGCATTAAAAGAATTAGAAAGACTACCAATTCTAGCCAACAGACTCGCAAGCTCGGTCCATTTAAACTAGACTATACATCCCCATAACATAAGATTGAAAATCTATTTTATAATCAACTATGTTATTTCACCACTAATGTTTAGAATACTTAAACAATTACGGATTCAAGCATTCTAAATGATAATTTACTGAATTGAAAATTGAACAACGGATCCTTTTTGCACAATTAACCAAAGCAGTAATAGCAAGATAGTAGAAGACATATAAATAATAAGAAGTAAAGATTAATTAAGCTAGACAAATCTCATTGGTCTTGAAGAATCAAATATAAATAAGCCTTGAATTGGAGAATTAGAATTTAGCAGTACATTGCAGGGAGTGTTTACAGAGTAAATAAAATTGTTTTAAGAAAACTGACTCAAAACTGACTATCCTCTACTGAAGAATTCAGCTCTATTTATACTAGTTCAGGCTCCCAAAAACATCATAAAATAGACCTAATTTCCCTCACATTCACAAATTAAACTCATCTACCCAACCACAAAAAATCTGAAAAATAAATAAAATTTATTTCCTAACCAGAAGAAATTAATAGAATAGACTCCAATTACTCCTTGCCTCAATCTGATTTCATCATGCGTAGGAGCTCATGACTGAAGTTCGTCCGTGGAATCCTTCATCGCAGCAATTCGTGGAAGCAGCTCGCGGACGCAATTCATCGCATAAGTCGCAACCGGAGTCTCCTTCGTTTCTGCCGTAGTCGTCGATCGAGTTTGTCGCCTCAGGTGCCGATGGAATCGCTCAAATCTCCTTTAAAGTCGCCGATTGAAGCTGCTGCTCTAATCCCTGCGTAAAGTCACGTACAGAGCTGCAAGCCTGCAAATGGAAAAAAAAAAAGAATGGGTAAATTAATGTTAAATGGAATTTGGGCTTTATAACTTTTAAAGTAATTACATCATTGTTTTGGGCTAAATAAATAAAGCAACAAAGCCTAACTCTTACGGAGTATTTATTATGAACAATCTTAATAGCTCAAAAATAATATTTAAACTTAATTATATAAATAATTATTATATTATTGCAAAATATAGAATAAAGTTTAAAATAAATATAATATTAAATAAATAAAACTAATTTATTATAAAAACTAATCTAAATTAAATATATAAATAGTGCTTATCACATTTCCAGCATGCCTTCTAAATGACTGAATCTCTCTTCCCCCTTTTTGGCATAATCAATCAGTGTATGAACCGATTCACGAAGAGATGAAACGGATTAGGAGATGTTCTCATATGAACCTCGAAGGCAGCCTACTTTGGTGTTGATGGAGATGAGATCTGTGTGGACATCACCAATTTGCTTCTCATGTTGATGTACCACATTTAGAATTCCCTGACTTTGATTCACGGCAATAGCTTCATTGGCTTTTCCAGCATTTTTGAGGATTTGAGACAGTTGGATATGGAACTCATTGAGTTGTCCTTTGACATTGGTATTTAATCCGCCAACTTGTCTCTCAAGTGCTTGATGTGTATCAATCAAGTGTTGTTGACTCCTTCGGTTTCATCAAATGAGGTTTCAAATTTTCCTCCTTGAGTATTAATAACATGATCCACATGAGTGTAGATACCTTGAATCATGCTCTTCATTCAGTCAACTAGACTTAGTACAACATTTTCCAGATTTTTCAATCGTGCATTTGAGGTAGTGCCATCAAGATTTTGTTCTTCTTGGGTTGCGGGAATACATCTTGCCCCTTCTTGAGCAGAATTATCTCCAAGCATGTGAGATTGTGCTTGAGTTTCCAACACATTTCTTTCTTCTTCCGGCGTGTGTTCTTCTAACACGTGTGTGTCACATTGGACACTTTCTGCATGTGTAGACTGAATTTCTTCCGTGTGGTGGCTGCCATGCATGGCTTGATCTTCATGGCTAATTTCAGTTTGATTCAACACACTAACATCATATAAGTCAATGTCCATCAAAAGTGGATTCACACCATGTTGATAAAAAAGTTGAGCATGTGTGGCATTGTCTCCTTCTTCGTGTCTAGTAAGCTCAATGGTTTGATCAAAATCATCAATATCAACCAAAAAGTCATCTCCAGTTGGCATGTTCCCTTATGTAGTGTTGACATTAGAAGTCTCGGCCAACTTGGCTTTTAGCTTACTCACAAATGCTCCATTTACGGTTGAGATCAAAGTTGCATGGGCCAATATCAAAACTGCCAATCCATTGCAAGGAGAATACTTCTTCTTCTTCCATACTTGGTCCTCTTGTCATCAATTCTTGGTAAGAGCCAAGTCTCTATTTTCTCCAATTTAGAACTCTTTGATATTCATTCACCAAGATCAAATCAAGTCCATCAACTTGATATATCTCCTCATTCATCACTGTTTCCAGTTCGGCTATTTGAGAGAAAGGGTTCATGATGTTTTGGCTTGTGTTGGGATCAAGATTTGAGGTAGGGTTATGACTTAGGGTGTGATTTTGGCTTGTGGTTGTGGTAGGATTTTGGCTTGATGTAGGACTTTGGCTTGAATTTGGTTCATGACTTGAGGTAGGATTTTGAAGAGGTTGGGGTGTGGGTTGAGGGTTTAAACCCAGGATTTCTACTACTGGCCTTTTTCTAGCTGGAATTCCTCTCGGTTTTCTTTTTCTTTTACGATTGGACTCAGTTGAGACCTCATGGTCTTTGAAGAGTATTCAGTTATTCCCAAATGGTTTTCTAGCCCTCATTGGCAAACCTTTTCTCTTGATAATTTCTCTAATGAGTAACCCGAACCCTAGAATGTGGTTGAACCTGCCATTCCTAATCCTTGCACCTTTCAGAAAATGTGCAATCCAGCTTAATAAAAGCTTGTTCCAGTCTCCCCTAACATCATTCATCAAAGCATGCAAATATCCAATTCTTGTAGGTGGTATGTCCTCCATACTATTCAGTTTGCATAGAATACATTTGTAGATGATTTTTACTAGCATTTCATATTCTAGCTTCAAATCAGATTTGTGACCAGAAAGGTTGGGTTCGAGAGATGCATTCTCATTTCGAATTTCTGCCCAAACTTCAGTGTGATCATATGTATGTATATCAAGGTCCAACAGTGGTTGTTCTAGACTAGATATAGGAAGTCCAAAAGTTGAGTGTAACTCTTGTTCATCAATGGTGATGAGAGTTCCATTTACGGTGGACTCAATGGTCCAACCAACAACTTTGGCATTCACATAAAAATCTGCTACATCTTCATCATAAAATCCAGAATATGGGTAGGAACATAACCTCATTAGATTGCTACTTTGAAGTGCATGGATGATTCTTTGTGCTAGTTCGGTGTTCTTGGCCTCCTTGAGAAATCCGTGAGGGTCAAAGCTTCCTCCAGCTTTGATTCCAACTGTTATCTTGGTGAGATTGAGTTGTGTGGATTGTTCCTCATTCGGTTGAGAGCTAGAATCTCCAATGGTTGCCATAATGTGTTTGGTATTTTTTGTGCATATACATACATACATACATACATACATACATATATAAATATATATATATATATATATATATATATATATATATATATATATATATATATATATATATATATATATATATATATATATATATATATATATATATACACGGTTAGAGAGGCATGCATACATTATGTGCTTTATCAATATGCAATTAAGATAGGTAGGCATAAATGCTAAGATGTGACATATTTTGCATGTGAGACACATAGGCACGAAAATAAGATTAATTAAATCAGATAAAGTAACGAATTTTTTTTTAGATGAAAAATTGAGCTTTTAATTTAAATAGAGTTTAGAAACTTAGCTCAATTCAATCATGCCCATCTCGTGTCTCAATTTCGAAAACCTTGATTCACACAGAGGCTTTGTGAGAATATCAGCTATTTGATTTTCGGTCGGGATGTACTCAATTGTCAATTCTTTCTTTTCAACATGATCTCGGATAAAATGATGTCTCACATCAATGTGTTTTGTTCTTGAATGTAACACGGGATTGTGTGTTATGGCTATGGCACTTGTATTGTCACACAGTATGTTGACATTTTCACAATTCACGCCATAATCCTTCAGTTGTTGCTTAATCCAAAGAATTTGCGCACAACAACTCCCAGCAGCTATATATTCAGCTTCGGATGTGCTTGTAGCTATGGAGTTTTGCTTTTTGCTAAACCATGATACCAATCTTCCCCTTAAGAACTGGCATGTCCCTGAGGTACTTTTTCGATCGATTTTACATCCTGCAAAATCTGCATCTGAGAAACCAGTTACTGTAAAATTACCTTCTTTGGGATACCATAATCCCACATTGACTGTTCCTTTTAGGTATCGAATGATTTTCTTGGTGGTAAGAAAATGACTTTCTTTTGGTTTTGATTGGAACCTGGCACATACTCCCACTGAATAGGATATGTCTGGTCGACTTGCAGTGAGGTATAGTAATGATCCAATCATTCCTCGATATTTCGTTTCGTCAACGTCCTTGCCTTCATCATCTTTATCCAATCTTAAAGACGTGCTCATCGGGATCTTAATTGAGGATTTTCCATCTTGACCGAATTTCTTTATAAGATCTTTTGTGTATTTGGCCTGATTGATGAATATTCCTTCGTTGAGTTGCTTTACTTGTAAACCAAGAAAGTAATTCAACTCTCCCATCATGCTCATCTCAAACTTATTCTGCATTAGCTTTGAAAATTTCTCACATAAAGTTTTATTAGTACTACCAAAAATAATATCATCGACATAAATTTGTACTAATAAAATGTGATCATTTTCTTGAATTCTAAACAAGGTTTTATCAACAAGGCCTTTTGTGAAACCACAGATAATTAAGAACGTTGATAAGGTGTCATACCAAGCTCTCGGTGCTTGTTTTAAACCATATAACGCCTTCTTTAATCTGTAGACCTTATTAATATCACCTTTTACCTCGAAATTGGGTGGTTGCTCGACGTAGACTTCTTCTTCAAGTAAGCCATTTAGAAATGCACTTTTCACGTCCATTTGGTATACCGTGAAATTCTTGTATGCGGCATATGCTAGAAATATTCTGATGGCTTCAAGTCTTGCAACGGGTGAAAATGTTTCATCGAAGTCTATTCCTTCTTCTTGTGAATATCCTTTTGCCACTAATCTTGCTTTATTTCGAACAACAATTCCTTCTTCATTGGCTTTGTTCCGGAAGACCCATTTGGTTCCAATTACATTGTAATTTTCGGGTCTTGGAACTAATTCCCATATGTCATTTCTTTTAAATTGATCAAGCTCTTCTTGCATTGCATTAATCCAGTCTGGATCACTTAGAGCCTCTTCAATGCTTGTGGGCTCCACCTGAGAAAGAAAACAAGAAAATAAAGCATCTATATTTGAGGACCTTGTTTTTACTCCTTCTCGTGGATCTCCAATTACTAGCTCTGGAGGGTGATTTTTGAGCCATCTCAAGTCAGGTTGTAGATTGCATGGATTTTCCACGTTTCCTTGCTCAGTAGGTAAGTTGGAGGTAGACACATTTTGCTCATCAGATTGTTCTCCAACTTGTGTTTCAACTTGAGAATTTTGATTTCTCACGTGTGGATCTTCATTTGCTTCCACGTGTCCTTCACTATTGCAATCAATGTCCAATTTCTCTATTCCTTGCACAATATGATCTTTAAAAGATATGATAGTATCATTAAATGATTTTTCAACTTGACAACTTTTCTGGTCATTTTTGTTGCTCTGGGTTTTCTTCTTGTGAACTTCATCAAATGTAACATGGATTGATTCTTCTACCACCATTGATCTTTTGTTCAATACCCTGAAGGCTTTACTGGTAGATGAATATCCCAAAAATATTCCTTCATCTGCACGCTCATCAAAAGTCTTTAGATAGGTTTTACCATTATTAAGAATAAAACATTTGATACCAAAAGTATGGAAATAATTAAGTTTAGGTTTTCTCCCTTTCTATAATTCGTAGGGAGTCTTATTGTAAGACTTGGGTATCAAGCTTCGATTTTGCGTATAACATGCGGTGTTGATTGCTTTAGCCCAATATCTTTTAGGTAGCTCGGCTAACATAATCATCACACGTGCGGCTTCTTTCAGCGTTCTATTTCTTCTTTCAGCTACACAATTTTGTTGTGGTACGTGCGGCAGATAATTGATGTAGAATTCCTTGAGAATTGTTGTAGTCTTCAATTACTTGATTCACGAACTCTGTTCCACGATCATTTTTGGATTTTTGCAATTTTCAAGTCTTTCTCGTTTTGTAGTAGCTTAAGTAGCTCTGGCAGATTTTGCTCCACTTCATTTTTCTTTTTGAGAAATATTGTCCATGTGTACTTGGAAAAATCATCAACAACAACTAGTGTATATTTCTTACCACTTAGACTTACTGGGTTTATTGGACCAAATAGATCCATGTGTAGTAGACTTAGTGGTCTTGTTGAAGATTCTTGAGCTTTGGATTTGAATGATGACTTGATCTGCTTTCCTCTTTGGCAAGCATCACATATTTGATCTTTCTTGTAAACAATATCGGGTAGACCTTCAACTAGTTTGTTTCTTGCTAGCTTGTTGATGGTCTTGAAGTTTAGATGATTCAACTTCCTGTGCCATTCCCAACTTGTTGCGTGTGCGTTGTTTGCTAGTAGACATACTGAATCTTTTGTCGTGTTCCAATCAACCACGTACATATTTTTCTTCCTTTTTCCTTCGAGCACAACTTCTCCCGTGGAATTATTCTTCACTTGACATTTGTTTTTGAAGAATTCTACTAGATATCCTTTGTCACAAAATTGACTTGTACTTAACAAGTTGAATTTTAGACCTTCAACAAAGGATACATCTTCAATTCTTAAGCCATTGCGAAATATTGTACCAATTCCTTTGGTTATGCCGTATCGTTCATTTCCACCGAATACGACTTTTGGTCCTTCGATATTTTTAAAGTTCACAAGACTAGATTTATTTCCATTCATGTGTCTAGAACATCCACTATCGAAGTACCAAACTTCCTGTAAATAAATTACACATTTTTAGGTACCCAACATGATTTGGGTCCTTGGGTGTTAGTCATTTTTGGTACCCAAATCCACCTTGTACTCACTGATCTAAGTCTAGGTGATTGGTAACCATTAAACATATTATAATCATAACTAATTTTTGAAAACATTTTTGGTGCCGGTTTTTGAAAATTGACTCAATTTTTTGGCACTTGGGAAGTAGATTGTTTGAGCCTATGATAGGAATTAAATCTAGACTTAGTCCATGGTTTAATATAATCAAACCAATCTTGTTTAAAGGGATAAAATTTCCCTGCCCCAATTCTCGGATTTCTTCCCATTTTCCTACGAGGGCTTTGTGCACTTGACTCATTGGTGTGTTTCCATTTAGGAACAAACTTTTGTCTTTTTATATACTGCTTAGGCGAAATATTGTTTCTTTGAGGCTTCGGCCTAACAACATTTAGTCTTACATTAGTTTGATAACCAATTCCTTGTCTCACTGTGCTTTCTTGACCTTTTACAAATTTTACTACTTGGACTTTATTATTTAAAGTAGTAGTAGAATTGGTCAATTTCTTAGAGGTTTGAGAACACGATGGATCATAACCAAGTCCGGTTTTATCACTTGAGGGTTTTTGCATATTTACCATTTTGTCCATTATTTTGGATGAATGTGTAAATGTTGCTATAACCTCTCTAAGGTTGTGTTCTCTCACTTCCCTTGATTTACACTCTTCTGGAAGATAAATAATTTTATCTTTCAAGTCTTTCACTTCAAGTAGAACATTTTGCAATTTTTCTTTTAATTGATCTTTTTCAAGAATCAAAAGATTATTGCGCTCTTTGAGTTGAGAGTGAGTGTCCATTATGGTTTGACATTCGTCCATTAAGTGAAAGAAGGACTCTCTAGAGAATGAAGAATTTACAGAGTCATAAGAATTAGATGTTACCTCATTTTCTTCATTTGCCAAAAGACACATGTCCTCGTAGGATGAGTTGTTGGAGATACTCATGCAAAATATTGCATTATCATCTTTTGAGGCGTCACTTTCATCACTTGAAGATTCCTCTGACTCACTAGTCTCTAGTGGGTTACTAATGAGTGCTTTTATTCTCTCCTTTGTAAATCTTTTATTTTTGGTATTGAATTCTTCCTGTTGAGAGTTAGAAGTATTTGTGTATTGACTTTTACTTACCTTGGGGTGTGGACAACTTGCTTCAAAATGTCCAGGCTTTCTACAATTGTAACACAAATTTGAATCTTCCTCAACTATTTCTTTCTTCGAATTCTTTGTTGCATTCCACGATTTTCCTTGTGGATTTTTCTTGTAGTTGCTTCTCTTCATGAATTTCCTAAATTTCTTGACAAAGAGAGCAAATTGATCATTAGGCAATAATTTAACATTTTGTACTGGCCTTGAAGTTGATGGTTGCTCAGCTATGAGTGCGTTGTTCTTTTCTTCATGATCTTCCTCTATTCTTGATTTCATCTCAAATTCATAAGCTTTTAGATCACTAAATAGCTTATCGGTTGATAGGGTTTTTAGATCCCTATGATCTCTCATGGCCGTGACCTTCATGTCCCATGTAGATGGTAGACCACGTAGAATTTTTAGTGAAATTTCCTTTTGATTAATATCTTTTCCAAGATCATTAATCTCTCCTAAGATTTTAGCAAATCTTGTTTCCATGTCGGTAATATTCTCGCCGTTTAGCATTTTGAAATCCTCGAATTTCTTTAATGCTATGGTGAGCTTATTATCATTTTCTTGCTCATCTCCTTCACCAATTTGAATGAACGTTTCCCAAACTTCCTTCGCGGATTGACATTTTCGAACTTTTGGGAATATCGTGTCATCGATAAACTTAAACAAAATATCCTTGGCAATATTGTCCAAGTTATTTCTAGTTCTATCTTCACGAGACCATTCCACTTTCGGTTTTGGAATGTATTGCGGAGTCTCACTTGTTTGTACGGATGAAGTGTTGACTTGCAAAATTTCAATAGGACCACTGGTGATTACTTCCCACATTTCATCATGTAATGCGGATAAATATACCTGCATGCGAATTTTCCAATCATCAAATTTTTCTAAGGAAAACAATTGATTTTGGGCAAGAGCCATATCTCTTTTCATCATTTTGATGTTTCGAGATCTGTCTAGCAGTAAAAATTGACTCAAATAGACAACCGCTCTGATACCAATTGTTGGTCCCGATAGGGTGGTGAAAGTCTAGGGGGAGGGGGGTGAATAGACTTTCAAGCTTTTTCACAATAAATAACTCTTTGGTAACTTCAACTCTAAGTAACAAGTAAGTAGAGTAAGTTTGAACTGCACAGCGGAATAAGTGTATGTAAAGAGTTATGCTCAATCAGTAATTTGAATCACATGCACATGTGGAATTAATGTTCAGGTGAGGTGTAAGGATAACATGAATATCTTGAATATTTAAAAGAGATGGTTCACTCAATATTTAATAATAATATTCAAGACCATAGATAAAACTTCTTGTCACGTTGACCGTATGATAAATGTTACATCAACACGTCAAACTTTCTTAGAATAATTCAAATGTTAAGCATGGAAAGTTTGAGTTACATGCATACGTGAAAACATGCTAAACCCGAAGGATTAAAATTAACAGTGAATAGTAAACGGGTTAGTCAGATAAGATAGATAGATAGAGCGAATTATGTAAGTGCAGTATGTAAATGAGAGAGGCTTTTTATAGTGGTTCGGAAGTGGCGTAATCTTCCTAGTCCACTTTTCTCCATCACGTCTAGGAGTAATTCACTATTTTCTACACATAGTTACAATAGTGAATAAGCACTACACAAGCACTTCTTCCAGATGTCTTGCACACAGCTACACCCAACTCCGAGTGTGTCGCACATAGCTACACTCAACTACGAGTATTTCGCACAGAGCTATACTCAACGCCAACCAAGTGTTTTGCACACAACTACACTTAGCAATCACGAGTGTTTTGCACACAGCTACACTCACAAGAGTATTTTGCACACAGCTATACTCTTCTAACAATTACAAATACAAAGGTAATTGTATCTCTCTCCAACTATTTTTGAGACTATTCAGACTAAATCTCTAAAGAATATTTGAGCACTTGCACTTTTCAAATTGTGCACTTGTTTATCTGTGTGTATCTTCTTTTTGTATTCACCTCTATGCTTTCTTCAAGTCTGCTTGGCCCTTTTATAGATAATCAAATATATCCGTTGGAGTGGGATAATTTGATATTTGAAATTTGAATCTTCATAGCCTGATATTGTTGACAATAGTGGATCTTTAATTTTGATTTGATTGTGAACTTGCCTGACAAATTAATATTTTATCTCAACTTGATTTTCAAGTTGTTTCTTAAAATATTATTTTTGTTGTCAATTTGAATTTCCATCGAATCTTTGAAATAAATTCTTCTGATAGAATTTATTTCTAGGATAAGTTTTTATATTCATGTCTTCATAAATATTTCTCCCGTTCTGATAATATCTTCAGGCAACTTTGGACTCTTGTGACATGTGGGTAGATTCAAAATAAATTCCTTCGAATTTATCCATTTTCTGATCATCTTGCTTCTTTTCCATATTGTGCTCCTTTGACTTAGGCACTTCTTGATTGTTTGACTTGAACATTGTGCTTTTTTGATTTGGTCACATTGTGCTCCTTTGGACACATCGTGCTTGTTCACATTGTGCTCCTTTTGAACATTGTGCCCCTTTCAGACATTGTGCTCCTTGGGCACATCTTGCTTGTACACATCGTGCTCCTTTCAGACATGGTGCTCCTTGGGCACATCTTGCTTGTACACATCGTGCTCCTTAAGAACATTGTGCTTGTCCGAATTCTTGACTTGTAAAAAATAAGTCTTTAACAAGAATCGATCTCAGGTATGATTATTTTTTATAAGAACTTCTACCATTTCGCCATTATACTCATCTAGTTTTTTTTTGTAACGCTATTCCTTTATGCTTCTTTCCTGGATGAATACTTGTAGGACCAAAATTAATTTCTCAAATTAATTTTGTTCTTCATATGGTAGATTTCCTTTGACTCGATACTCTGATTTATGATGCTTATACTAGAGACCTAAAAACTACGGGGATCTATAGTACATTTGGCTCATCAAAACTTACAAAAATATTCCTATCAAGCTGCTTGAACGGAAGGATCCTCAGGCTCAGAGACTATGTCATGAATTGATACCTCAACGTCCTTCGGAACAGAGCCTAGAGCAGAGACAGGATCAGCAGTAGCTGGATCTGAGGCTGGAGCAGCTGCTGGAGTATAAGCCTTAGCAGTGACTGGATCATGTGAGTGCTCAGCCATTGTGGAATTGGCCTCGTCGGAGCGTTGTGGTAAGGAACCTGTGGAAGCAATTGCAGACAGAGGCACAAGAGACAGACCGGTAGAGGGATCCAAAGCCAAAAAAACAATAGCAACAACACAAAGAAGCCAACACACAACCAAAGCGAATAAATCAAATTTGACCACAAGGATGCAATGCATGCCTATAAAATAGCAACAAGTGATTGCTTCCTAAGAGGATAAAGAAATCAAACCGTAGATTGAGCCCGTAGCTGTCGAGCTTGAATCTCAGCCTGAAGATCACCTTTGTCGAACACTTCATCAAGAGGCCACGGATCATCAGTGGTTCCCGTAGCTCTAGCAAAAATTTCCTTTGAATCTCGCACGGATAATTCCTCCATTAGAGCTGGATGTCGAAGCAGAGTGGCAAGAACATGACGAGATGCGAGATCCGAAATCGGAGCTGTGCCTCGAAGGATTTGGCGATAAAGATACAATCGCTCATCTTCCGTAAGGTAAAAAAGGAACGGGTTAAGATTAGAATGGCTAGCCATGTGTGAGAAAGGAGATTCTGGATCGATTGGGTAGAAGATTTAGTCTAGGATTCGAATTTTAGATGGAAAGATTGGGAAGAGTTGAAAGGAAAGTGGGAGTGAAATTAGGGATTGGATTCTAAAAGAATGGGGAAGAAGGCGGTGGTGTATAATAGCCAGGAGAGAGAAAGAATTAATAAAAAAAATAAGACACATAGTGCGGTCAAAAGAGACTGATATTCCGGTCTGGAGAACTGACTGGAGTAGAGAGCAGATCTGGAGGATTTTCTGGATTAAACCTGAAATGGAAAAACAAAAACACAAAACAAAGAAACACAGAAAAAACTTTATTATTCTAAAAACAACTTAGATGGAAAACCTGCACACTCCGAGAGCAGCCCGAAGTAATTCAAATCTTGTGTTATCCATGGGTTTTGTAAATAGATCAGCTAGATTTTTCTCCGTTGAAATGTACTCCAGGTTGATCTCCTTGTCTTCTACCAGTTCTCTTATGAAATGATGCCGTATTTCAATATGTTTAGTTCGAGAATGTTGAACTGGATTTTTTGAGATGTTGATGGCACTGGTATTGTCACAATAGAGTGTCATGTACTCTTGATGTAAACCATAATCTTGAAGCATTTGTCTCATCCATAGGAGCTGCGTACAACAGCTACCAGCTGCTATATATCTAGCTTCAACTGTGCTGAGAGATATCGAATTTTGTTTCTTACTTAGCCAGGCAACTAAGTTTTTTCCAAGGAAGAAACACCCACCAGAGGTGCTTTTGCGATCATCTGCATTTCCGGCCCAGTCGGCATCACTGTATCCTACAAGATTCAAGTTAGTATCATTCGAAAACCAAATGCCGTAATTGAGAGTACCTTTGACATATTTAATTATTCTTTTCACGGCTTTGAGATGTGATTCCTTTGGAGTAGCTTGAAATCTGGCACATATTCCAACACTCAACATAATTTATGGAGGACTTGCTGTTAGGTATAGAAGACTTCCGATCATGCTCCTGTATAGAGTAGGATCAATTGGCTTTCCTGATTCATCCTTGCTTAATTTTGTAGTTGTAGATATTGGCGTTCGTGCTTCTTTAGCTGACTCAAGTCAGAACTTCGTTAGAAGTCCTTTTGCATATTTCTCTTGAGATATAAATATACCTTCATTGGTCTGTTGAACCTGTAGTCTTAGAAAATAGGTTAGTTCACCGATCATACTCATTTCGAATTCCTGTTGCATGACTTGAACCAGTTGATCTGTAGCACCTGTTTGAGTGGAACCAAAGATAATATCATCAACATACACCTGAGCAATAGTAATATGTTTACCTGACCTTTTGATAAATAAAGTTTTGTCAACTTCCCCTCGGTTGTAGCCGTGCTTGAGAAGATACTGGGATAGTCTTTCATACCAGGCCCTTGGAGCTTGTTTTAGGCCATATAGAGCCTTGTCCAGTTTGAAAACATGATCAGGATGATGAGAGTCTTCGAAGCCTTTAGGTTGAGCAACATATATATCTTCGGATAAATATCCATTTAGAAAACCCGTTTTGACATCCATCTGAAACAGCTTTATTCCTAGCGCACACGCTTTACATAGTAAAAGGCGAATAGATTCCAGGCGTGCCATAGGTGCAAACGTCTCTTCATAGTCGATACCTTCAATTTGAGAGTAGCCTTGTGCAACCAGTCTTGCTTTGTTGCGAGCAATATTTCCAGCTGAATCAGTCTTGTTGCGAAAGATCCATTTTGTTCCTACAACATTTACACCTTCAGGTTTAGGGACTAGATTCCATACCTTGTTACGTTCAAATTGCCCGAGTTCTTCCTGCATGGCTTTAATCCAGTGTTCATCAGATAGAGCTTCTTTTACCATCTTGGGTTCAATCTTTGACGTGTAACACGTATACCCTGCAAGCTCAAGATAATTCCGCTTAATACCTCTAGTTCGTAGTCCGGAGGATGGATCTCCTATGATGTTTTGTGTATGATGATCTTTGTGAGTTCGGATAGCTACTTTGAGTGCTCCAGCATCTGGTTCTGGACCACGTTCTGGACTAGGAGTTGAAGTCGGAGTAGGATCTGATGACGCAGTTGCAGGAGGTTCTAGATCATTTTTGTCGGATTCTGGAGTAACTTCGGAGTCAGAGACTCTTATGACCTTGGTTATTTCATCTGGTTGATCATCAACAACCACATTTGCTGATTCCATGATGGATTTTGTGACTTTGTTGTAGACACGGTAGGCACGACTATTCGTTGAGTACCCAAGAAAATACCCTTCATCACTTTTAGGCTCGAATTTTCCAGTTGGGCTTCGGCCCTTCAAGATAAAACATCGTGAGCCAAAAATTTGAATGTAGTTAATAATAGGCTTCTTACCTTTCCATATTTCATACGGAGTGTGATGCGTTCCTGGTCAAAGATATACTCGGTTTATCGTGTGACACGCAGTACTTACTGCTTCAGCCCAAAATCTCTGAGGCAAATATTTTGCATTGAGTAGAACCCGAGCCATCTCTTGAATCGTCCGATTCTTCCTTTCAACGATGCCATTTTGTTGTGGTATTTTAGGTGCTGAATATTCATGGAACATACCCACCGATGCACACCAATCATCGAACACTTGATTGTCGAATTCACGTCCACGATCACTTCTGATGCGTATGATTGACTCATCTTTCTCTTTTTGGAGCTTTAGGGCCAGAGCTTTGAAGGCTTCGAACGTTTCTGACTTTTCCCTGAGAAAACTGACCGACGAAAAATGAGAAAAATCGTCAACACAAACTAGAATGTACCTTTTACCTCCAATGCTTTCTGTTCGGGTAGGACCAATGAGGTCCACGTGAATGAGTTCCAAGCAGTGTGTGGTATTGATCATATTTTGAGAGGTATGCGCTGCTCTAGTTTGTTTTCCAGCTTGACAGGCACTGCATACTCCAACTGTTTCTATCTTGATGTTAGGTAGGCCTCGTACACCCTCAATCTTGATTAGTTTTTCAAGTGAGCGATAATTTAAGTGAACTAATTTTTGATGCCATAGTTTTGATTCTTTTACGCTGGACCTGTAAAAGAAAGAATCGTTAGTTAGTATATAGCAATTATTAGAAGATCGTTTATCTTCCATGACACAGTTCTTTTGGTAGTCTGTGACATTGCAGCTGTCTTTTGTAAATCAGACTTTCCATTCCTGGTCACATAATTGGCTGATGCTTATCAGATTTGCGTGCAGACCTTCCACTAAGAGAACTAGTTTGAGTTTGGGTAGACCTGTGTGTTAGAAATATATTGTAATAGATTTTTGATATGCCAAATTGTATTTCAGAATCCCAATTTTATTTGTTAAGTCTAGGCGTGTCATAGACCATGAAAGGAAAATTAACAAAAATGAAGAAAGGGAAAAATACGAAGAAGAAGATGTATGCGTATGATATGTATACAAAATAAGTCCACACGCCCAAATCAAAGAAGTAGTCATACTGATGAATCTCATACGATGAAACGAGAAGCAAACCAAAATTCATGAAGATATCTTGAAATTCAAGCATCTATGGAAAGAAAGAAGTACATCAAGAGGAATACTATATTTATTAGTAATTTGTATAGCCAAGATGGATGAAAGCTTGATGTATAAATCGTAAGGTTTTAAGTTCAAAACTCACTCCCTACAATTTTATAAAGAAGCCTTAAATCAGTTCCAAGAGATGAAGTAGGAGCTGAGGTTTGAAAAAAGGAGCTGATGTTTCAAAAGAGATTTTGAAATCAATTAAATAATAGAACTGGGAGACAAGGACAAGGTAAGAGCAGAGGTTGGAGCTAAGGTTTCAAAAGAGGTTTCGAGACCAGGTTTCAAAAGAGGTTTCGAGACCAAGTTGGAGCAGAGGTTCCAAGATCAGTTTAAGGTTTCAAAAGAGGTTTCGAGACCAAGATCAGTTTAAGGTTTCAAAAGAGGTTTCGAGACCAAGTTGGAGCAGAGGTTCCAAGATCAGTTTAGAAATCAATCAATTAAATAATAGAGATTGGAGATGAAGTATGAGATGAAGTTTCAAAGGCTATATATAGTAAGAGCTGAAGTCTCATCAAGCTATATATAGTAAGAGCTGAAGTTGGAGCTGAGGTTCCAAAGCTATATATAGTAAGAGTTGAAGTTGGAGAAGAAGTTTCAATCAAGGACTGAATTCTCACCATCAAAATGAGACCCAGATCAAGAGATCTCATTGGCCGAAACACTTCATCAGTAGCCATACAGAGAGAATAAAATACACAGAAGATCAAAGACCCAAAAGGCGCATGATCTACATCAGAATTATTTTAAGGCCCTTCACGTGAAGATAAGATCTGCATCAGAAATATTTTAAGTATCTTCACATGGACTACATGCTAAGCAACGGCCAGAAACTCAGAGATATTATTTTTAATATGATCTTCTGAGAAAGCTACAGATCTTCTGCAAAAGGCTACAAGAATTCAAATCTGAGATTTGGAATTCAAATTTGAGATCTACAATTCAAATTTGAGATTGTCTTTTTCCAACGGGCAACTTCTCAAGACCAGCTATAAAAGGATGAAGAATGAAGCAGATCAACCCACTTTCCACACTTCCAACGAACCAAAGCAGCACATACGAACAAGTGCTATACTCAAAAGTGAGAAAATATTCAAGTGAGAGAAAAACACTCAGAGAGCTCAAAGAGAAAATGTGTTTAATTCTTCATCATTGAAAGACTTGCTGCATATTGAAGATCCATTCAAGAAGTCTCAAAGTTGGAAAGTCAGTAAAACTTGTTTTTCTACAAACAAGTGAATCAACAGTGTTGGAGAACACTGGACGTGATTAGTGCGGGCTTTGTGATCAAAGCACTAGTTCACGGGATACGTCGTCCGGATCATGGAAGACGGGGGGAAAGTAGCATGGAGTTGTGAAATCCTGGATTGTCACACGGAGCTATGAGATCCGAAACAGCAGTGTCGGAGGCACTAGGCGTGATTGGTGTGGGCTTGGTGATCAAAGCACCAGATCACGGGATACGTCGACCGGATCGTGGAAGACGGGGGGGAAAGTAGCACGGAGCTATGAAATCCTGGAAAGTAGCACGGAGCTGTGAAATCCGAAGCAGTGTGGGCTTAGTGATCAAAGCACTAGATCACGGAAATTCATTGTATCTAGGAACCAAGAAGTGGTTGATATAGTGAATTGCTCTTGGATGATAAGAGCAAGTGGAGTAGGAGGATTACATCACCTCGCGAACCACTATAAATTGCCTTGTGTCATTTACTGCTTTATTTACTTACTGCTATCACTGATAAGCTTAATTTCTAGGCATTATTTAGAGTAATTTTAGTTAGTGTTTTTGCATAAATAAATTAAGTTTTAGGGTTAATTTTATTATAGATATGATATTTAGTTATATGTTATTAGTTTAGATTGGTTTTAATAAATATTAGGCTAATGTTACATTTTTATTAATATTAATAAATGTTTTATTTTATCTATAGTATTAAATTCACTTAGTAGTTTTATATCTTCAAATTTTAAATAGTGCTTTATTAATTAAGTGTTATTAAGTAGTGATTAGGTTATGGTTGTTAGGCTTTTAATTAATTTGGCTTTGTTTCTTTTACAGATTAGCGCAGCAGAGAAAGGAAAAAGAAAAAGGGTAATTAAATTGGGATTTGTGCAGCATAAAAGAAAGATAGAGATAAGGTTTAGGGTTTTTTGTTTTCGGTTTTGGGCAGAACATTACGGAGGAGACGGAAGCAGAAAGAAAATAACAGGGATATTACGAAAGCTTGGGAGCGGCAGCAACGTCTTCGGTGCATAGATCATCGGCGAGCAAATCCGAGACTCCATCGCAATTCTTAGGCTTGAATTATTTCCTTTCCCTACTTTATTTCTTGTTTAAATTTCCAGAATGATGTTCCTTGAATTTTCCATGCATTTAATTATGATTATTGGCTAAAACTTTAATTAGGGATTTGGATTAGCCTATATCAGATTGATTGACTATTTTTCATGTGTTAATTCTTCCAATTTCAATTGAATAATTGAATTGGTTATATTTATTTTATGTATTTTAATTGTGGATTGTGTGACTGGCCATTGCATAATTCTAATATTAGGGTTCATGAGAAGAACTGACAGGTGAATTATGAACCTAGAACTCGTAAGATAAACACAATTGACTTAAACTAGACATAGCTTTAGGTATTTGTGGTGATATTTGATTGTTGCTTAATGGGTTTAATTAATGTTGGTGAGATATCGACGGATGATCACAGTTAATTGGATACAACCTAGTAGCTCGACGGAGTATTAGGATATAATTGGAGCAATCATCACTATAATTACAAGAATTAGTACTTAGGAGAGTCAGTTAATTAACTAATAGGTGAACCCCAAATCCCTAGTCTTCTCTCAATTGAAATTTTCTTCTGCTTAAAATTGATAAATATTCTATTTAATTACATTAATTCTATTTATTTGCATCTTTCTTTATCAACAAATTAATTATTTAAGTTAACAGTTAATAGTGTTTTTCGTGGGATCGACCATGGAATACTCCAGGAATTTATACTGTGATTGACTCTGTGCGCTTGCAGATTATAGCAATCAAGTTTTTGGCGCCATTGCCGGGGAACACTTGATTAAACTGTTTCCTTTAATTTTTTCTTTTCAAATTTATTTTAGTTGGTTGGTTCGTTATTACTTTATTTTTATTCTTATTTTTATTTTTATTTAGTTTTTGTTTTTCTATTTTTATTTTATTCTGTTTATGAACTTAAGGCGATCACTGAGGCATAAAAATACTGAATTATTCCCTATTGATCTTGAAATTGAGCGTACTTGCAGAAAAAACAGGGTACGAGGGCGGCTTGAAATGGCTGAAAACAATAGAGTGGGTTAACAGGATGACCCCATACCACCAATAGTTCCACCTCCTCAAAATCAAGCATCTCAACCACGTCTTCGAGACATCCAAAGACCGGTAATAGTTGTTAACCCTTCTTGCATTCAATTATCTGATGCAGCTAGAAATTATGAATTGAAGACTTTCCATCTGAATATGCTCCCTACCTTTAACGGTTTGGGAAGTGAAGATGCTTTGGGTTTCATGCGTGAGATCTATAGTACGGTACAAACTTTACCTTTAAATAATTTATCTGAAGAAGAGCTTAGAATGAAATGTTTTCCATATTGCATGAGGGGTGATGCTAGGCAGTGGTTGTTAAATTTACCAGAGGGTTCTTTAAGAGCTTGGGATGATGTTTACAATGCTTTCATGTTTAAATATTATTCATCTCAAAAGACAATGGACTATAGGAGTAGGATATGCACTTTCACTCAAAGAGAGGGTGAATTATTTCACGAAGCATGGGATCGTTTTAAATTGCTTTTGACACAATGTCCACACCATCAATTCCCATTGTTATTGTTGACACAATTCTTTTATGATGGTTTAACTCCTAATTGTCAGTCTCTTGTAGATACTGCTGCAGGTGGATATACAGGTGATAAAAATAGTGATGAATTAGAAGCTATCTATGAGAACATAGCTAGTAATTCTCGACAAAAGGCAGTGAGAGGTCGAAGAGCTGCTGTGCATGAAATTAGCACACAATCTGAGTTGACAACACAAGTGGCTGAATTGACTAAACAGATGAACTTGTTGATGACTCGTGATAGTTCGAATAGAGAATTTTGTTCTTATTGCAATACATATGGTCATAATTCTTCTGTTTGTATGAATGCAGAGTCATCACAACCATCTTATGAGGAAGCTAATTACATGGGATCCAACATGGGTAGGCAACAACCAAGAAATGATCCATTTTCTAATACATATAATCCAGGTTGGCGAAATCACCCTAACTTCTCATGGAGAGATCAAGGTAATGCAAGACCAATGGGACCACCCGGATTCCAGCAACAGGGACCATCAGGATTCCAACATCAGCAATACAGACCTTTCCAGCAGCCACCTGCGCCACAACAGTCTCAACTTCCTGCTCAGGAGAAGAAGCCTCAATTGGAGGAGATGTTCATGCAATACATGGCTAGCCAGGACACAATGATGAAGAAAATGGATGCTAAAATTGATAAATTTGCTCAGTCCAGCCAAGCATCCATTCATAATTTAGAGGTGCAAGTAGGTCAGTTGGCTAAACTAGATGCAGAAAAAGATCGAGGTAAGTTTCCTAGTACCACTGAAATAAACCCTAGGGAAGGAGTTATGGCTGTCACCTTGAGAAGTGGTAAGATTTTGAAAGAAAAAGAACCCATGAGGGTTGAAAAAGAGAGTGATAAAGAAGAGGAGCAAGTGCCTAAAGAGAATTCTAGTGATCAAAACATCACTTCCTCTATAGTAAAACCATATGTACCTCCCATTCCATACCCACAAAGGTTACAAAATAGGAACCAGGATAATAACTTCAAAAGATTCTTAGAGGTTTTTAAAAAATTACAAATTAATATTCCTTTTGCAGAAGCACTTGCCAATATGCCATCTTATGCCAAATATATTAAGGAAATTGTGTCTAATAAAAAGAAACTGGAAGAGTTTGCTACTGTGCATCTAAATGAGGAGTGCAGTGCTATTTTGCAGAGCAAATTACCTCCTAAGTTAATGGATCCAGGAAGTTTTCTATTCCTTGCACTATTGGTAATACTGTAATTGATAAATGCTTATGTGATCTAGGTGCCAGTATTAACCTTATGCCTTTAACTCTTTTTAATAAGTTGGAAATAGCTGAAATGAAGCCAACGACAATCTCTCTTCAACTTGCTGATAGATCAGTCAAGTACCCGCTTGGAGTAGTGGAGGATGTATTGGTAAAAGTTGGTAAATTTTATTTTCCTGCTGATTTTCTGATTCTTGATATGGGTAGTGACACAGATACATCTCTTATACTTGGTAGACCATTTCTGTTAACAGGAGGAGTATTAATTGATATGCCTTTAGGGAAATTGATTTTTAGAGTAGGTACAGACAAAGAGGAATTCTCTATCTCTAAAGCTGTAAAATTACCAACATTTGATGAATCATGTCTTTTCGTTGATGTTACTGAGAAACCTTCAGAAGAAGAATTTTTTAAGCATTCACCTAGTGAAACACCACATCAACTTGAACTTAAACCACCTTCATTGCGGTTCAAATATGAATTTTTGAGTGACAATGATGCTTTTCTTATGCTTCCTTATGCTCATTTATTTCCTGGAAAAGAAGAGAGACTGTGGAGAACATTGACTAAAGCTTGGCATGACAAAAATAATTTTTTGAGAGAATTCAATGTAGGGCAAGAAGTTTTGTTGTCTAATTCTTGTCTTAAGCTTTTCCTAGAGAAATTGAAGTCTAAATGGTTTGGTCCTTTCATGGTCACTAAAGTTTGTTCGTATGAGGCCATAGCGATTGGAAGAGAGAAAAAGAGACCATTCATGGTTGCTTCACCAAAAGGCAGTCCCGGAAGAAACTGGCAATTAACAGGGAAGTTTCCTGTTTATTTCATTTTCTCATACCAGCTTTCTTATTTAACATTGAGGACAATGTTGAGTTTGAGTGTGGGGAAGGGAAAGTTTAGGAGACAGAAAAAATTTTGCATTTTTATTTATGCATTTTTCTGCACTTTCTTGCAGTTTTCTGAAAAATTTTCAGAACACAAAAAAAAAATTCTGCGTTTTTCTTTGTTCATTTTCTGCACTAAAAATCTGCATTTTTCTGCATTTTCTGCATTTTTTTCTTCATTTTTCTACAATTTCTTAACAAATAAAGTTTTAAAAAAATGCCATCTAATAACTATGTTGATTGGGATATAAATTCTAGTGTTTTGGGAATGCATAATATCAATGAATGTGTTTGGCTGTATGTATGCTTGCATATAGTTAGTAGTCAAATTCTGTCACACCGTGAGCTTTTGAGCCTAGAGGTTGCCCACTGCAACTTATTTTCTTTTTGAGTGTTTATTTGCCCTCTTTGGTTGTGTTATTTCTAGAACTTGCTTCATACCATTTCAGAGCTACATGTTATATGATGACACGAGAATGATTTAGGCATTAGGATTTAGCCTTATGGCCTTAAAAATGACAACATCCTTATACATGTTATTATCTCCCCTAGTGAGCCATTTTTGTGCTTTAAAATGAATAAGACATTTTTCTTCATTAGCCAATTCCAAAGAACCCTAGCTTAAAAAAATAAGCCTCTTAACCCGTCATTGGGTCAGTGGATGTCATTATTTCATCTATCTGTGCAAGATGACCAAAAGTGATGAAGTATGGGTGATATTGGAGTTGAAAGGTGATTGTATAACTGGTTTTCTTTGAGTGAAGAATTGTTTGTGATTAAAAGGGGATGAAAAAAAAGAACAAAATGATATGTTCTAATTTGTGGGTTAAAAAATCTTTGGTTGCCTAAACTTTTGTGCTCATTTTATTCTTAAAATGATTTATGAGCAATGAAGGCATGATAGGAATTTGATGATTATGGGAATAGTACTATTGAGGGTGATGTGGAAATGAGGAGCTATCTATTCGGTTTTACCAGAAAACAAAGAGGGAAAAAAAATGAAAAAAAATGAAAAAAAAATGAAAAAGAAATGAGATCTTGAAAGTTGTTTTGGGAGTTTATCAGTGAAAAGGATGAGGGAAAATGAAGTAGAGTTGATGGGTTGTTTGGGTAGAATTCATTGTATTGGTTTACAAGTTCTTGCCTTGATATGGTGAAATTATGACTCTACTGATTCCTTGGACTTTATTTATAGTTCCTTATATCCTTTCTTTCTTAAACCACATACCCTTGGCCCCATTACAACCCAGAAATAAAGACCTTTTGACTCATGTTCTTCATATAATTTTAGTAGTGGAGTTTTGGTGGACAAGCAAGCCTATGGCAAGTGCACTCTCAATAGAGGATGGTGTGTACCTTTCTTATACATATGTTTATGAGAGATTGAGTGAACAACCATGAGGACTACTATTCTCTATTGTCTTGTGTGCATATGACTTTGAACTCTCATGAAGTATTATGTGTTCACCATCTCCTTGAATTGAATGCCTAGTTAACATGGTTATGGTTTTGGTAGTTTGATTTCATTGCAAAAGTTTGCTTGGGGACAAGCAAAACCTTGAGTGTGGGGAAGTTTGATAAGCTTAATTTCTAGGCATTATTTAGAGTAATTTTAGTTAGTGTTTTTGCATAAATAAATTAAGTTTTAGGGTTAATTTTATTATAGATATGATATTTAGTTATATGTTATTAGTTTAGATTGGTTTTAATAAATATTAGGCTAATGTTACATTTTTATTAATATTAATAAAGGTTTTATTTTATCTATAGTATTAAATTCACTTAGTAGTTTTATATCTTCAAATTTTAAATAGTGCTTTATTAATTAAGTGTTATTAAGTAGTGATTAGGTTATGGTTGTTAGGCTTTTAATTAATTTGGCTTTGTTTCTTTTACAGATTAGCGCAGCAGAGAAAGGAAAAAGAAAAAGGGTAATTAAATTGGGATTTGCGCAGCATAAAAGAAAGATAGAGATAAGGTTTAGGGTTTTTTGTTTTCGGTTTTGGGCAGAACATTACGGAGGAGACGGAAGCAGAAAGAAAATAACAGGGATATTGCGAAAGCTTGGGAGCGGCAGCAACGTCTTCGGTGCGTAGATCATCGGCGAGCAAATTCGAGACTCCATCGCAATTCTTAGGCTTGAATTATTTCCTTTCCCTACTTTATTTCTTGTTTAAATTTCCAGAATGATGTTCCTTGAATTTTCCATGCATTTAATTATGATTATTGGCTAAAACTTTAATTAGGGATTTGGATTAGCCTATATCAGATTGATTGACTATTTTTCATGTGTTAATTCTTCCAATTTCAATTGAATAATTGAATTGATTATATTTATTTTATGTATTTTAATTGTGGATTGTGTGACTGGCCATTGCATAATTCTAATATTAGGGTTCATGAGAAGAACTGACAGGTGAATTATGAACCTAGAACTCGTAAGATAAACACAATTGACTTAAACTAGACATAGCTTTAGGTATTTGTGGTGATATTTGATTGTTGCTTAATGGGTTTAATTAATGTTGGTGAGATATCGACGGATGATCACAGTTAATTGGATACAACCTAGTAGCTCGACGGAGTATTAGGATATAATTGGAGCAATCATCACTATAATTACAAGAATTAGTACTTAGGAGAGTCAGTTAATTAACTAATAGGTGAACCCCAAATCCCTAGTCTTCTCTCAATAGAAATTTTCTTCTGCTTAAAATTGATAAATATTCTATTTAATTACATTAATTCTATTTATTTGCATCTTTCTTTATCAACAAATTAATTATTTAAGTTAACAGTTAATAGTGTTTTTCGTGGGATCGACCATGGAATACTCCAGGAATTTATACTGTGATTGACTCTGTGCGCTTGCAGATTATAGCAATCAATCACGTGGATACACTTGACACAATCACACAACTCGTATTTAATTATTCCGCTGCGTACAAGACTCTAACAATCTAGTTAAGAGTTTTGATATCTCTGTTGCCTTAGCAATTGTTGCATTTGCGAAAACTTTAAAAGTCTATTCACCCCCCCCCCCTCTAGACTTTTACCACACCCTTTTGGGAACAACAATTGGTATCAGAGCAGGATGTCTATTTGGGTCAATTTGTTTCAAAGCAAGTTACCTATTTGGGTCAACCTTGTTTCTGACTTCTAGGCAGATCCATTTTACCAGTGT
This sequence comes from Ipomoea nil, assembly GCF_001879475.1. Lineage (NCBI taxonomy): Eukaryota > Viridiplantae > Streptophyta > Magnoliopsida > Solanales > Convolvulaceae > Ipomoea > Ipomoea nil. Next base: position 2,281,101 of record NW_017619356.1, read on the forward strand.
GTGATTGGATTGTATTATTCTTTTCCCACGTGAAAATGAATAAAGATTTGGCACAGAATTTATTATTCTCACTTGATAAATTTGATGATTGGAAAGTTCGTATGCAGGTTCATTTATCGGCATTACACGATGAAATGTGGGAAGTCATTTCTAATGGACCGATAGAAATATTGAAAGTCAACATGGCATTTCTTCTATCATCCGATGCTCAACAATATGTACAAAAGCCGAAACCGGAATGGTCATCAGACGATAGAAAAAGAAATAATCTTAAAAACATTGCCAAAGATATTCTATTCAAAACCGTTGATGATACAATATTCCAAAAAATTCAAAAATGCACAACCGCGAAGGAAATTTGGGATACTCTCATCAAGATCGGTGAAGGCGATGAACAAGAAAAAGATAACAAGCTCACGATAGCCATGAAGAAGTTCGAAGATTTCAAAATGCTATCAAGTGAAAGCATTGTTGATATGGAAGCAAGAATGATTACAATTCTTGGAGAGATTAATGATCTTGGCAAAGAGATTAGCCAAAAAGAAATTAATCTCAAGATTCTACGAGGCTTACCATCCGCATGGGACATGAAGGTTACGGCTATGCGAGATCACCGAGATCTAAGAACGTTGTCAACCGACAAATTGTTTAGTGATCTTAAAGCATATGAGTTCGAAATGAAGGCCAAAAATGATGAAGATTATGAAGTTCGAAATCCAGCTCTATTGGCAGAACAACCGTCAACCTCCAGGTCAGTAGATAATATTGATTTTATGACTGATGAACAGTTTGCTCTCTTTGTTAAATAGTTCAGGAAATTCATGCGAAAAGGAGACAACAAATATTCATCACGAAGAAATCAAAATTTCTCTCGTGGAGATCAAAATGGCGCATGGAAGCCAAATGAAGAAAAAGTTGATGAAATGAACGATCTATGTTACAACTGCCGCAAACCCGGACATTTTAAAATAAATTGTCCGCATCCGATTGTTAGCAAATATCAAGGCAAAAACATTGAATCTACACCGAATAAATTCGATAACAAAGATCGAAGATTCAAACGTGACAAATGAAAGGCGCTAGTTAGTAATGAACCGAATGAAGATGATGAATCCGATGAATCATCAAGCGAAGAAAGCTAAAGCTCGGATAATGATACGGCGCTAGTATGCAAATCAAATGAGTTGAGTGAAGATTGTCTAATGGCTCTTGGAGCAGAGGAAGAAGAGGTAACATCTAATTCTTTTACTTCAGTTAGTTCTTCCTTTTCTCGTGAATCTATTGGCAATCTAATGCGAGATTGGCAAGAGATCTTGGCCACTCATTCTCAACTCAAGGAGCACAATAATATTCTAATTCTTGAAAAAGAAGATATGAATAAAAAATTGCAAGATGCCTTACTTGAAGTGAGTAACTTGAAGAGTAAAAATATTCGCCTTCAAGAAGAGTGTAAAGCTAGAGAGGTTAGAGAACATAATCTAAGAGCTACCATTGCTACGTTTACTAATTCATCCGAGATCATGGATAAAATGGTAAACATGCAAAATCCATCAGGAGATTGAACCGGAATTGGTTATGACTCCACATATTCTCAAACCCCTCAAAATCTGACTAATTTTGCTACTACTTTAAATAATAAAGTTCAAGTGGTAAAATTTGTTAAGAGTCAGAATAGCACAATGAAACTAGGACTTGGATATCAACGAAATGCAAAAATGAATGTTGAAAGGCCGAAACATTATAATATCACGGCTAAGCAACAAAAATTCATTAAGCAAAATAGATATACCAATGAGTTAAGTGCAAGAAGATTTTTCATAAAAAAGATGGAAGCTTTTCTAGAAATAAAGTTGTGAGATTTTATCTCACTCAAAAGGATTGGTTGTACAAACCTTGTTTTAATGCTTTTTATAGACCAAAGCAACAATCCTCTTCCCAGGTGCCAAAGTATAAAAATGATTTTCAAAACCGGGCACCAAAAATATTTTTTAGAATCAATTATGATTATCAAGTCTCAAATGGTTACAAACCACCTTATCTTAATTCAATAAGATCTAAGTGGGTTTGGTTACCAAAAATCACTAACAACAAAGGACCCAAGCAAGATTGGGTACCTAAAAATAATTAATCTTTTTTGTAGGATGTTTGGTACATCGATAGTGGCTGCTCCCGCCACATGACGAGAAATAAATCTTATCTAGTGAATTTGAAGAAAATCGATGGACCAAAAGTGATTTTTGGAGGAAATCAAAATTATGGGATTACCAAAGGAGTTGGTATGATTGAAAGAAATTGAATAAAAATTGAAGATGTATCGTACGTAGAAGGATTGAAGTTCAACTTGCTGAGTACTAGTCAATTTTGTGATAAAGGCTATCTTGTGGAATTTTCCAAAGATAAGTGCCTAATCAAAAATGAAACAACAAAAGAAGTAGTACTCACTAGAGCAAGGAAGAAAAATATGTACGTTGTTGATTGGAGCACAAGCAAAGAGTCAGTATGCTTAATGGCCAGAAATTCGAATAAAGCTAATTGGGAATGACATAGGAAGCTCAACCATCTAAATTTCAAGACAATCAATCAACTTGCAAAGAAAAATCTTGTTGAAGGTTTACGAAATATTGTCTTCAAGAAGGACCAAGTGTGCGACGCATGCCAACGTGGAAAACAAATTAAATCGTCGTTCAAATCAAAGACGCAAGAGTCAACGTCGAGACCGCTAAGCTTACTACACATGGACTTGTTTGGACCGGTCGATCCAATAAGTGGAAGTGGTAAGAAATATAGTCTTGTTGTTGTTGATGATTTTTCCAGGTACACTTGGACCATGTCTATCAAGAAGAAAAGCGAAGTTGAGCAAGTACTGCCAAAGCTGTTAAAACAATTACAAAATGAGAAAGATATGAAAATATCAAAAATCCGAACTGATCGTGGAACCGAGTTCGTGAATAGCATGATTCAATCATTTTGTGATGCACAAGGAATTTCTCATCAATTATCTGCCGCTAGAACGCTGCAACAAAATGGCGTAGCTGAAAGAAGAAACCGGACGCTCAAAGAAGCCGCACGAGTGATGATTAGTGCATCCGGTCTCCCGAAAAGATATTGGGCGGAAGCTATCAACACTGCTTGCTACACACAAAATAGAAGCATCATTCACAAGCAGTACAAGAAGATGCCATATGAATTATACAAAGGGAGAAAACCAAATATTAATTATTTTCATATTTTTGGATGCAAATGTTTTATTCATATTAATGATAAATTGCATCTAAAAGCTTTTGATGAGCGTGCAGATGAAGGAATTTTTCTAGGATATTCGACTACCAGCAAAGCATTCAGAATATTAAACAAAAGAACAATGGTGGTTGAAGAGTCCATACACGTGGTGTTTGATGAAAAATCACACATCAAAAATGATGCACTGGACGTGGATGACATGCAAAATGGTAACAGGTGTCAAATTGATTTTGGTGATATTAATGATACGTGTGAAGATGTTTTGCAGGGTTTAGATGAGCTGGAAACCAATTCTCTAGAAAATCCCAACTCTCATTCAGAAAGTGCAAGTGGCACAATTAATTATAATATTAATAGAGATGAGGTTAGAGATCCAATTAGAGATGAGGTTGGAGATCCAGTTGGAGAACCAATTAGAGATGAGGTTGAAGATCTAGTTGGAGATCAGGGAATTAATGCTGAAATTCGAACCAACACCTCCAGTTCTCAACCAGCGAACCCATCCAGTATCATGCTGTAACACCCCAGATTTTCAAGACATTTAAAACCTATATAATAAAGATAGAATCTCATTAAATCCCAAAGTATAATACATGCGTACGGGGTGCTATACCACACCTGGGCTAGAGAACCCAGGTGCACAGGCTAACTAGCTAATATCCTCAGAATGTAAATGCATAACATGGCGCGCAGGCCGAAAGGGAAGCTACTCTACTTCTACACTCCAGTTCTAGCGCGCTCCAGTGCCTTAATCCTCAGTGCCTGAAATCCAAATATATCTGTTCAGCGAGAGATGCTGGTAACCCACTCCAACGCGTTGAAATACAATACATATAGAGATATATATAGATATACGAAAACCATTTTGAGCATGGAGATATATCCTACGAACTCTAGCTTTTAAAACCGGGAATGACTCAGCAGATAAGCAACAGTCATAACAAGCATATTCAGTTCACAATAGGCAAAGTAGATAAGATAAGAATAGTTAATAATCACAACCCAACATAGCAATCCCCAACATAAATCCCGTAGTCACAACCCCAAGATATTTATAACCACAACTCATCCATACAAGCACACTTTGTTGGCGCCACAGGACCAATCGCATGCCCATACATGAGGGTCCGCGCATATAGCTCTGACACGGCCCCACAGCACCCTGCCCCGTATCGCAACACGGAGGGGTCGATCGCAACCGACCAATGATCCGCAGCTCATCATAATGTTTGATCGCAACCAAACAGTGGACCGCAGCCCAAGAGAATGTCATCTGACCGCAGCCAGAAAATATGAACCGTAGCTCATGTAGAAACGTTTGATCGCAACCAAACAGTGGACCGCAGCCCAAGAGTATCAATCTGACCGCAACCAGCTTCTGAACCGCAGCTCAGGAATAACCAATCCGATCGCAACGGAATTGGGTTAACACGCACACATAACACATAGCAAGCACATGCAACCCCCATTACACATTGGAAAGGGGGATAAAACGTATAACAAAACCTATGCGTGATCCTTCACATACTAAGAATAGTCCTAAGGGGTTCAAACTTCTTCCACCTAGGATAACAAGATACCAATTCGGCTAGCATGCAATATAATAGACTCATAAGCCTACGAACGGTACCCGAAATATCAAACTAGACATAGGCACGATAAACGGAGTCCGTTGGGACACCACGGGGGTTGGGGGAACATCAAACGGGGAAGCCGAGATCTCGAATGGGATAAATTTCCAGCGGGTAGACGGTGGGTGGGGGGCCACCCGCCGGCTGCCCGCCGGTTTCATTATTCCGGGCAGCGGGTCGCCGGCGGGCAGCTGCCCGCCCGCCGGCTGCCCGTTGCCGGAGATGTCTTCTCGGCCGTGGGTAGGTGGCGGGTCCCCTACCCCCCACCGACTCTTTTTCATCACAAAACGTACCGGAAACCTTTGTGGAACCCGAAACCATGCTTAGACACTTTTAAACGTAATTGATAACCACACGTAGACAATTAACAGATCAAACACGAGAAACGTACGACACATAACCTATCATGCTTTTCTAATCATAATCAATACCCAAACATGCGATTTCCCCACCCGATACATCAAGAATAATATCATACGATGCAACCTAGGGTTCTAATCACTTTTATACCGACAAGAATACGATTCGTCTTCTAATTACAAGATTCGGTAAGAATAACACATAAGCATCAAGAACAACACACAACTATCAAGAACATTGCCTAATCATCAAGAATTCCATATAATCATCAAGAACACCATAATTATCAAGAATCTCCCAATATCAAGATTATCAAGATCCCCCATGGGATCATCACACCAATCATCAATAATAACATCATAAATCTTCAATACACAATAATATGGGGAAACCCTAAGGGGGAATCATAACTATGAAAATAGGTTTTGTTGAGACATGGGTTACCTCTTAGCCTTAATTAATTCCTTGGCTATGAAGGATCTTTCGTTAAGCTTTCTTGCTTTCTTGATTTCTCCTAAGGGAATTCTTGGAACTCTTTGGATGGTGAGAGATTATTGTAGTAGGAATTCTAGGTGCCTCCTAAGTTCCCTATTTATATATCTAGGGGTCTTATTTAGGGTCTAATCCTTTTGGGATTAGGGGTTCGGTTTAGAGATGAGGGCCCACGAACTATGGTGGGCCTTTTTCCCTAATTAATCATTATAATTTATCCTTTCTCTTGGGCTATTGATTAATTAATGAATTGGTTTTAGGGCTCGTAACATGGGGTGTTACACTCTCCCCCCCTTACAAGGGGCTTCGTCCCCGAAGCCCGGTGTGATAGCCCATCCTTTAACCCCAAGGCATCTCGTATCTCGGCCTCCTGATTAGGAATGCGGCCCTACGTTTGCCATGGCTCGGGGTAGGCTGATCTTTTGGTGGTGTTGTGACAGAAAAGTTCTGGGTGTACCTCAGTTTCCTGCGCTGGAACTGGATGCCCCACGAGTGCCCAAGGCGGCCTCGATCGCTGCTACCCTCTGATCGAGTGCGCGTGTGGTGCGAATCAAGGATGAGAACCCTTCTTCCATGATTTGGTTCTGTCGGTTGAGTTGTGCAAGAATGCGCTCATTGACCGAACCCTCGTTTTATCCCCTCGGGTCCCCTCCTGACCGTGGGTGCACTGGCGGGTTAGGCCCGTCATCCTCCTCATGTTCCTCATTTCCCTCAGAACCCCCACAATCTTGCATGGCTCGCTTGAGCTTCTTGTTGGAGATGTCCAACCGGTCAACCAATTCTCTCCGCTCCTCCTCGGGTTTTTGGCAAATTTCTTCGAGGGTGAGGTAATGTCCCCCTTCAGTGTAGTAGATGTAGATGCGGCGGAGGTTTTGGGCATTGAAAACCATGCCATTGGCGGTTTTGACCTCGGTGTGGCTTAGGTCCACCCCTTTCTTTTCCATGATCCAACTTAGGATCATCCCGTAGGGTAGACTAAGCCGGTTGTTTGTCTTGCAGAATTCCATGTGCTTTAGCATGAGGGCAGGTAGGTTGAACTTGATTTTATGTTTCAGGAGATAAGAAAAGGTGCACTCTAGGCTCCCTACGTCCTTGCTCTTATTATTGGTGGGCAAGAGGCTATCGGTTACAATCATAACCAATATCTTTTGCTCTGCCGATAACCATTTCCGGTTTGGTCGAGTGGCCGAGGTGAACCCGTCCTCCTTCCCGAGTAAGTACCCGAGGTAGTCCTTGTACCCCGTGGTTTGGGTATCGATCCACCCCTCTCGGTCATAGTTAGACACACCCGTGGTGGTCAATTTCAAGAGCTTGGCCAAACGGCCTTCGGAAAGCGCAATTTCCTTGCCACGGACCTTGGTGGCGATTTCTATCTTGTCACCCCGTTTGGTGGCCACAAGGTGTTGATAGAATTCTTTCACCAATTCGGGGTATGTATCCCCTTTGATGGTGAGGTATGCATCTAGGAGCCCTTGGTGTCTAAGCATATCAACCAATTCTGGAGAAAATTGGTCGGGTTCAAGTGTTTTACCTCCGATTACGGTGTAATCGGCGTTGCTCCACTCCGGGGTGCGGATTCCGAGGGGTTTCTTCGGCATCGCGGTGCTCGTTTGATGGTGACGTTTTCCAGTGATTTTTTCGGCGAGACGGCGGCGGGTTCTCCGGCGCGGTTTCCGGCGAGCTTTTTCCGGCGGTGTCTCCTCTGTTTGCGGGGGCGATGATGGCGGGGCGGAGCCTAGGTGACGGCTTGGTGAGGGGGTGAGATGGCGCAGTGGTGGCGTTGCATGGTGTGCGACAGTGGGCAGCGTCCGGGTGGGCGACGGGCGGCGTCCGGCGTCGAGGTCTCTCCTGGCGGCAGCGGTGGCGTGTGGCGCGGCGGTGTGGCGCTGGCGGGTGGCGGCGACGATTTATCGGCGGTGGCGTCGGGTGGTTGCCGGTTTCTTTAGGTGGGGCGGCGAGGTGTGTGAGAGAGGGGGGAAAGGGAAAGAGTGGGGAAGAAGAAGGGGAGGAAGAAGAAGAAGGGTTTTTGATTTGGGGGTTTTGTGGGTTTTAGGGACTTGGAGGGGTTTAACAAGGGAGTATTCCCTTAAGATTTCTAGAAACACTCATGGGCTAGTGGTTAAGGCTTTACATTGTAGATAAGATAGGAGGTCTAAGGTTCCATTCCTGATGGTAACATTGGGCATTTCTTGATGGTGTGGTCTTTGTCTTTTTCCTTATTTTGTCCTTTAGTGGGGGAAGGGTTGGGTTGATGGTATAACTTGTGTTTTACCTCCGTAGCGGAATTGGAATTCGATCAAAAATCTTTATTCATAATAATTCCAAAATAGCTAAGCTAAGTAAGTGGTTTCTACGACAAGGGGGGTGGTTACAAGGGGGTTTGGCGGCTTATCCTAGACAGAACTCGTTTTCCCGATTTTCTTCCGCGGGGTCCGCATGGTCCTCGTCTTCCGGGATTGGATTTCCCTCTCCGAGGTCCTCTTCGTTTCCGAGGTTGGCTTGAGTGTGGCTCATAACGAATACTTTCCCAGGAGCGCCGTAATTTCCTTAGTGACCGGTGCCCCCGTGTTGCCCTGCGGTGGTGGGGCGTGGTCTTTGGGGCTGAGTGCACTGGAAGGCCTTGTGCCCTTCCCCTCCGCAGTTGAAGTATCGCCAGGGGTTGCCCATGCAATCCTTGCCTCTATGGCTTTTGTTGCACTTCAGGCAAGGGAAGCTGCTCGTATTAGCTCCATTGTTCCCCAGGGGCGGTCTTTGATTGGTCAGATTGTTTGATCTTGTGCTGGTGTCATTCCACGTCCTTTTTACCGGTGGTGCCCCACTTCCGGTGTTCCACTTTCGTATTTGTTCCTGAACCCCACGTTGGAGTAGTTGGATTCGATAGAGATTTGCGGCGCTAGAGTAGGCCTCGTTGAGGGTCCGAGGCCTGCTCACCACTAGTGCCTTCCGGGCTTCGAAGTTGAGGCCCGATACGAATCTTTCTATTTTGGTTACCTCGGTGGGGACTAGTTCTGGCGCGAAGCGTGCCAGTTCGAGGAATCGTTTATGGTATTCCATGACGGTGGCCGTTCCTTGTTTTAGATGGAGAAACTCTTCGTACATGGATGCCTTCACGTGTGTCGGATAGAACCGTTCTCGTAGCCGTGCCTTGAGGCTCTCCCAGTTGAACCCCGGTTCTTGTTGGTAAGTGGGCCCCTCGTGGATCCACTAGAGATCGGCCTCGTGTCCGAAGTAGAACGAGGCTATCTCTACGTGACGTTCCCCCGGGCATTCTACTACCCCTAGAATTTTGTCAAGAGTCCGGATCCATTCTTCTAGGATCGTGGGGTCCTCTTCCCCCGAGAACGTGGGTGGTTGGTGGTTTGAAACTGGTCGGGCGATGTCTGAGTTTGCGTTTGATGAAGGCGGTGGGGGTCTATTGTTGCGAAGGGCTACGTCACTTAGTGCCTGTGCGACTTGTGTTAGTTGTTGTAGGGTCTGGGTCAAGGGGTCGTCAGTGGCGGGCTCTAGAGTCCTTGATTGTCTTCTGTTCGGTGCCATGCTACCGTTTTTCTGGTGTTCACAAGAGTTTTAATTTAGAGTTCGATGCACTTCTTATGAAGTGATAAGTGGGGAAGGGTTTTAGAATGGGGAAGGGTAAAGTGTGGGAGAGTTATGTGTAGGTCTCACAATCTCACCGCGCGTCCTAAGATTCCTGAGTCCTATGTTCCTAGGTACCTAGAGTTCAAGCCTAGCGTCCTAAAGTCCGGTCTTAAGAGTCCTTTCCTAGGGTCAAACTTAGGCTCTGATACCAACTGTAACACCCCAGATTTTCAAGACATTTAAAACTTATATAATAAAGATAGAATCTCATTAAATCCCAAAGTATAATACATGCGTACGGGGTGCTATGCCACACCTGGGCTAGAGAACCCAGGTGCACAGGCTAACTAGCTAATATCCTCAGAATGTAAATGCATAACATGGCGCGCAGGCCGAAAGGGAAGCTACTCTACTTCTACATTCCAGTTCTAGCGCGCTCCAGTGCCTTAATCCTCGATGCCTGAAATCCAAATATATCTGTTCAGCGAGAGATGCTGGTAACCCAATCCAACGCGTTGAAATACAATACATATAGAGATATATATAGATATACGCAAAACCATTTTGAGCATGGAGATATATCCTACGAACTCTAGCTTTTCAAACCGGGAATGACTCGGCAGATAAGCAACAGTCATAACAAGCATATTCAATTCACAATAGGCAAGGTAGATAAGCTAAGCATAGTTAATAATCACAACCCAACATAGCAATCCCCAACATAAATCCCGTAGTCACAACCCCAAGATATTTATAACCACAACTCATCCATACAAGCACACTTTGTTGGCGCCACAGGACCAATCGCATGCCCATACATGAGGGTCAGCGCATATAGCTCTGACATGGCCCCGCAGCACCCTGCCCCATATCGCAACACGGAGGGGTCGATCGCAACCGACCGATGAACCGCAGCTCATCATAATGTTTGATCGCAACCAAATAGTGGACCACAGCCCAAGAGAATGTCATCTAACCGCTGCCAGGAAATATGAACCGCAGCTCATGTAGAAACCTTTGATCGCAACCAAACGGTGGACCGCAGCCCAAGAGTATCAATCTGACCGCAGCCAGCTTCTGAACCGCAGCTCAGGAATAACCAATCCGATCGCAACCGAATTGGGTTAACACGCACACATAACACATAGCAAGCACATGCAACCCACATTACACATTAGGAAGGGGGATAAAACGTATAACAAAATCTATGCGTGATCCTTCACATACTAAGAATAGTCCTAAGGGGTTCATACTTCTTCCACCTAGGACAATGGGATACCAATTCGGCTAGCATGCAATATAATAGACTCATAGGCCTACGAACGGTACCCGAAATATCAAACTAGACATAGGCACGATAAACGGAGTCCGTTGGGACACCACGGGGGTCGGGGGAACATCAAACGGGGAAGCCGAGATCCCGAGTGGGATAAATTTCCAGCGGGTAGCCGGTGGGTGGGGGGCCATGTAACACCCCAGATTTTCGAGACATTTAAAAACTTATATAACAAGGGTGATAATGCCATAAATCTCAAAGTGTAACATAAGTGTATGGGGTGCTATGCCACACCTGGGCTAGAGAACCCAAGTGCACAGGCAGTCTAGCTACTATCCTCCGAAATGTAAATGCATAACATGGCACGCAGGCCGACTCTAGCGCGCTCCAGTGCTCTAATCCTCAGTGCCTGAAAGCCAAATATATCTGTTCAACGAGAGATGTTGGTAACCCACTCCAACGCGTTAAAATACAATACATATAGCAATATATACAGATATACGAAAACCATTTGAGCATGAAGATATATCCTACGAACTCTAGCTTTAAAACCGGGAATGACTCGATAGATAAGGCCGTACACAAGCAACAGTTATAGCAAGCATATGCAGTTCATAATAGATAAGGCAGATAAGGTATGGCATAACAACAGTCATAACCCAACATAAGTAATCCCCAATATAAATCCCGTAGTCTCATCCCCCAAGATACTCATAATCGCAACTCATCCATAACGTAACACATAGCACACTTTGTTGGCGCCACAGGACCAATCGCATGCCCATACATGAGGGTCAGCGCATATAGCTCTGACACGGCCCCGCAGCACCCTGCCCCGTATCGCAACACGGAGGGGTCGATCGCAACCGACCGATGAACCGCAGCTCATCGTAGTGTTTGATCGCAACCAAACAGTGGACCGCAGCCCAAGAGAATGTCATCAGACCGCAGCCAGGAAAGAGGACGAACCGCAGCTCGTATAGAAACGTTTGATCGCAACCAAACGGTGGACCGCAGCCCAAGAATACCAATCTGACCGCAGCCAGCTTCTGAACCGCAGCTCAGGACAACCAATCCGATCGCAACCGAATTGGGGTAACACACACACACACATAACACGTAGCAAGCACATGCAACCCACATTACACGTTGGGAAGGGAATACAACGTATAAATAACCCTATGCGTGATCCATCACATACTGAGAATAGTCCTAAGGGTTCATACTTCTTCCACCTAGGTCAACGGGATACCAATTCAACTAGCATGCAGTACAATAGACTCATAACCCTACGAACGGTACCCGAAACATCGAACTAGACATAGGCACGATAAACGGGGTCCGTTGGGACATCACGGGGATCGGGGAAACATCAAACGGGGAAGCCGGGGTCCCGGGTGGGGGAAATTTCCAGCTGGTAGCCGGTGGGTGGGTCCACCCGCCGGCTGCCCGCTGGATTCTACTGTTCCGGGCAGCGGGTCACCGGCGGGCAGCTGCCCGCCCGCTGCCGGGAACACTGTTCCGGCAGTGGGTAGGTGGCGGGTCCCCTACCCCTCATTGACTCTTTTCATCACTTTTCGCCCCGGGAACCGAAGTGGAACCCGAAACCATGCTTAGACACTTTACAACGTAATTAACGGCAACACGTAGACAATTAACGGATCAATTACGAGAAACGAACGACACTTATCCTATCATGCTTTTCTAACATAATCAACTCCCAAACATGCGATTTCCCACCCGATGATCCAAGAATCAAAGCATACGGTGCAACCTAGGGTTCTAATCACTTTTATGTGAACAAGAATACGATTCGTCTTCTAATTGCAAGATTCGGTAGGAACAACACATAATCATCAAGGATACCAATTGATCGTCAAGAACATCATAATCGTCAAGAACAACACATAATCATCAAGAATACCAATTAATCATCAAGAGCATCATAATTATCAAGAAACTCCCAATATCAAGATTATCAAGATTTCCCATGGAATCATCAAATCAACATCAACAATAATCGCCATAATTTCGCCATTCACAATAATATGGGGGAAACCCTAAGGGGAATTCATAACTATGAAAATAGGTTTTGTTGAGACATGGGTTACCTCTTAGCCTTAATTAATTCCTTGGCTATGAAGGATCTTTCTTTAAGCTTTCTTGCTTTCTTGATTTCTCCTAGGGGAATTTCTGGAACTCTTTGGATGGTGAGAGATTATTGTGGTGGGAATTCTAGGTGCCTCCTAAGTTCCCTATTTATATATTTAAGACTCCTAATTAGGGCCTGAGTGGTATGGGTTTACTAATTCTATTCCTTATAGGACTTAGGGACTTGCTTTAGGGGTAAGGGTCCATGATCCACATTGGACCATATTAATTAAAGCGGATCCTAATCACAATCTGAATAGTAAAAGGGCCTACTTCCTTTATTCCTATTAGATAACTAGGTCTAGGATTCCTAATTAGGATCTGAACGGTAAAAGGTTTACTTTCTTTATTCCTAATAGGATTAAGCCTCTAATTTATGCAAGGGTCCACGGTTCATGGTGGACCCTATTAATTAATTAAAGGGGAACCTAACATAATTAAATCATATTTAATTATTATTAGCGGGATTAATTAAATAATTAATCTAGGATTAAAGGCCGTAACACGGGGAGTTACACTCTCCCCCCCTTACAAGGGGCTTCGTCCCCGAAGCCCGGTGTCATAGTCCACCCTTTTACCCCTAGACATCTCGTACATCGGCCCCCTGGGTAGGAGTGTGGCCCTACGTTTGTCTTAGTTTGGGGTAGGCTGTACTTTTGGTGGCGTTGTGATAGAGAAGTTATGGGTGTACCTCGGTTTCCTGCGCTGGAACTGGACGCCCCACGAGTGCCCAAGGCGGCCTCGATTGCTGCCACCCTCTGATCGAGTGCGCGTGTGGTGCGAATCAAGGATGAGAACCCTTCTTCCATGATTTGGTTTTGCCGGTTGAGCTGTGCGAGAATGCGCTCATTGACTGAGCTCTCGTTTTGATCCCTCGGGTCCCTTCCGGATCGTGGTTGCACTGACGGGTCGGGCCCGTCATCCTCCTCCTGTTCCTCATTTCCCTCCGGGCCCCCACAATCCTGCATGGCTCGCTTGAGCTTCTTGTTGGAGATGTCCAACCGGTCAACCAATTCCCTTCGTTCTTCCTCGGGCTTTTGGCAAATCTCTTCGAGGGTGAGGTAATGTCCTCCCTCGGTGTAGTAGATGTCGTTGCGGCGAAGGTTTTGGGCATTGAAAACCATACCATTGGGGGTTTTGACCTCGGTGTGGCTTAGATCCACCCCCTTTTTCTCCATGATCCAACTTAGGATCATCCCGTAGGGTAGGCTAAGCCGGTTGTTCGTTTTACAGAATTCCATGTGCTTGAGCATGAGGGCCGGCAAGTTGAACTTGATTTTGTGTTTTAGGAGGTACGCAAAGGCACACTCCAAGCTCCCTACATCCTTTCTCTTATTATTGGTGGGCAAGAGGCTATCGGTTACAATCATAACCAATATCTTTTGCTCCGCCGATAGCCATTTCCGGTGTGGTCGGGTGGCCGAGGTGAACCAATCCTCTTTCCCGAGTAAGTACCCGAGATATTCCTTGTACCCCGTAGTTTGGGTGTCAATCCACCCCTTCCGGTCATAGTCGGACACACCCGTGGTGGTCAATTTCAAGAGCTTGGCCAAACGGCCTTCGGAAAGCACAATTTCTTTGCCGCGGACTTTGGTGGTGATTTCTTCCATGTCACCCCGTTTGGTGGCTACAAGGTGTTGATAGAATTCCTTTACCAATTCGGGGTACGTATCCCCTTTGATGGTGAGATACGTATCTAAAAGTCCTTGGTATCTAAGCATATCAACCAATTCCGGAGAGAATTGGTCGAGTTCAAGTGCTTTACCTCCGATTACGGTGTAATCGGCATTGCTCCACTCTGGGGTGTGGATTCCGAGGGGTTTCTTTGGCATCGCGATAAGAGATACTTTTCCGGCGGTTTTCCGGCGAGATTTCCGGCGAGTGCCCTTTTTCCGGCGAGTTTTCTGGCGGGCTCTTTTCCGGCGACGTGCTCCTCTCGAGGGCGGCGACGGCGGAGCGGGGGTTTAGGTGGCGGCTTGGTGGGAGTTGAGACGGCGTGGGGGCAGCGTAGGTGGCGCGTGCGGCAGTGGGCGGCGTCCGGGTAGGCGACGGGCGGTGTTGGCGTCGGGACTCCTCCGGCCGGCAGCGGCGGCGTGCGATGCGGTGGTACGGGGCTAGCGGGCGACGGCGGCGGACTGTTGGTGGTGGCGTTGGGTGGTTCGCCGTTCTTCTTGGGTGTGACGGCGGGGTGAGTGAGAGGGGAAGAAGGGAAGGTGTGGGATTGGGGGAGAAGGGGAGGAAGGAAGAAGGGTTTTTGATTTGGGGATTTTGTGGGTTTAAGGGTTTTGGAGGGGTTTATTAAGAGGGTGTTCCCTTGTTGTTTCAAGAAACATTCATGGCTTAATGGTTGGGACTTGGACTTGTAAATGTGAGGTCTAGAGTTCAATTCCTAATGGTGGCATTAGGCATTCCTTGATGGTTAATTTTTGTCTTTTTCCTTGTTTCGTCTTTTGGTGAGGAAGGGTTGGGTGGATGACATAACTTGTGTTTTACCCTCGTAGTGGAATTGGAAATTAAACGAAAATGAATCTTTATTCATAATATTTTCTAAGTAGCTAAGTTAAGTAGTCATAATGTTTCCGAAGTAATTTAAACTAATTAGGCGGTCTATACGATACAGGGGGCGGTTACACGGGGGTGATGGCTTATCCTAGACAGAACTCGCTTTCGAGATTTTCTTCGGCGGGGTCCGCATGGTCCTCGTCTTCCGGGATTGGGTTTTCCCCTCCTAGGTCTTCTTCGTTTCCGAGGTTGGCTTGCGTTTGGCTCATGACGAATACTTTCCCGGGAGCGCCGTAGCCCCCTTTGTGACCGGTGCCCCCGTGTTGGCCCGTGGTGGTGGGGCGCGGTCTTTGGGGTTGAGTGCATTGGAAGGCCTTGTGTCCTTCCTCCCCGCAGTTGAAGCATCGCCAGGGGTTGCCCGCGCAGTCCTTGCCTCTGTGGCTTTTGTTGCATCTCGGGCAAGGAAAGTTCCTTGGGTTCGCTTCGTTGTTTCCCAGGGGCGGTCTTGGGTTGGTCGGGTTGTTTGGCCTTGTGCCGATGTCGTTCCTTGTTCTTTTCACCGGCGGTGCCCCACTTCCGGTGTTCCTTCTTCGCATTTGGTACTGAGCTCCGCGTTGAAGTAGTTGGATCCGATAGAGGTTCGCGGCACTGGCGTAGGCCTCGTTGAGAGTCCGGGGCCTACTTACCACTAGTGCCTTCCGGGCTTCGAAGTTGAGGCCCGATACGAATCTTTCTACCCTGGTTACCTCGTTGGGGACAAGTTCGGGCGCGAAGCGTGCTAGTTCGAGGAACCGTTTATGGTACTCTACGACGGTGGCCGTTCCTTGCTTCAGATGAAGGAACTCTTCATACATGGATGCTTTTACGTGGGTTGGGTAGAACCGTTCACGCAGTCGTGCCTTGAGGCTATCCCAGTTGAACCCCGGCTCTTGTCGGTGGGTGGGTCCCTCGTGGATCCACCAGAGGTCGGCCTCGCGTCCGAAGTAGAACGAGGATATTTCCACGCGGCGTTCCTCCGGACATTCTACTACCCCTAGAATCTTATCGAGAGTCCGGATCCATTCCTCTAGGACCGCGGGGTCTTCTTCTCCGGAGAACGTGGGAGGCCGGTGGTTTGAAACTTGTCGGGCGATGTCTGCGCTCGCGTTCGTCGGAGGTGGTGGGGGCCTGATGTTGCGAAGGGCCGCATCACTTAGTGCCTGCGTGACTTGTGTTAGTTGCTGTAGGGTTTTGGTCAAGGGGTCGTCAGTGGTGGGTTCCGGAGTCCCTGATTGTCTCCTGTTCGGTGCCATGTTATCGCCTTTCTGGTCAGGGTTTTATAGGAGTGTTAGATTAAAGTCCGTTGTACTTCTTATGAAGTGATAAGTGGGGAAGAGTAACGTGTGGGGGAGTTTCATGTGTAGGTTTCACATTCTCACTGCGCGTCCTAAGATTCCTAAGTCCTACGTTTCTAAGTACCTAGAGTTCAAGCCTAATGTCCTAAAGTCCAGTCTTAAGAGTCGTCTCCTAGGGTCAAACTTAGGCTCTGATACCAACTGTAACACCCCAGATTTTTAAGACATTTAAAAACTTATATAACAAGGGTGATAACGCAATAAATCTCAAAGTGTAACATAAGTGTATGGGGTGCTATGCCACACCTGGGCTAGAGAACCCAAGTGCACAGGCAGTCTAGCTACTATCCTCCGAAATGTAAATGCATAACATGGCACGCAGGCCGAAAGGGAAACTACACTACGTCTAAGTCCCAGCTCTAGCGCGCTCCAGTGCTCTAATCCTCAGTGCCTGAAAGCCAAATATATCTGTTCAGCGAGAGATGCTGGTTACCCACTCCAACGCGTTAAAATACAATACATATAGCAATATATACAGATATACGAAAACTATTTGAGCATGAAGATATATCCTACGAACTCTAGCTTTAAAACCGGGAATGACTCGATAGATAAGGCCGGACACAAGCAACAGTTATAGCAAGCATATGCAGTTCATAATAGATAAGGCAGATAAGGTATGGCATAACAACAGTCATAACCCAACATAAGTAATCCCCAATATAAATCCCGTAGTCTCATCCCCCAAGATACTCATAATCGCAACTCATCCATAACGTAACACATAGCACACTTTGTTGGCGCCACAGGACCAATCGCATGCCCATACATGAGGGTCAGCGCATATAGCTCTGACACGGCCCCGCAGCACCCTGCCCTGTATCGCAACACGGAGGGGTCGATCGCAACCGACCGATGAACCGCAGCTCATCGTAGTGTTTGATCGCAACCAAACAGTGGACCGCAGCCCAAGAGAATGTCATCTGACCGCAGCCAGGAAAGAGGACGAACCGCAGCTCGTATAGAAATGTTTGATCGCAACCAAACGGTGGACCGCAGCCCAAGAATACCAATCTGACCGCAGCCAGCTTCTGAACCGCAGCTCAGGACAACCAATCCGATCGCAACCGAATTGGGGTAACACACACACACATAACACGTAGCAAGCACATGCAACCCACATTACACGTTGGGAAGGGAATACAACGTATAAATAACCCTATGCGTGATCCATCACATACTGAGAATAGTCCTAAGGGTTCATACTTCTTCCACCTAGGTCAACGGGATACCAATTCAACTAGCATGCAGTACAATAGACTCATAACCCTACGAACGATACCCGAAACATCGAACTAGACATAGGCACGATAAACGGGGTCCGTTGGGACACCACGGGTATCGGGGAAACATCAAACGGGGAAGCCGGGGTCCCGGGTGGGGGAAATTTCCAGCGGGAAGCCGGTGGGTGGGGGCCACCCGCCGGCTGCCCGCCGGATTCTACTGTTCCGGGCAGCGGGTCGCCGGCGGGCAGCTGCCCGCCCGCTGGCCGCCCGCTGCCGGGAACACTGTTCCGGCAGTGGGTAGGTGGCGGGTCCCCTACCCCCCACTGACTCTTTTCATCACTTTTCGCCCCGGGAACCGAAGTGGAACCCGAAACCATGCTTAGACACTTTACAACGTAATTAACGACAACACGTAGACAATTAACGGATCAATTACGAGAAATGAACGACACTTATCCAATCATGCTTTTCTAACATAATCAACTCTCAAACATGCGATTTCCCACCCGATGATCCAAGAATCAAAGCATACGGTGAAACCTAGGGTTCTAATCACTTTTATGTTAACCAGAATACGATTCGTCTTCTAATTGCAAGATTCGGTAGGAACAACACATAATCATCAAGGATACCAATTGATCGTCAAGAACATCATAATCGTCAAGAACAACACATAATCATCAAGAATACCAATTAATCATCAAGAACATCATAATTATCAAGAAACTCCCAATATCAAGATTATCAAGATTCCCCATGGAATCATCAAATCAACATCAACAATAATCGCCATAATTTCGCCATTCACAATAATATGGGGGAAACCCTAAGGGGAATTCATAACTATGAAAATAAGTTTTGTTGAGACATGGGTTACCTCTTAGCCTTAATTAATTCCTTGGCTATGAAGGATCTTTCTTTAAGCTTTCTTGCTTTCTTGATTTCTCCTAGGGGAATTCCTGGAACTCTTTGGATGGTGAGAGATTATTGTGGTGGGAATTCTTGGTGCCTCCTAAGTTCCCTATTTATATATTTAAGACTCCTAATTAGGGCCTGAGTGGTATGGGTTTACTAATTCTATTCCTTATAGGACTTAGGGACTTGCTTTAGGGGTAAGGGTCCATGATCCACATTGGACCATATTAATTAAAGCGGATCCTAATCACAATCTGAATAGTAAAAGGGCCTACTTCCTTTATTCCTAATAGATAACTAGGTCTAGGATTCCTAATTAGGATCTGAACGGTAAAAGGTTTACTTTCTTTATTCCTAATAGGCTTAAGCCTCTAATTTAGGCAAGGGTCCACGGTTCATGGTGGAACCTATTAATTAATGAAAGGGGAACCTAACATAATTAAATCATATTTAATTATTATTAGCGGGATTAATTAAATAATTAATCCAGGATTAAAGGCCGTAACACGGGGTGTTACAGGCCACCCGCCGGCTGCCCGCCAGTTTCACTATTTCGGGTAGCGGGTCGCCGGCGGGCAGCTGCCCGCTGCCGGAGATTTCTTCTCGGCCGTGGGTAGGTGGCGGGTCCCCTACCCCCCACCGACTCTTTTTCATCACAAATCGTCCCGGGAACCTTTGTGGAACCCGAAACCATGCTTAGACACTTTTAAACGTAATTGATAACCACACGTAGACAATTAACGGATCAAACACGAGAAACGTACGACACATAACCTATCATGCTTTTCTAAACATAATCAATACCCAAACATGTGATTTCCCCACCCAATACTTCAAGAATAATATCATACGATGCAACCTAGGGTTCTAATCACTTTTATACCGACAAGAATACGATTCGTCTTCTAATTACAAGATTCGGTAAGAATAACACATAAGCATCAAGAACAACACACAACTATCAAGAACATCACCTAATCATCAAGAATTCCATATAATCATCAAGAACACCATATGATACCTTGGGTTAAAACAAGCACCAAGAGCTTGGTATGATACCTTGTCAATGTTCTTGATAAGCTGTGGATTCACCAAAGGCCAAGTTGACAAAACTTTATTTAGAATTCAAGATGGTGAACATATTTTATTAGTGCAAATATATGTTGATGATATTATATTTGGAAGCACTAACAATTCTTTGTGTGAGAAGTTTTCAAAGCTTATGCAGAAAAGATTCGAAATGAGCATGATGGGTGAACTTAATTACTTCTTGGCCTTACAATTTAAACAAATGAAAGAAAGAATTTTCATCAATCAAGCCAAGTACACCCGCGACTTGATCAAGAAGTTTGGCCTTGATGGGAAATCATCGATCAAAATTCCTATGAGTACATCATTGAGGCTAGACAAGGATGAAGATGGAAAAGATGTCGATCAAACAAAATATAGAGGAATGATTGGTTCACTACTATACCTCACTGCAAGCCGACCAGACATATCTTATGATGTGGGAGTGTGTGCGAGATTCCAAGCAAATCCAAAAGAAAGCCACCTCACCGCAACCAAGAAGATCACAAGATATCTAAAAGGGACGATCAACGTAGGATTATGGTATCCTAAAGGTACAGATTTTACTCTAACGGGTTTTTCAGATGCGGATTTTGCAGGTTGTAAAATAGACAGAAAAAGCACTTCCGGGACATGCTAGTTCCTGGGGGGAAGGCTTGTTTCTTGGTTTAGCAAAAAGCAAAATTCCATCGCAACTAGTACCGCCGAGGCCGAATACGTTGCTGCAGGGAGTTGTTGTGCTCAAATATTGTGGATGAAGCAAAAATTGAAAGATTACGGAGTAAATTGTGATGACGTTAGTATTTATTGTGATAATACTAGTGCAATTGCGATTACTCACAATCTGGTGCTTCACTCAAGAACCAAACACATCAACATTCGACATCACTTCATAAGGGATCATGTTGAAAAGAAAGATCTAAAAATCGAGTATATCCCTACGGAGAATCAAGTTGCAGAAATTCTCACAAAGCCTTTATGCGAAACGAGATATGCTACCTTAAGGCACGAATTGGGAATGATCGAATTGAGCTAAGTATCACTGGACTTAATTTCTTTATCTTAATTGATACATGTGCTCAATTCAATTTATTTAGTATTGTCTGTTCATGTTTTTGTTTGAAAATTACGTGAATAATTTTGCAATATGTGTTATCTATTTGTTTATATATTTGCATGTGAAGTTTAACGTGTGTTTATGTGCCATGCAAAATTGTTTTCATAAATATGCAAAATTTCGGAATTTTTGAGGTTTTTTTTTTTTTTTTTTTTTTTGAATTCTTTTTTTTTTTTTTAACTGTGCATTTATTCCCAACTTTTAAAGGAGGATAACACCTCTACAAAGACGCCATGGCCCCAAAAGTGAGCCATCGCTCACAAATTAGACTATGTACAGGAGTGGCCCAAAAATGACCACCCCAACATATACTACAAAAATCAAAAGAGCCCAAGAGCCTAACTCAACCTAGGCCATTCGGCCTTCTACAAAAATAGCCATAAGGTCCTCAATCTATCCGGCCAAAAGGCATCTTATTATAAATCTGCGCAAGGCCATAAAGGCCATAAATTGTCAGACGTTATGCCATGGAATCGTGTTCACCACTCATGGTGAACACGGTTCCAACGGTGTTAGTACACTGTTATCTTTTTTTTTTTTTTTTTAAATTAATTACGTGACTGCCTACGCATTCACTTTGGAACCATGCCTACACATTCACTTTGGAACCATGAGATTATGAATTTTCTGTTATAAGATTATGAATTTTCTGTTATAAGATTATGAATTTTCAGTTATGAGATTATGAATTTTCTGTTACGCGATTATGAATTTTCTGTTATGAGATTATGAATTTTCATTACATTCATAATTTCGGACATTCATAAATTATGAATTCATGCCTGCACATTCACTTTGAAACCATGCCTACATATTCCCGTCCGAAATCACGGACATTCATAAATTATGAATCCATGCCTGCACGTTCACTTTGGAACCATGCCTACACATTCACTTTAACCTTACATTATGAGATTTTCTGTTATGAGATTATGAAATTTCAGTTGTGATTATTGAATTTCGTTATACGATATGAATTTTCTGTTATACGATTATGAATTTTCTTTATATATGATTTTTCTGTTATACGATTATGAATTTTCATTAAAATTCATAATCTCATAACAGAAAATTCATAATTTGATCAATAACGCGCCGTTAACTCCACATCCGCGAATTTTTTTTTTCCTTAAAACGACGTTGTTTTGACTTGTGTTCACCATTCTCGGTGAACATGATTCCACGGCATAATTTGCGATAAATTATACCCTGGGCCCAAGGCCCATAGGCCCCTCGGCCCTATCTCTACAACCGGCCACAATGGCCTTATCATATCTGTAACACCCCAGATTTTCAAGACTTTTTAAAACTTATAATGAAGAAATAATCTTATTAAATCCCAAGATAAAATACAAGCGTTCGGGGTGCTATGCCACACCTGGGCTAGAGAACCCAAGTGCACAGGCTAACTAACTAATATCCTCAAAGTATGATTACATAAACGTGGCACGCAGGCCAAAAGGGAAACTATCAATTTCTACACTCCAAGTTCTAGTGCGCTCCAGTGACTTAATCTTCTGTGCCTGAAAGCCAAACATATCTGTTCAGCGAGAGATGCTGGTAACCCACTCCAACGCGTTGAAATGCAATACATATAGAGATATATATAGGTATACGAAAACCATTTTGAGCATGAAGATATATCCTACGAACTCTAGCTTTAAAACCGGGAATGACTCGACAGATAAGGCTAGACACAAGCAATAGTTATAGCAAGTATATGCAGTTTATAACAGGCAAGGCAGATAAGGCAAGGCATAAACAATAATCATAATCCCAACATAAACAATCCCCAACATAGGCCCCATAGTCACATCTCCCAAGACACTCATAATCTCAACTCATCCGTATCTCAACACATAGCACACTTTGTTGGCGCCACAGGACCAATCGCATGCCCATACATGAGGGTCAGCGCATATAGCTCTGACACGGCCCCGCAACACCCTGCCCCGTATCGCAACACGGAAGGGTCTATCGCAACCGACTGATGAACCGCAGCTCATCATAGTTTGATCGCAACCAAACAGTGGACCGCAGCCCAAGAGAATGTCATCTGACCGCAGCCAGGAAAGTATGAACCGCAGCTCATATAGAAACGTTTGATCGCAACCAAACTGTGGCCCGCAGCCCAAGAGTATCAATCTGACTGCAGCCAGCTTCTGAACTGCAGCTCAGGATAACCAATCCGATCGCAACCGAATTGGGGTAACACACACACATAACACATAGCAAGCACATGCAACCCACATTACACATTGGGAAGGGGGAGAAAACGTATAAAAAAACCTATGCGTGATCCATCACATACTAAGAATAGTCCTAAGGGGTTCATACTTCTTCCACCTAGGTCAACGGGATACCAATTCAACTAGCATGCAATATATTAGACTCCTAAACCTACGAACGGTACTCGAAATATCAAACTAGACATAGCCACGATAAACGGAGTCCGTTGGGACACCACGGGGGTCGGGGGACATGAAACGGGGAAGCCGGGATCCCGAGTGGGACGAATTTCCAGCGGGTAGCCGGTGGGTGGGGGGCCACCCGCCGGCTGCCCGCTGGTTTCACTGTTCCGGGCAGCGGGTCGCCGGCGGGCAGCTGCCCGCCCGCCGGCTGCCCGCTGCCGGAATGGCATTTCTCGGCCGTGGGTAGGTGGCGGGTCCCCTACCCCCCACTGACTCTTATCACACAATTTCGCCCCGGGAACCATTCTGGAACCCGAAACCATGCTTAGACTGTAACACCCCGTGTTACGGCCCCTAAGACCAATTAATTAATTAATCTATAACCCATAAGAAAGAATAATTTATTATGATTAAGTTGGGAAAAAGGCCCACCATAGTCCGTGGACCCCCATCCCTAAAAGCCCAATACCTAATCCTAGGAGGATTAAACCCCACAGCATATAAATAGGGAACTTAGAAGGCATTTAGAATCCTGACCACAATAATCTCTCACCACCCAAAGATCTCCAAGAATTCCCCTAGGAGAAATCAAGAAATCAAGAAAGCTTAAAGAAAGATCCTTCATAGCCAAAGAGTTAATTAAGGCTAAGAGGTAACCCATGTCTCAACAAAACCTATTTTCATAGCTATGGTTTTCCCTTAGGGTTTCCCCATATTATTGTGAATGGCGAGTATTGTGATTATTATTGATGTTGATATAATGAGGAATCTTGATAATCTTGATATTGGGAGTTTCTTGATAATGATGATGTTCTTGATGATTAATTAGGATTCTTGATGATTATGTGTTGTTCTTGATGATTATGATGTTCTTGATGATTAATTGGTATCCTTGATGATTATGTGTTGTTCCTACCGAATCTTGCAATTAGAAGACGAATCGTATTCTTGTTGATATAAAAGTGATTAGAACCCTAGGTTGTATCGTATGATATTATTCTCGGATGATCGGGTGGGGTAATCGCATGTTTGGGTGTTGAAATGTTTAGAAAAGCATGATAGGTTATGTGTCGTTCGGTTCTCGTATTTGATCCGTTAATCGCCTACGCGTTGTTGTTAATTACGTTGCAAAGTGTCTAAGCATGGTTTCGGGTTCCACAACGGTTCCCGGGGCGAAAAGTGATGAAAAGAGTCAGTGGGGGGTAGGTGGGGGGTAGGGGACCCGCCACCTACCCACTGCCGTAACAGTGTTCCCGGCAGCGGGCAGCCGGCGGGCGGGCAGCTGCCCGCCGGCGACCCGCTGCCCGGAACAGTAACTCCGGCGGGCAGCCGGCGGGTGACCCCCACCCACCGGCTACCCGCTGGAATCTCACCCCACCCGGGGTCCCGGCTTCCCCGTTTGATGTTTACCCGACCCCCGTGGTGTCCCAACGGACCCCGTTTGTCGTGCCTATGTCTAGTTTGATGTTTCGGGTACCGTTCGTAGGTTTATGGGTCTAATATATTGCATGCTAGTTGAATTGGTATCCCGTTGACCTAGGTGGAAGAAGTATGATCCCCTTAGGACTATTCGTAGTATGTGATGGATCACGCTTAGGTTTCGTTATACGTTTTATCCCCTTCCCAATGTGTAATGTGGGTTGCATGTGCTTGCTATGTGTTATGCGTGTGTGTACCCCAATTCGGTTGCGATCGGATTGGTTATCCTGGGCTGCGGTTCAGAAGCTGGCTGCGGTCAGATTGGTATTCCTGGCTGCGGTCAGATGACATTCTCTTGGGCTGCGGTCCACCGTTTGGTTGCGATCAAACGTTTCTATACGAGCTGCGGTTCGTCCTTTATCCTGGCTGCGGTCAGATGACACTCTCTTGGGTTGCGGTCCACTGTTTGGTTGCGATCAAACATTATGATGAGCTGCGGTTCATCGGTCGGTTGCGATCGACCTCCCCGTGTTGTGATACGGGGCATGGTGCTGCGGGGCTGTGTCAGAGCTATATGCGCTGACCCTCATGTATGGGCATGCGATCGGTCCCGTGGCGCCAACAATGTGCGTTATGTGTTGTGATATGGACGAGTTGTGACTACGAATGCCTTGGGATGTGACTATGGGTTTCATATTAGGGATTGTTATGATGGGTTATGATTACCGTTTATGCTTTGCCTTAATTGCATTATCTATCATGAACTGCTTATGACTGTTATAACTGTTGCTTATGTCTGGTCTTATCTATCGAGTAATTCCCGGTTTTAAAGCTAGAGTTCGAAGGATATATCATCATGCTCAAAATGGTTTTCGTATATCTATATATATTGCTATATGTATTGTATTTCGACGCGTTGGAGTGGGTTACCAGCATCTCTCGCTGAACAGATATATTTGGCTTTTAGGCACAGAGGATTAGAGCACTGGAGCGCGCTAGAACTGGAGCGTAGAAGTAGTGTAACTTCCCTTTCGGCCTGCGTGCCATGTTATGCACTTATATTTCGGAGGATAGTAGTTAGACAGGCTGTGCACCTGGGTTCTTTAGCCCAGGTGTAGCATAGCACCCCGCACACTTATGTTACGCTTTGGGATTTAATGAAATGTTACCTTTATTATATAAGTTTTAAATGTCTTGAAAATCTGGGGTGTTACAGTTGGTATCAGAGCCTAAGTTTGACCATAGGAAAAGACTCTTAAGACCGGACTTTAAGACCTTAGGCTTGAACTCTAGGTACTTAGGAACATAGGGCTTAGGGATCTTAGGGCGCGCGGTGAGATTGTGAAACCTACACATAACTTCCCCACACGTTACCCTTCCCCACTTCTCACTTCATAAGAAGTACAACAGACTCTAATCTAACACTCTTATAAACCCTGACCAGAAAGACGATAACATGGCACCGAACAGAAGACAATCAAGAACTCCGGAACCCGCCACTAACGACCCCTTGACCCAAACCCTACAGCAACTAACACAAGTCGCGCAGGCGTTAAGCGACGCGGCCCTTCGCAATGCCAGGCCCCCACCGCCACCAGCGAACGCAAACTCAGACGTCGCTCGACAAGTCTCAAATCACCGACCACCCACGTTCTTCGGAGAGGAGGACCCCGCAGTCCTGGAGGAATGGATTCGGACTCTTGACAAGATTCTAGGGGTAGTAGAATGCCCAGAAGAACGTCGTGTAGAAATAGCCTCGTTCTACTTCGGGCACGAGGCCGACCTCTAGTGGATCCACCAAGGACCCACCCACCGACAAGAACCAGGGTTCAACTGGGAAAGCCTCAAGGCACGATTACGTGAACGGTTCTACCCAACCCACATAAAAGCATCCATGTATGAAGAGTTCCTTCATCTAAAGCAAGGGACGGCCACCATCGTGGAGTACCATAAACGATTCCTCGAACTGGCGCGCTTCGCACCCGAACTCGTCCCCACCGAGGTGACCAAGGTAGAAAGGTTCGTGTCGGGCCTCAACTTCGAAGCCCGGAAGGCACTAGTAGTAAGTAGGCCCCGGACCCTCAACGAGGCTTACGTCAGTGCCGCGAACCTCTATCGGATCCAACTACTTCAACGCGGAGCTCAGGAACAAATGCGAAGAAGGAACACCGGAAGTGGGGCACCACCGGTGAAAAGAACAAGGAACGACATCGGCACGAGGTCAAACAACCCGACCAACCCAAGACCACCCCCGGGAAGCAACGAAGCGAATCCAAGAAACTTTCCTTGCCCGAGATGCAACAAAAGCCACAGAGGCAAGGACTGCGCATGCAACCCCTGGCGATGCTTCAACTGCGGGGAGGAAGGACACAAGGCCTTCCAATGCACTCGGCCCCAAAGACCGCGTCCCACCACCGCGGGCCAATACGGGGGTACCGGTCACCAAGGGGGCTACGGCGCTCCCGGAAAAGTATTCGTCATGAGCCAAACACAAGCCGACCTCGGAAACGAAGAAGACCTAGAAGGGGAAAACCCAATCCCGGAAGACGAGGACCATACGGACCCCGCCGAAGAAAATCCCGAAAGCGAATTCTGTCTAGGATAAGCCATCACCCCCCTCGTAACTGCCCCTATATCGTATAGACCACTTATTTAGTTTAATTACTTCGAGAGCATTATGCCTACTTAGCTTAGCTACTTAGGAAGCATTATGAATAAAAATTCCTTTTCCTTCAAATTCCAATTCCACTACAAGAATAAAACACAAGTTATGCCATCCACCCAACCCTTCCTCACTAAAAGACGAAACAAGGAAAAGGACAAAAACCACCTCATCAAGTAATGCCTAATGTCATCACTAGGAATTGAACCTTAGACCTCCCATTTATCAGACCAAGTCCTAACCACCAAGCCATGAGTGTTTCTTGAAACCTCAAGGGGACACTCCCTTGTTAAACCCCTCTAAATTCCTAAAACCCACAAAATCCCCAAATCAAAAACCCTTCTTCTTCTTCTCCTTCTTCTTCTTCTTTCTCTCTCTCCCTCCCCACACCCTCTCCTCCTCCCTCTCGCATACCCCACTGCCCACCACAGCCACCATCTCCCACCGACGCCGCCACCGCCCGGCCGCTCCCCGGCAGCGTCGCTCGCCTCGCCGCCGTTCAGACCGAGCCGCCGGAGACCACCCGCCAGCCGCCCGGAGACCGCCCAGCCGAGACCCGCTGCCGCCTCCACCCGAGCGCCAACGCACGCCACCTCCTCCTCACCGTGACCCCCGCCTCGCCGCTGCCTCCCTCACAACCGGAAGACGCCGCCTCGTCGAGAACGCCCGTCGGAAAAACATGCCGGAGCGATGCCCACCTCGCCGGAGACTCGCCGGAAACCTCGCTGGAAAACCCGCCGAAAAAGTGTCACCTATCGCGATGCCAAAGAAACCCCTCGGAATCCGCACCCCGGAGTGGAGCAATGCCGATTACACCGTAATCGGAGGTAAAGCACTTGAACCCGACCAATTCTCTCCGGAATTGGTTGATATGCTTAAACACCAAGGACTTTTAGATATGTATCTCACCATCAAAGGGGATACGTACCCCGAATTGGTGAAGGAGTTCTATCAACACCTTGTAGCCACCAAACGGGGTGACAAGGTAGAAATCACCACCAAAGTCCACGGCAAGGAAATTGTGCTTTCCGAGGGTCGCTTGGCCAAACTCTTGAAATTGACCACCACGGGTGTGTCTAACTATGATCGGAAAGGGTGGATTGACACCCCAACCACGGGGTACAAGGACTACCTCGGGAAAGAGGATGGGTTCACCTCGGCCACCCGACCAAACCGGAAATGGCTATCGGCAGAACAAAAGATATTGGTTATGATTGTAACCGATAGCCTCTTGCCCACCAATAACAAGAGCAAGGATGTGGGAAGCTTGGAGTGCACCTTTGCGTATCTCCTAAAATACAAAATCAAGTTCAACCTGCCAGCACTCATGCTAAAGCATATGGAATTCTGTAAAACAAACAACTGGCTCAGCCTACCCTACGGGATGATCCTAAGTTGGATCATGGAGAAAAAGGGGGTGGATCTAAGCCACACCGAGGTCAAAGCCCCCAATGGTATGGTTTTCAATGCCCAAAACCTTCGCCGCAACGACATCTACTACACCGAGGGAGGACATTACCTCACCCTCGAAGAAATTTGCCAAAAACCCGAGGAAGAACGAAGAGAATTGGTTGACCGGTTGGACATCTCCAACAAGAAGCTCAAGCGAGCCATGCAGGATTGTGGGGGCTCGGAGGGAAATGAGGAGCAGGAGGAGGATGACGGGCCTAACCCGTCAGTGCAACCACAATTAGGAAGGGACCCGAGGGGTCAAAACGAGGGCTCAGTCAACGAGCGCATTCTCGCACAGCTCAATCGGCAAAACCAAATCATGGAAGAGGGGTTCTCATCCTTGATTCGCACCACACGCGCACTCGATCAGAGGGTGGCAGCGATCGAGGCCGCCTTGGGCACTCGTGGAGCGTCCAGTTCCAGCGCAGGAAACCGAGGTACACCCAGAACTTCTCTATCACAACGCCACCAAAAGTACAGCCTCCCCCAAACCAAGACGAACGTAGGGCCACATTCCTACCCAGGAGGCCAAGCTACGAGATGTCTAGGGGTGAAAGGGTGGACTATGACACCGGGCTTTGGGGACGAAGCCCCTTGTAAGGGGGGGAGAGTGTAACACCCCGTGTTACGGCCCCTAAGACCAATTAATTAATTAATCTATAACCCATAAGAAAGAATAATTTATTATGATTAAGTTGGGAAAAAGGCCCACCATAATCCGTGGACCCCCATCCCTAAAAGCCCAATACCTAATCCTAGGAGGATTAAACCCCACAGCATATAAATAGGGAACTTAGAAGGCATTTAGAATCCCGACCACAATAATCTCTCACCACCCAAAGATCTCCAAGAATTCCCCTAGGAGAAATCAAGAAATCAAGAAAGCTTAAAGAAAGATCCTTCATAGCCAAGGAATTAATTAAGGCTAAGAGGTAACCCATGTCTCAACAAAACCTATTTTCAAAGCTATGGTTTTCCCTTAGGGTTTCCCCATATTATTGTGAATGGCGAGTATTGTGATTGTTATTGATGTTGATATAATGAGGAATCTTGATAATCTTGATATTGGGAGTTTCTTGATAATTATGATGTTCTTGATGATTAATTGGGATTCTTGATGATTATGTGTTGTTCTTGATGATTATGATGTTCTTGATGATTAATTGGTATCCTTGATGATTATGTGTTGTTCCTACCGAATCTTGCAATTAGAAGACGAATCGTATTCTTGTTGATATAAAAGTGATTAGAACCCTAGGTTGTATCGTATGATATTATTCTCAGATGATCGGGTGGGGTAATCGCATGTTTGGGTGTTGATTATGTTTAGAAAAGCATGATAGGTTATGTGTCGTTCGGTTCTCGTATTTGATCCGTTAATCGCCTACGTGTAATGTGGGTTGCATGTGCTTGCTATGTGTTATGTGTGTGTGTACCCCAATTCGGTTGCGATCGGATTGGTTATCCTGGGCTGCGGTTCAGAAGCTGGCTGCGGTCAGATTGGTATTCCTGGTTGCGGTCAGATGACATTCTCTTGGGCTGCGGTCCACCGTTTGGTTGCGATCAAACGTTTCTATACGAGCTGCGGTTCGTCCTTTATCCTGGCTGCGGTCAGATGACACTCTCTTGGGATGCGGTCCACTGTTTGGTTGCGATCAAACATTATGATGAGCTGCGGTTCATCGGTCGGTTGCGATCGACCTCCCAGTGTTGCGATACGGGGCATGGTGCTGCGGGGCTGTGTTAGAGCTATATGCGCTGACCCTCATGTATGGGCATGCGATCGGTCCCGTGGCACCAACAATGTGCGTTATGTGTTGTGATATGGACGAGTTGTGACTATGAATGCCTTGGGATGTGACTATGGGTTTCATATTAGGGATTGTTATGATGGGTTATGATTACCGTTTATGCTTTGCCTTAATTGCATTATCTATCATGAACTGCTTATGACTGTTATAACTGTTGCTTATGTCTGGTCTTATCTATCGAGTCATTCCCGATTTTAAAGCTAGAGTTCGTAGGATATATCTTCATGCTCAAAATGGTTTTCGTATATCTATATATATTGCTATATGTATTGTATTTCGACGTGTTGGAGTGGGTTACCAGCATCTCTCGCTAAACAGATATATTTGGCTTTCAGGCACAGAGGATTAGAGCACTAGAGCGCGCTAGAACTGGAGCGTAGAAGTAGTGTAGCTTCCCTTTCGGCCTACGTGCCATGTTATGCACTTATATTTCGGAGGATAGTAGTTAGACAGCCTGTGCACCTGGGTTCTCTATCCCAGGTGTGGCATAGCACCCTGCACACTTATGTTATGCTTTGGGATTTAATGAAATGTTACCTTTATTATATAAGTTTTAAATGTCTTGAAAATCTGGGGTGTTACATAGACACTTTGCAAAGCAATTAACGACAACACTTAAACAAATAACGGATCAGATACGAGAAACGAACGGTACATAACCTATCATGCTTTTCTAAACATAATCAACGCCCTAACATGCGATTTCCCCACCTGATAATCCAAGAATAATATCATACGATACAACCTAGGGTTCTAATTACTTTTATACCAATCAAGAATACGATTCGTCTTCTAATTGCAAGATTCGGTAAGAATAACACATAAGCACCAAGAACATCACACAATTATCAAGAACGACATATAATCATCAAGAACTCCACATAATCATCAAGAACACCATAATCATCAAGAATCTCCCAATATCAAGATTATCAAGATCCCCCATGGGATCATCACATCAATCATCAATAATAATCATCACAAATCATTAATACACAATAATATGGGGGAAACCCTAAGGGGGAATCATAACTATAAAAATAGGTTTTGTTGAGACATGGGTTACCTCTTAGCCTTAATTAATTCCTTGGCTATGAATGATCTTTCTTTAAGCTTTCTTGATTTCTCCTAGGGGAATTCTTGGAACTCTTTGGGTGGTGAGAGATTATTGTGGTGGGGATTCTAGATGCCTTCTAAGTTCGCTATTTATATGTTATGGGGTCTAATTCTCCTAGGATTAGGGATTGGGCTTAGAGATGGGGGGCCCATGGACCATGTTGGGCTTAATGCTAATTAATTATTGTGATTTATTTCTTTTATTTTTGGGTAGATGGTTAATTAATTAATTGGTTTTAGGGATCGTAACACAGGGTGTTACACCCACCCCAATGCCTACCTACTCAACACGCAAGCCGTACCCGCCCTCTTCGAGGATTAATTAGCATTAAGCCCACTGTTTGGTTGCGATCAAACACTATGATGAGCTGCGGTTCATCGGTCGGTTGCGATTGACCCCTCCGTGTTGCGATACGGGGCAGGGTGCTGCGGGGCCGTGTCAGAGCTATATGCGCTGACCCTCATGTATGGGCATGCGATTGGTCTTGTGGCGCCAACAAAGTGTGCTATGTGTTGAGATACGGATGAGTTGAGATTATGAGTGTCTTGGGAGATGTGACTATGGGGCCTATGTTGGGGATTGTTTATGTTGAGACTATGATTATTGTTTATGCCTTGCCTTATCTGCCTTGCCTGTTATGAACTACATATACTTGCTATAACTGTTGCTTGTGTCTGGCCTTATCTGTCGAGTCATTCCCGGTTTTAAAGCTAGAGTTCGTAGGATATATCTTCATGCTCAAAATGGTTTTCGTATATCTATATATATCTCTATATGTATTGTATTTCAATTCGTTGGAGTGGGTTACCAGCATCTCTCGCTGAACAGATATATTTGGCTTTCAGGCACAGAAGATTAAGTCACTGGAGCGCGCTAGAACTTGGAGTATAGAAGTAGATAGTTTTCCTTTTTGGCCTGCGTGCTACGTTTACGTAATTACGCTTTGAGGATATTAGTTAGTTAGCCTGTGCATTTGGGTTCTCTAGCCCAGGTGTGGCATAGCACCCCGTACGCTTGTATTTATATCTTGGGATTTAATAAGATTCTACCTTTATTATAAGTTTTAAAAAGTCTTGAAAATCTGGGGTGTTACAGTTGGTATCAGAGCCTAAGTTTGACCCTAGGAAAAGACTCTTAAGACCGGACTTTAGGACATTAGGCTTGAACTCTAGGTACTTAGGAACATAGGCCTTCGGAATCTTAGGACGCGCGGTGAGATTGTGAAACCTACACGTCACCTCCCCTCACTTCATCCCTCTCTAATATTAAGAAACTCTCCTTCACTTATTACGTCAAGGTGAAAACACAAAATAATATCAACCTTTAACCACCAGGATGGCACCCAAGAAGAAATAGACAGGAACACCGAGACGCCCTACTCAAGAATTCTAGACTCAGAATCTACAACGCCTGGCCCAAATTGCCCAGGCACTAAGTACTGTCATTCCCCAACCTCTACCAACGAATGAGAACTTGGAAATCCACCACCAAGTCTCGGCACACCAACCACCCACCTTCTCGGGAGACGAAGACCCCACGACTCTCGAGGAATGGATTGAGACATTCGACAAGGTATTCAGGGCAACCCAATGCCCCGAACGCCACCAGGTCGGGATAGCCTCCTTCTACTTCAGACACGAGGCCGACATCTGGTGGGCCCGCGAGGGACCTACGTACGAACAAGACCCCGGGTTCAATTGGGAAAGCCTAAAAACACGGTTACGAGAACAGTTCTACCCCAACCACCTGAAAGCCGCCACATGCGAGGAATTCCTCCATCTAAGACAAGGGGCAGCCCCAGTCTCAGAATACTACCAACAATTCTGATGACTGGCTCGCCTCACCCCCGAACTAGTATCCACCGAGGGGATCAAAGTCAGGAAATTCTTAGCAGGCCTTAACCACGAACACCAGAGGGCCTTGGCCGCCCAAGAACCAAAGACCCTCGGAGAAGCCTATGCCAAGGCATGTCCACTACAACAGGTAACGAACCCGCCCCAAGGGACGCAACTGGGGTATAAAAAGAAGCACGAAAGAAGTCATCCACTTCCCACCAGAGAGCCTAAGAACCCCAAAACCACCTCACTTGACCAGGCCATCACGCCGACTGCCCGAGGAAGGATCCTTACCCTAAGCAAGGCCAGGATCGGAGATAGCAACATAGTCTCCGGAACCTTCCTAGTGCACGCCACCCCAGCCACCGTACTATTTGACTCGGGGGCTACCAACTCGTTTATAGCAACTGGGTTCGCCGCCCAGCTCGGCCTTAACGCCAGCACCAAGGTCTGACTCCAAGTCAAGGTGGCCTCTGGCGAGATCATAAAATGTGATCGCATGTACGAGCATGTAATGATCACCATTCAAGGAGTGGAATTTCCCAGCAACCTAATTCAGTTCCAACTGGATGGGATGCAAGTAATCTTGGGCATGGACTGGCTAGGGAAATTCCAAGCACAAATCCTGTGCGGAGAGCAGAAAGTGGTCCTACGGGGACCAAACGGTAAGAGGGTGTCGTACCACGGTACCCGCCAGGATCCGGGGATCAAGCTTGTGAACATGATGAAAATTAAGAAGTATCTGGGCCAAGGCAACGAGGCCTTCTTATGCTCAGTCGAAGACCTCAACGCCAAAATACTCGAACCAAAAGCCATCCCAGTGGTAAATGAGTTCACCGACGTCTTCCCAGACGAAATTCCCGGGGCACCCCCGGCCAGAGAGGTCGAGTTCACCATAGACCTCATACCGGGCGCCGCCCCGATCTCTAAACCACCCTACAGACTAGCACCAAAGGAAATGAAGGAACTAAAAACGCAACTCCAAGAACTGCTAGATAAGGGTTACATCCGACCCAGCACCTCCCCATGGGGAGCACCGGTACTATTCGTTAAGAAAAAGGATGTGAGCATGCGCCTGTGCATCGACTACAGAGAACTCAACCAAGTTACAATAAAGAATAGGTACCCCCTTCCCCGAATAGATGACCTATTCGACCGACTTAAAGGGGCAGGGGTATTCTCAAAGATCGACCTAAGATCCGGGTATCATCAAATCCAAGTGGCCAAACCGGACATCCAGAAGACGGCCTTCCGGACACGTTACGGCCACTACGAGTTTACCGTAATGCCCTTCGGTCTCACTAACGCGCCCGCCATATTCATGGACCTCATGAATCGAGTATTCCGACCCCACCTGGATGACTTCGTCATTGTGTTCATTGACGACATCCTAGTCTACTCCCGAAATAAAGAAGAACATGAAAAGCACCTTCGCATAACGTTGCAAACTCTCAGAGAACACCAACTTTACGCTAAATTCTCCAAGTGCGAATTCTGGCAAGACAGCGTAGCCTTCTTGGGCCACGTGATAACCAAAGAGAGGATTAGGGTGGACCCCGCTAAGATTCGCGCCGTTAGAGAATGGACCACGCCGAGCACACTCTCGGAAGTCCGAAGCTTCCTGGGCCTGGCTGGCTACTACAGGAGGTTTGTACCCGACTTCACCAAGATAGCCCAACCCCTCATTAAGCTCATGAAAAAGGAAACCCCCTTCCGATGGGACAACGACTGCATCTCAGCCTTCCAAGAATTAAAGGATAAGCTAACCACGGCACCCGTGCTAGACATACCCTCCGGGACGGAAGGATTCGAGGTCTACAGCGACGCATCCAAGAAAGGGTTGGGATGCGTGCTGATGCAAAAGGGCAAGGTAATAGCATACGCATCCAGGCAACTCAAAACCCACGAATAGAATTACCCCACCCATGACCTCGAACTAGCCGCTATCGGCTTCGCACTGAAAATCTAGAGGCACTACCTGTATGGGGTACAATGCAAAATCTACACCAACCATAAGAGCCTAAGGTACATCTTCACCCAGAAGGACCTAAACATGAGACAACGAAGGTGGCTAGAACTCATAAAAGACTACGACCTAGACATCCAATACCACGAGGGAAAAGCCAACGTCGTGGCGGACGCCCTAAGCCGAAAGACAAACCATTCCCTCAACACCACATGGGTCCTACCGGACCAATTGTACAGGGACTTCCAAAAGCTACACTTAGAAATAATAGAGCAAGGACAAACCCGCCCCAATGCCTACCTACTCAACACGCAAGCCATACCCACCCTCTTCGAGGAAATCAAGACAAGGCAACAACAGGACCTGGAACTAGATAAAATTCGCCATGACCTAACCCAAGGGAAGGAAGGCCCCTTCGAAGCACACCCGGACGGCAGCCTCCGTTACAAAGGGAGGTGGTGTGTACCCTCAACGCACCCCCACTTGAAACAACGGATCTTGGAGGAAGGGCACAACTCCCCGTACTCAGTTCACCCAGGAGGTGACAAGTTATACCAAGACATAAGGAGATCGTTTTGGTGGCCAAACATGAAGAAGGAAATCGCAGATTTCGTGGCCAAATGCCTGAATTGCCAAAGGGTAAAGGTCGAACGATGCAAGCCCAAGGGGCTCGTGCAACCCCTTGAAATACCACAAGGAAAATGGGATTCCATATCCCTGGACTTTGTCGGAGGGTTACCCCCAACAAGAACCGGCAAGGAAAAAATCTGGGTCATAGTGGATCGGCTGACCAAAACAGCACGATTCATTGCCATGAAGGAAACATGGACAATGACGCAACTAGCCCAAGCCTACATAAACCGGGTAGTGAAATACCACGGAGTCCCCCGAAACATTGTGTCCGATAGAGATTCCAGGTTCCTCTCGCAATTCTGGAAATCGCTACAATCGGCGTTGGGGACGCAACTAAAACTAAGCACAGCCTTTCACCCCACCACAGACGGCCAAACCGAGAGAACCATCCAAACCCTCGAGGACATGCTAAGAGCCTGCACGCTAGACTTCCGAGGGACATGGGAAGAACACCTAGACCTCATCGAGTTCTCATACAACAACAGCTACCACGCGAGCATTCGCATGGCACCCTACAAAGCACTATACGGTCAGAAATGTAGAACCCCCTTATGTTGGGAAGAAATGGTCAACCCGGTAACACTGGGCCCCCAATACCTACAAGACACCATAACCAAGGTCAAACACATCCAGGAAAGGATGAAGGCCACCCAAGACCGCCAGAAGTCTTACGCCGACCTAAAAAGGAAACAAGCCGAATTCAACCTCGGGACAAGGTCTGGCTAAGGATCTCGCCCACACGAGGAGTAATGAGGTTCGGAAGGAAAGGGAAACTCAGCCCCCGATTCATCGGCCCTTACGAAATCATAGAGAGAATCGGGGACTTGGCCTACCGCCTCGCTTTACCCATCGAACTAGAACGAGTACACAACGTGTTTCACATATCTCAGCTAAAGAAATACATACACGACCCAAGCCACGTACTCCAACCCGAGGTCGTAGACCTCGACGAGTCACTGGTATACAAAGAGAAACCCGTGAGAATCCTGGACACCAAGAGAAGAAACACCCGGAACCGAGCCATAGAAATGGTGAAAGTCCTCTGGACCAACCACGGGACCGAGGAAGCAACATGGGAACTTAAGGACACAATGAAAGAGCGGTATCCCCAGCTTTTCACACCAGGTAACTAAGGGAAAACCTTTCACCAAGGGCCAAGCTTCGGGGACGAAGCTTCCTGTTAAGGGGGGGAGAGTGTAACACCCCGTGTTACGAGTCCTAAAACCAATTAATTAATTAACAATCTACCCAAAAAGAAAAGAAATAAATCACAATAATTAATTAGCATTAAGCCCACCATGGTCCATGGGCCCCCCATGGTCCATGGGCCCCCCATCTCTAAGCCCAATACCTAATCCTATGAGAACTAGACCCAATAGCATATAAATAGGGAACTTAGAAGGCATCTAGAATCCCCACCATAATAATCTCTCACCACCCAAAGAGCTCCAAGAATCCCCCTAGGAGAAATCAAGAAATCAAGAAAGCTTAAAGAAAGATCCTTCATAGCCAAGGAATTAATTAAGGCTAAGAGGTAACCCATGTCTCAACAAAACCTATTTTCATAGCTATGATTCCCCTGAGGGTTTGCCCCATATTATTATTTATTGGCGAGATATGATGATTGTTATTGATGTTTGATGTGATGATCCCTTGAGGGATCTTGATAATCTTGATATTGGGAGGTTCTTGATAATTATGGTGTTCTTGATGATTATATGAAGTTCTTGATGATTATGTGTTGTTCTTGATAATTGTGTGATGCTCTTGATGCTTATGTGTTATTCTTACCGAATCTTGCAATTAGAAGACGAATCGTATTCTTGTTGATAAAAAAGTGATTAGAACCCTAGGTTGTATCGTATGATATTATTCTTGGATTATCGGGTGGGGAAATCGCATGTTTGGGTGTTGATTATGTTTAGAAAAGCATGATAGGTTATGTGTCGTTCGTTCCTCGTATTTGATCCGTTAATTATATACGTGTTGTCGTTAATTGCGTTGTAAAGTGTCTAAGCATGGTTTCGGGTTCCACAATGGTTCCCGGGGCGAAATTGTGTGATAAGAGTCAGTGGGGGGTAGGGGACCCGCCACCTACCCACGGCCAGAAAGAGTATCTCCGGCAGCGGGCAGCCGGCGGGCGGGCAGTTACCCGCCGGCGACCCGCTGCCCGGAACAGTGTTTCCGGCAGGCAGCCGGCGGGTGGCCCCCCACCCACCGGCTACCCGCTGGAAATTCCCCCAATTCGGGACCCCGGCTTCCCCGTTTGATGTTCCCTCGTTCGCCGTGGTGTCCCAACGAACTCCGTTTATCGTGCCTATGTCTAGTTTGGCATTTCGGGTACCGTTCGTAGGTTTATGAGTCTATTATGTTGCATGCTAGATGAATTG
The DNA here is from genome assembly GCF_001879475.1 of Ipomoea nil. Classification (NCBI taxonomy): domain Eukaryota; kingdom Viridiplantae; phylum Streptophyta; class Magnoliopsida; order Solanales; family Convolvulaceae; genus Ipomoea; species Ipomoea nil. Next base: position 2,319,748 of record NW_017619356.1, read on the forward strand.
GTACCCCGTTGACCTAGGTGGAAGGAGTATGAACCCCTTAGGACTATTCTTAGTATGTGAAGGATCACGCATAGGTTTTGTTATACGTTTTCTCCCCCTTCCCAATGTGTAATGTGGGTTGCATGTGCTTGCTATGTGTTATGTGTGTGTGTTACCCCATTTCGGTTGCGATCGGATTGGTTATCCTGAGCTGCGGTTCAGAAGCTGGCTGCGGTCAGATTGATACTCTTGGGCTGCGATCAAACGTTTCTATATGAGCTGCGGTTCATCCTTTTCCTGGCTGCGGTCAGATGACACTCTCTTGGGCTGCGGTCCACTGTTTGGTTGCGATCAAACACTATGATGAGCTGCGGTTCATCGGTCGATTGCGATCGACCCCTCCGTGTTGCGATACGGGGCAGGGTGCTGCGGGGCCGTGTCAGAGCTATATGCGCTAACCCTCATGTATGGGCATGCGATTGGTCCTGTGGCGCCAACAAAGTGTGCTATGTGTTGTGATATGGATGAGTTGTGATTATGAGTGTCTTGGGGATGTGACTATGGGTTTTATGTTGGGGACTGTTTACGTTGGGTTGTGGTTATTGTTTATGCTTTGCCTTATCTGCCTTATCTGTTGTGAACTGCATATGCTTGTTATAACTGTTGCTTGTGTCTGGCCTTATCTATCGAGTCATTCCCGGTTTTAAAGCTAGAGTTCGTAGGATATATCTTCATGCTCAAAATGGTTTTCGTATATCTATATATATCTCTATATGTATTGTATTTCAACGCGTTGGAGTGGGTTACCAGCATATCTCGCTGAACAGATATATTTGGCTTTCAGGCACAGAAGATTAAGTCACTGGAGCGCGCTAGAACTTGGAGTATAAAAGTAGATAGTTTTTCTTTTTGGCCTGCGTGCCACGTTTACGTAATTACTCTTTGAGGATATTAGTTAGTTAGCCTGTGCACTTGGGTTCTCTAGCCCAGGTGTGGCATAGCACCCCGTACGCTTGTATTTATATCTTGGGATTTAATAAGATTCTACCTTTTTTATAAGTTTTAAAAAGTCTTGAAAATCTGGGGTGTTACAGTGGGTTTGTCCTTGTTATATTATTTCTAAGTGTAGCTTTTGGAAGTCCCTGTACAGTTGGTCCGGTAGGACCCAGGTGGCGTTGAGGGAATGGTTCGTCTTTCGACTTAGGGTGTTTGCCACGACGTTGGCTTTTCCCTCATGGTATTGGATGTCTAGGTCGTAGTCTTTTATGAGTTCTAGCCACCTTTATTGTCTCATGTTTAGGTCCTTTTGGGTGAAGATGTACTTTAGGCTCTTGTGGTCGGTGTAGATCTTGCATTGCACCCCATACAAGTAGTGCCTCCAGATTTTCAGTGCGAATACGATAGCGGCTAGTTTTAGGTCATGTGTGGGGTAATTCTCTTCGTTGGTTTTGAGTTGCCTGGACGCGTATGCTATTACCTTGCCCTTTTGCATCAGCACGCATCCCAACCCTTTCTTGGATGCGTCGCTGTAGACTTCGAATCCTTCCGTCCCAGAGGGGATGGCTAGTACGGGTGCCGTGGTTAGCTTGTCCTTTAATTCTTGGAAGGCTGAGATGCAGTCGTTGTCCCATCGGAAGAGGGTTTCCTTTTTAGTGAGCTTAATGAGGGGTTGGGCTATCTTGGTGAAGTCGGGTACAAACCTCCTGTAGTAGCCGACCAAGCCCAGGAAGCTTCGGACTTCCGAGAGTGAGCTCGGCGTGGTTCATTCTCTAACGGCGCGAATCTTAGCGGGGTCCACCCTAATCCTCTCTTTGGTTATCACGTGGCCCAAGAAGGCTACGCAGTCTTGCCAGAATTCGCACTTGGAGAATTTAGCGTAAAGTTGGTGTTCTCTGAGAGTTTGCAACGTTATGCGAAGGTGCTTTTCATGTTCTTCTTTATTTCGGGAGTAGACTAGGATGTCGTCAATGAACACAATGACGAAGTCATCCAGGTGGGGTCGGAATACTCGATTCATGAGGTCCATGAATATGGCGGGCGCGTTAGTGAGACCGAAGGGCATTATGGTAAACTCGTAGTGGCCGTAACGTGTCCGGAAGGCCGTCTTCTGAATGTCCGGTTTGGCCACTTGGATTTGATGATACCCGGATCTTAGGTCGATCTTAGAGAAAACTCCTGCCCCTTTAAGTTGGTCGAATAAGTCATCTATTCGGGGAAGGGGGTACCTATTCTTTATTGTAACTTGGTTGAGTTCCCTGTAGTCGATGCACAGGCGCATGCTTCCATCCTTTTTCTTAACGAATAGTACTGGTGCTCCCCATGGGGAGGTGTTGGGTCGGATGTAACCCTTATCTAGTAGTTCCTGAAGTTGTGTTTTCAGTTCCTTCATTTCCTTTGGTGTCAGTCTGTAGGGTGGTTTAGAGATCGGGGCGGCGCCCGGTATGAGATTTATGGTGAACTCGACCTCTCTAGCCGGGGGTGCCCCGGGGATTTCGTCTGGAAAGACGTCGGTGAACTCGTTACCACTGGGATGGCTTGTGGTTTGAGTATTTTGGCGTTGAGGTCTTCGACTGAGCATAAGAAGGCCTCGTTTCCTTGGCTTAGGTACTTCTTAATTTTCATCATGTTCACAAGCTTGATCCCCAGATCCTAGCGGGTACCGCGGTACGACACCCTCTTACCGTTTGGTCCTCGTAGGACCACTTTCTGCTCTCCGCACAGGATTTGTGCTTGGAATTTCCCTAGCCAGTCCATGCCCAAGATTACTTGCACCCCATCCAGTTGGAACTGAATTAGGTTGCTGGGAAATTCCACTCCTTGAATGGTGATCATTACATGCTCGTACATGCGATCGCATTTTATGATCTCGCCAGAGGCCACCTTAACTTGGAGTCGGACCTTGGTGCTGGTGTTAAGGCCGAGCTGGGCGGCGAACTCGGTTGCTATAAACGAGTTGGTAGACCCCGAGTCAAATAGTATGGTGGCTGGGGTGGCGTGCACTAGGAAGGTGCCGGAGACTATGTTGCTGTCTCCGATCCTGGCCTTGCTTAGGGTAAGGATCCTACCCTGAGCAGTTGGCGCGATGGCCTGGTCAAGTGAGGTGGTTTTGGGATTCTTAGGCTCTCTGGTGGGAATTGGATGATTTCCTTCGGATTTCCTTTGGTACCCCAGTTGTGTCCCTTGGGGCGGGTTCGTTACCTGTTGTAGTTGACATGCCTTGGCATAGACTTCTCCGAGGGTCTTTGGTTCTTGTGTAGCCAAGGCCCTCTGGTGTTCGGGGTTAAGGCCTGCTAAGAACTTCCTGACTTTGATCCCCTCAGTGGATACTAGTTCGGGGGTGAGGCGAGCCAGTCGACAGAATTGTTAGTAGTATTCTGAGACTGGGGCTGCCCCTTGTCTTAGGTGGAGGAATTCCTCGCATGTGGCGGCTTTCAGATGGTTGGGGTAGAACTGTTCTCGTAGCCGTGTTTTTAGGCCTTCCCAGTTGAATCCGCGGCCTTGTTCGTACGTAGGTCCCTCACGGGCCCACCAGACGTCGGCCTCGTGTCTGAAGTAGAAGGAGGCTATCCTGACTTGGTGGTGTTCGGGGCATTGGGTTGCCCTGAATACCTTGTCGAAGGTCTCGATCCACTCTTCGAGGGTCGTGGGGTCTTCGTCCCCCGAGAAGGTGGGTGGTTGGTGTGCCGAGACTTGGTGGTGGATCTCCAAGTTCTCGTTCGTTGGTAGAGGTTGGGGAATGGCAGTACTTAGTGCCTAGGCAATTTGGGCCAGGCGTTGTAAATTCTGAGTCAGGAATTCCTGAGTGGGGCGTTTCGGTGTTCTTGTCTATTTCCTCTTGGGTGCCATCCTGGTGGTTAAAGGTCGATATTATTTTGTGTTTTCACCTTTGATGCAATAAGTGAAGGGGAGCTTCTTAATATTAGAGAGGGATGAAGTGGAGGGAGGTTATGTGTAGGTTTCACAATCTCACCGCGCGTCCTAAGATTCCTAAGCCCTATGTTCCTAAGTACCTAGAGTTCAAGCCTAATGTCCTAAAGTCCGGTCTTAAGCGTCTTTCCCTAGGGTCAAACTTAGGCTCTGATACCAACTGTAACACCCCAGATTTTCAAGACTTTTTAAAACTTATAATGAAGAAATAATCTTATTAAATCCCAAGATAAAATACAAGCCTTCGGGGTGCTATGCCACACCTGGGCAGTAGAACCCAAGTGCACAGGCTAACTAACTAATATCCTCAAAGTATTATTACATAAACGTGACACGCAGGCCAAAAGGGAAACTATCTATTTCTACACTCCAAGTTCTAGCGCGCTCCAGTGACTTAATCTTCTGTGCCTGAAAGCCAAATATATCTGTTCAGCGAGAGATGCTGGTAACCCACTCCAACGCGTTGAAATACAATACATATAGAGATATATATAGGTATACGAAAACCATTTTGAGCATGAAGATATATCCTACGAACTCTAGCTTTAAAACAGGGAATGACTCGACAGATAAGGCTAGACACAAGCAACAGTTATAGCAAGTATATGCAGTTCATAACAGGCAAGGCAGATAAGGCAAGGCATAAACAATAATCATAATCTCAACATAAACAATCCCCAACATAGGCCCCATAGTCACATCTCCCAAGCCACTCATAATCTCAACTCATCCGTATCTCAACACATAGCACACTTTGTTGGCACCACAGGACCAATCGCATGCCCATACATGAGGGTCATCATATATAGCTCTGACACGGCCCCGCAGCACCCTGCCCCGTATCGCAACACGGAGGGGTCGATCGCAACCGACCGATGAACCGCAGCTCATCATAGTTTGATCGCAACCAAACAGTGGACCGCAGCCCAAGAGAATGTCATCTGACCGCAGCCAGGAAAGTATGAACGGCAGCTCATATAGAAACGTTTGATCGCAACCAAACGGTGGACCGCAGCCCAAGAGTATCAATCTGACCGCAGCCAGCTTCTGAACCGCAGCTCAGGATAACCAATCCGATCGCAACCGAATTGGGGTAACACACACACATAACACATAGCAAGCACATGCAACCCACATTACACATTGGGAAGGGGGAGAAAACGTATAACAAAACCTATGCGTGATCCATCACATACTAAGAATAGTTCTAAGGGGTTCATACTTCTTCCACCTAGGTCATCGGGATACCAATTCAACTAGCATGCAATATATTAGACTCTTAAACCTACGAACGGTACCCGAAATATCAAACTAGACATAGGCACGATAAACGGAGTCTGTTGGGACACCACGGGGGTCGGGGGACATAAAACGGGGATGCCGGGATCCCGAGTGGGACGAATTTCCAGCGGGTAGCCGGTGGGTGGAGGGCCACCCGCCAGCTGCCCGCCGGTTTCACTGTTCCGGGCAGCGGGTCGCCGGCAGGCAGCTGCCCGCCCGCTGCCGGATTGGCGTTTCTCGGCCGTGGGTAGGTGGCGGGTCCCCTACCCCCCACTGACTCTTATCACACAATTTCGCCCCGGGAACCATTGTGCAACGCAATTAACGACAACACGTAAACAAATAACGGATCAGATACGAGAAACAAACGGTACATAACATATCATGCTTTTCTAAACATAATCAACGCCCGAACATGCGATTTCCCCACCCGATAATCCCAAGAATAATATCATACGATACAACCTAGGGTTCTAATTACTTTTATACCAATCAAGAATACGATTCGTCTTCTAATTGCAAGATTCGGTAAGAATAACACATAACCACCAAGAACATCACACAATTATCAAGAACGACATATAATCATCAAGAACTCCACATAATCATCAAGAACACCATAATCATCAAGAATCTCCTAATATCAAGATTATCAAGATCCCCCATGGGATCATCACATCAATCTTCAATAATAATCATCACAAATCATTAATACACAATAATATGGGGGAAACTCTAAGGGGGAATAATAACTATAAAAATAGGTTTTGTTGAGACATGGGTTACCTCTTAGCCTTAATTAATTCCTTGGCTATGAAGGATCTTTCTTTAAGCTTTCTTGATTTCTTGATTTCTCCCCTTCTAAGTTCCCTATTGAGTAAATACCACCTATGGTCCCTCGAGTTTGGTGGCATCGCCATCAATGGTCCCAAACTTCCGTAATTACCATCCGTCATCCTCCGAGTTGTGAAAAGTTACCTTCTAGCGTCCTTCCGTTACTTCCACCCGTTTCAGCCGTCAAAATGGAGGGTAATATTGTCATTTGACTTATACGAAAAGATTTAATACCAGCCAAGGTCCCTCGAGTTTTGTGATTTGGCCATCATTAGTCCCAAGTTTAGTAATTAAATTTTTTAAAACTATACGACGACGGTTTTACCTTAAAAGCCGACGCCGTATGTTATTATTATTATTTTTATTTGTTTTATGATTTCTACCCCAACCTGTATCAAATCACTACTACAGAAAACGGATTTAACGTCAGCATTATAACGTCGATTTTTAAAAAATCTGACATTAAATATTTAAAATTATTTTTTATTTTTTAAAAAATACATATGACGTCGGTTATAACAAATAACCGACGTCATATATAATCGAAATAAAAAAAAAAAAAAGTAAAGTAGTTATGACGTCAGCCGGCGTAATTGACCGACGTTGTAAACTAGTTTAAAAAAAAATAAATAAATAACATACGACGTCGGCTAATTAATTAGCCAACGCCGTATCCTATTTAAATTTTAAAAAAAAATTAATATTAAAATAAAATACGGCGGGGGCTAATTAATTTGCCGACGCCGTATACTGATTAAAAAAATGAAATTTAAATACCATACAACGTCGGCTAATTAATTAACCGATATCGTATAGTATTTAAATAAAAAAGTATTTAAAATACATACGGCGTCGGCTAAAATTTCGAAATATCACAATAATACGCCGATGTCGTATCTCTTATTATTTTTTTATTTTTTTTATTCGAGTTACGGCATCGACTATACCAAATGACCGACGTCATATGTATTTTTTTAAAAATAAAAAATAATTTTAAATATTTAATGTCGGATTTTCTACAAACCGACGTTATAATGGCGACGTTAAATCCGTTTTCTGTAGTAGTGAATATTGTATAGGAGTAAAGGGAGTTCGAGTTGGAAGTTGAGAAATCACCAACTTTTTTTAATATTGTTTGGCCAAGTTTGGGACTAAAGATGGCCAAACCACCAAACTCGAGGGACCATGGCTGGTATTAACTCTTTTTGTATAAGTCAAATGACAATATTACCCTCCATTTTGACGGCTGAAACGGGAGGAAGTAACGGAAGGACGCTAGAAGGTAACTTTTCACAACTCGGAGAATGATGGATGGTAATTACGGAAGTTTGGGACCATTGATGGCGATGCCACCAAACTCGAGGGACCATAAGTGGTATTTACTCGTTCCCTATTTATATGCTATGGGGTCTAATTCTCCTAGGATTAGGGATTGGGCTTAGAGATGGCGGGCCCATGAACCATAGTGGGCTTAATGCTAATTAATTATTGTGATTTATTTCTTTTCTTTTTGGATAGATGGTTAATTAATTAATTGATTTTAGGGATCGTAACACAGGGTGTTACAATATCACCAAGGCTCCATTGCAAAAGAGTCCTTATTTAATTAGACCCCTGGGCTATTTAATTAAATAGACCCAGCAGCCCTCCAAAGCTTTAACCCACCAAGAACCCAAGCTTCATCCATCACCTTAAACCATCACCATAAACCAAGACTCCCAGATTCGTCCATCACCTTAGAACGCCATTGGTCCACCAAGTTTGGTGGACCAACCTTATGCCTCCCAAAACTTCAAAGCCAGAATGAATTCCCCCATACTACTTCTTTTTCCTCCTTCCTTAGCATATGAGGCCCATGTGACCCCTTCCTTTTTCCAAACCAAAACTCTCCTTATGCCATAAATCCAGAACTGAGACCAATCACCCCATCATGCTTCTTTTTTCCCCCTTATTTCCCAATCTGTTTTCAGGCCAGCAGAGAGAGCTTCTGTTTCCATGTATTCTCCAAAAGCCCTTCTACTTGGGCTTGTCATCATCACACGAATTCATTTGGCCATAGACCACCACCATCAGCCGGCCATAGAAGCCTTATCCAAGCCAATATCCTCCTTTTTCCAAATCAGCTTCTTCATGAAATTATCAGTAGACACCAGCCCCATCTCCCCTTACAATCCCCATTGATCCACCATGCTTATGCCTCCCCAGAAGTCCAAAACATTTTCCATGATAGACTGCAGATTACCTCCCTCTAGGTATTATAAACTTCTCCATTCCAAGAAAGCATGAGGCATCATTTTCCATAATAGAATCAACCCCATGGCAGCCCCAATCCTCCACAAAAGCTTTAGAAAGGGCCTGCATGTAACACCCCAATTTTCATATCCAAAATTTCTTTAAATTTTTTTTCTTAATTCACAATTTACTAAAATTATAGTGAAAGCATAACTAATCAAAAGAAAATGGGTGTTACCGCCACACTTAGGCAACCAAAAACCTAAGTGCTAAGGCTAAACAAAAATACAATTAATCTTAAATCCCAATACATTTAAACATGATTCTCAATCCATCAATTATAAATTGAAATACTCCAAAGTCTAAACATAAATCAAAATAAGTCTCAAATGTCTCGTTACATATTCTTATCTAACACGTCTTGGCAACGCTCCCCTCAACCTCATGTATCTCCTGTAAACACAAAAATTTGATCCACACAACAAACACAAAATTAGCACAATGCTAAGTAAGGAATTACTCTGCCCCGTAAAACATATATATTTATATTTTTTTATAATAAACCTTTCAAAAATACACGTGGAGATATACCTTTCAGAAATCAGTTTCCATACATACACATGGAGGATTAATATTTATACATGGAGAAATAACCATCTCTTTAAAATCCATTTGGAATCTGAACCAAAACCTATGTGCACACCCCCAGTAGATTCCAAGCCACTGGGTAGTATATGATCCAAGTAGTCAGGTTTCCCTACCTACTACCACATACTCATACATTTTGGAAACTGGATCATAACTTATGTGATACACCCTCATGGGATTCCAAGCCCAATGAGTAATAATGGGTCCAAGTGAACAGTAACTCTCTTTTACTGAACACCACACAATATTCTGCTTTCTCTAAAATAATTCTTTTTTTCAAAAATAAATACCTTTCCCCAAAAATAACATCTTTTCCAAAATATATAATTTTCTCCGAAACATTTTCCTCCAAAATATTTTGCAAGTCACATTTTTCTCCACATAATTTATTACGTCGAATAATAATAAATATGTTTTTTTATATATAAAACTTATGTACATACAATCACACATGTACAAATTCTATTTTTTTTATAACCCATTCGGCCATAATAATAAGTATATAGAAAATAATTTTTTTTTTTTTATAAATAAACTACCATGTTTACTTACGCACATATGCACATATAATATATTTTATGTATACATGTATACATACATATATATATATATATATATATATATATATATATATATATTAGCCATTCCGTCAGTGTATATGTATATATATAGAAAAGCAATTTTATTTTTTTGTTGAACATACATGTACACGACACACATACACCCAAAAATATAAATTCCACATAGCACATAATTCATATATAAAATCCCCATGTAAGATCACAAGTGGCACACGAAATTAGAAAATTATTAACATAGGCTATAGATTTGAATTTGCAGAACAAATTCTCCAAATTGTCTTAATCCGCTATAGATTTGAATTTGCAGAACAAATTCTCCAAATTATCTTAATCCGAGCACACATACAAATCTCATCAACCCAAATTTTTCAAGATTTCATAAAACTTAAACATATCATTTACGAGGCAAAATTAAAACGGACATAACCACTTACTTGTTTTTCTTAAAAATCTTCAAGAACTTCAAGCCTACGTGTGTTCTTTTATAATATCATCTCTTCAAAAATTTGATACTCTAATTTTGTTGAAGAAAACAATTTTTTTTTTGTTAAAGTGAACGTCCAAGAGAGACCCGGAGAAGGGAGAAGAAGAAGAATTAATACCTTTCTTTTTGTTAGAATAATTCGGCCAATTCAAGGAGAGAAAGAAGGAGATTAAATCATCTCATCATTATCTTTAATTATCTTTAATTAAATGAAACAATCAAATATGAAATGTAATTATTATAGGATTTGTAACAACTATTCACCATCATCATCCAATTTAATTTAATTTTATTAAATACCTTTTAACCATAACATGTATAAAAAAATATATATCTTATTATTATATATATTATATATATATATAATATATATACATACGGTCACAAACAAATATAATCTATACATAATCTTCAAATGTATATATTTATATATATATTACATATAAAATATTTTTAATACTAAAGTAACATAACATCAAATGAGGATAAGGAAATGAAAGTTGTGAGGGCATGATGGTAAGGATCTTCATATTTCAAAAGAAAGGTTTAGGGTTCAAAACTCCACATAATCAATTCAATTTTTCATACATATATTAAACCTTTTTCCTACTTAAATAATTTAAAATTTTCGGGTTATCACACTGCAAACACTGAGCATCCACAAGGGTCCACTATTCTTCCCCTTTAGTATGCTCAGTTCAGACTTTTCCCAACATGGAGCATCCTTTCCCAGAGTGAGATCAACTCCATGGCAGCAGCATCTTGTCACTATAAGAGCTTTAAGATGCTGCTGCAGGCTAGCCAAAGTCAGTTTTCATGGGGGTAGCCTCGGCCATGTCTTCTCCATGCCCATCTACAAATCTTCCCTCCTATCCATTCTTGATTTGCCCTTAATTGACAACCCAACTTAGTTGTTGGATCAATGCAGTCATCTTCCAGCTCAGCCTTAACCAATTCAATCAGGATGGTGCAAGCTTTTCTAGCCATGGAATCCTCATCTTGTAAATGCCTTTTTTTCCTTTTTATCATAAATCACATCCATATATGATTTTATAACCTTCAATACCCCATCTATCCAATCATAGCTGACCTTCTCTAGCACCTCACTCATCCACACCTGGCAGTCCTCAAGATATCCCTCCCCTTCACTGTCCCCTTCCTCCTCAGACTCTCCAACATCCTGAGGAAGTTTCATTATCTGGATCAGTCCCCTCCTCTTCATACTCTAGATCAGGCCCCTCCCCTTCATCATCTGGATCAGCCATCTCCCCAGGATCCTCCTCTTCTTTCCCCACGTGTTTTGATAACTCTTTTAGTTTCTCCAAGTATAATTCCTTTGTTTTTTCCACTATTTCTCCTTTCCTTTTCTCAAACTCTTGCAGTCCCATTTCTTTCTTTATTGTGAGCATATATGCATGAATTTCCTGCTTAGCTTCTTCCCAAACCTCCTTGTTAACCACAAAAGTCCTGTGCGCTGTCACTGCCTTATCCTTCAAGACAGAAACCCCCACTTCCTTCTGCTTAGAGGCCCCAATATCTACAGGTAAGCTTTGCTCCTTTTCAACCATGTCAGCCCACCTTCCTTTTGCATTTTTCCTTGGATCATTTATACCAGCTTCTGTACTTAAATTCCCTTGTTCAGAACCTCCCTTCATCTGCCTCTTTGACCCAGAAATGTTCCCCATATTGCATTCTTTTCTTCCAGATTCAGAATCCCTCCCCTGTCCATTTTCATTAATCCAGACCTGGGGTTGGTTTTCCTTAGGATTCTTGGAGTCTATGTTTCCAGAGCCATTACCATTAGAACCCAAATTCTGTCCTCCCTCCTTCTTCTTGATCATTCCAGAACCCAAAACCTCCCCTTTCCACTAAGTTCTCCTTCAATTTTGGACTGTCAACATTATCAGAGTCCTTTTCCCTTAGGACTTTAGCAGCAATTTCATCCATTAAGCCATCTGCAGCCTCCCTTATAGCATCTTGCACAAATTGCTTCTCATTTATCCCATACAAAGGTATTGGACTTATCCCCTTCTTAGGCCTTGAATTCTCAGCACCTAAATCACAATCATGCACAACTGTCTGCCTCCTCTCACCTTTATGACCATCCACAGCCCTATTCCTTCCATCAGGGGGCTCACCATCAACCTTATGAGAGGCTGGTTTCTTAGCAGCAATTTCACAAATAGGTGGTGTGCCTGCAGTATCTTTAGCTTTTTGCTTCTTACAATTGTTTAATTCATGGCCAATTTTACCATACTCAATACAATACTTAGGGACCATTCTATCATAGACAATCGATTGCCAGAATCCTCTACCACCCTCCCCAATTGCAACCCAAATCCTTTCTAGAAGAGGCTTTCGAAGATCAATCTCAATTCTAACTGAGGCCACATTTGGCCTCGATTTTCTCTCTGTTACAAAATCGAGAGCCAGTAGGTCTCCAATCGGAGAACATAATTTTCGCAACATGTCTTCAGAAAATAAATGCAAAGGCAAGTTCGGAAGATGTATCCATATCGGAGTGAAGGGGGAGTTTAGCCATGGCTTCCAGTCTGGAGACCACCTAGCAATCCAAAAGCTCTCACCATCTATCACTGCCCTGTTCCTCATCAACGCTTTTTTACAGTCAGTTTCAGATGCGAATCGGAGTATCATCGTATTTGCATTCACAGAGCCAACTTGCACTTCCCCCTTAGAGTAGAGACGCGCTTCGATTTTTGCCCTAATCTGCGCCAGTGGTGGACGATTTCTCATAAATCGACCGATTATCGTCACTTTCCGCTCGATCTCCGCTAAGCTCGTCCACTCCTCCTTCGTGAGTCGCACAGATGCCTCCCCAACCTCGAAGGCTTCGCAGATGGCAGTCGGTATCTCACGGCATTTCACTCTGATCTCCGGAAATAACACCGTATTTGAGCATCTATCTTCACTGGGGCCTCCGCCTTGTTGTTTTCCTGTAGCTCCTCAAAAAACCAGCGTTAAAATAGTCGCTGGAAAATTTTCCGACACCGCCGGCGGCGGTGGCGCCGCCGACAGACCACCTCCAGCCGCCAGAGTTGGCTGAGACCAACAACCGGCAAAAAGTTATCTAAGCATATTGTATGGAATAAAAAAAAAAAAACTTTTATCATAAAAACAATGGGGATGTAATCCAACCATGTGCCCAACAAGATAAAAGAAAATGATAGATCTTGTGGGCGAGTAAATTGGAAAGCTGAAGTGAAAACTCCATTGATGTTGCAAACGTAGAAATTGCCTCAAGAGTCAAGACATCATTTGTCTAGGGACAGAGTGCATTTGCTTTTTTTTTTTTGAAGTTAATCACATGTTAGTTTATTTTGATACTTGAAATGCAAGTAAATTTCCAGACATGTGTATTAGTCTTTATGAATGATTTATTTACATGCCTGCTTGCTCTTAATTTGTTTCTAAATTATTTGTGGCATGTTAAATAATTATTACGTAAATTGCATGTGCTATATGTATTTAATTATTGTTTGTAATGATTTGAAAATTGCGATACGAAAAAGCCTTTTCAAAATTGGTATCAAGTTATTTTTGGTTTCTAAAATTTGTTTTTGGGAAGAAGTTACAAATTTAATTATTTTCTAAAATTTGTGTTGTTTATATATGTATTACCGTGTACGTATATATATATATATATATATATATATATATATATATATATATATATATATGTGATTGTTTCCTAATAGTTTTTGGTAACTAAATCCCAAAAGACATTTGATACCACCAAAGTGTTTAATTTTTTTTTTAATCGTGTGGTTATTTCTTTTTAAAGAAAATTCAATTTCTAAAAGATGGAGATATTTTATGTGATATTATTTATTTTGTGAGAAAACTAATCAATCTGTTCGAGAATCCTCCTTCAAAACCATCTCTCCAACCTAATCTCCTTTCAAATCTCCTCTCATATCTCCAAATCAAATCCTAAACCTCCTCTCCTACTCAATCTCCATCTTATGTGTTCTTCGAGAATCAATAACGTGCTTAATGAATTTCTGAGAAACTGTGAGCATTAAATGATGCTGTCCAATAATGATTGCATTCTCTCTCTCCTGACTCACCCTAACCAAAAAGACACATATATCCTTAAAAAGTCACTTTTGGAACCCTTACACCAAAGGATTTATTCGTTCATACCCTCTCTCTCTCGTCCAACCAAGAAAAACCTTCTAAAACCCTCTCTCATACAAAACTATTCATCTTCTCTACCAAAAGAAAATCTCAGATCACTCAGAAAGCCTAAATCTCTCTCCCAACCGACTCAATCACTGACCAAATCGATCACAATGGCGCAAATAGAACAACCAAAAAATTTGACCGTGCTTGTGAAACAACTCACGGTGGGAATGGTTCTCAACGGAGAATATTTCATGAATGGAGCTCAAGACAAAGTTCTAGCAGCAAAGATCATCCAAGCTTTGAAGAACTGTGGACTTTATGATTTTCTCTCCTACAAGTATTCTGGAGCATTTGAAGAAGATGTGGTAGAATTCTACCTACATGCAAACGTGAAAATTGGCCGAATTCTATCTTCTGTTGGCGAAACACAAGTTGAAATTTCAGAAGAAGACATCAGAAGTTGTTTCAACTTTTCAAATTCTCAAATCCTTGTGGATACTCATCATTATGATCTTCAAAATTTCTGGGATGAAATCCGAGGTCCAAAAGCACCAGAGATACCAGATTTATGCGATGAGAAAAATATCTTGAAGCTTGAATATGAGATGCTGTTGGATGTAATTTACAAAGCCCTGGACAATAAATTGGGAACTTTGAATAAATTCTCTGCTCCATATATTTGCTTGATGAACGGAATCATGAGTGGAATCAAGTTCAATTGAGTGAACTACATTTTCACCAAAATCATAGGCTTTATCCTTGCTGCAAAGCCAGTTGGAAGTCCACTCATAGGAGATCAATTTCTTCAAAGGTGTTGGCTATGGACTTGTCATTGGAGAAATTTTGAGGAAGAAGAGAATACCTTTGAGAAACACAGAAGTGTTGGAATCTATAGGTATTTATTCTGGAAGTATTCACCAGACTATGGGAAGAAAAGTCAGAAGAAAAAGGCATCCAAAGGAGGAACTTCTGCAAGTACAAAAACACCTCAATCAAAAGGATCTCAAATTAGAAGCAACAGAGCCGCATCATCTGCAAGCAATTTTATGGGGTCCAGTAACCCGACAATCAGAGGTCAAGAAGTCACGAGCACATCCATGGCAGTTATACCGTTTCAAGGAGTGATTGAAAATGAAGCTCAAAATGTTTGTCATCCGGGATTGCCAACCGAACCTATTGACGACACAACACGGATGGAACTAGCAGGAGTCGAAGTACGAGTTTCCAACGAGCTGCAAAGAAGAATTTCAAGCCAATCAACTGGAGAAGCAAGTGCCGGACCGGTTGTGTTCAACACTATCCAAGATGATCCAGATTTGATGAACGAGAAGTACAGAGTCGAAGAATGGATGAATTAGAGAACTGAAAAATATCATTCATTCATCCAAAAGACTACTTCAGAATTGATAGGAAGTGAAGATTTTGCCTTGGAGTGGTGTGGAACAGATTCTATACTAGAGGCACTCAAGATGAATATCGATCAAGTTTACAGATCAAAACTTGAAGAGAAAAATGCAAGAGGCAAAGTTGTTGCAGCTGTGGCCGAAGAAAACGTAACCCGAATCTGACCAGCTCAATTGGAGAAGATCAACAAAGCTCAGCTACAGATTGCATTGCAAAAATCTATTGTGGACACTCATCACAATCCAGGTGAACCGTCTCTTAATATTGCTGATAATCTTCTTGATCCATTAAGAGAAAGGAATGAAGAAGAGATTATATCTGTGTGTGCAACCATGTTAAAAGTTGTTGATGCTGACCGAACTACTACTGTGATTGGTGATATAAATTTGGTCAATATTCCTGTCACTGAAGCCGAAACACAGACAAATATTGAATCAAATAATGACTAAATTTTGAACAATATTGATGGACCACAACCCGAATTGAATGACTCTGCCAGAGATGATGTTGACGTGGTCACAAAAGATATAAGAGCAGATATTGGAGATGAGATTAGAGAAGAGATTGGAGAACCAGTAAGAAAAGGAGTTGTGAATGAGAATATAGAATTCATTGGGGGGGGGGGGACATTTAATTGAAGTGGCAGTACAAAATATCTCTGTCAAAGCTACTACAAACTTCCAATCCCCACTAGAAGACAGACCATTGTCTGAGCAGCCTATTCTCTCAAATCCTAGTTTCTCCCAAGATATTGACAATTATAAAGGAGAAGAGGAAGTCAATACAGAAGGAGAAAATCTTGAAAAAGAAACCAGTTGTCGAGAAAATTCCACCATGGCCGAATCATCTGAAGAAAGAACCCTACAGCTTGTAGAAACTCCAGTTCTAGCAGATTCAAGAAGAAAGTTTCTCAGATCTTTACATAATTTGAACTGGACGACTCACCACCGGCTTGAAGAAGATGAAGATGATCTTTTTACTGCTTTATTTGCCAAAGTATCCGAATCTGGAGATACAATCTGCCACAAAATCGGAACTACTTTGAAGGATCAAGGACATATGGCGATGCAAGAATTTGACAACACAAGGTCAAATTTCACACAAATCTTTGAAAAGCATATATCTTTGGAGTCCAAGATCGAAAGAACAGAAGGACGTTTGAAGGCTGACATCACTGCCAGTTTGGTTGAAGTGATCAAAAATTTGTAGAAAGAAAAGGAGGAAGCCGAAAAGATCAATTATGAACGTCATATGAGGCAACTGAAGGCCATACAAGATCAAGAACGAAGAATCAATCAACTTGAAGTTGAGCTATCATCCATGACTAAGAAGTTGGAAACTTTGCAGAATACTTCTGACGTTGCCAGTGAAGGAATCAAGATTGTGAAAGCCAACCAAGACCGAGATACCCGAGTTCTTAATTTTCTTTTTGATAAAGTCAAAAGGGGGGAAGAATATCTCAGTCATATGGTGGCTCAACAACAAGAATACTTTTTTGGGCAACCACAAGCTACACCACCAAGTGGCCGAGGCCGAGGCCATGGACAACAAACATCTCCAAGTGGTTTGGGTTTTGCTCAATTTTCTAACTATGGTTTAGGGGCAGGTTCTTGTAAAGGAAAATCTGATGATTGGTTCAATTGCTCCAAAACCAATATACCATTTATCGTATGGACCAAAGAAAACGCACCTGCCATGATCAAGAAGCAATCCCCAGCTGAAGTAACTCATTGGCTAACTGAAAAGAATAAGGAGGAACAGAGAAAGAGAAAGAATATGGATATGTGGTTTGATTTGCAAAAACTCACTGGAACCACAGGAAATTCTCTTGGCCACGGTAGAAGCTTCAATGAATGCATTGAATGGATCGAAGCTGGAGTTCTACCGGGAAAAACTCTGAAAGAAGCATATGAAAATTACCTCGCCGGACATGTCAACAAAGAATTCTTCTGTGAACGTATCAAGAATGATGTGTACAAAATGAGAGAACACATCAAAGATGTCCTGAAAAACGGAAGAAGTGATAAGAGGCAAAAGAGGTAATTTGATCTTATTTTTCAAAACTTTTTGTAAAACTGATGTTTCGAAATTTTCAAGTATTTTCCCTTATTATGATCGTACAAGTTATGTTAATTTCCTAAGGTGGTCTATATATGTTTTTTATATCTTAACTTGTAATTAGTATGTGAATTAAAAAGACAAGCATGTAAAACGCATAACAAAAGAGAAAAATGACTAGAACTAAAAATGCAATATGCGTATTAGGAACTTGTCTAAAATTAATTCACGAGTCAATTTATTTTCCCTAAAAAATTCTTGTTAAAATCATCATGGCTTTGTCAAATAAAATTGAGCAAAAATATTTTTTGAAAATACTTAAAGCCAAATACTGAGTATAGGATTTTTGGCATTATCAAAAGGGGGGAAATTATTAGGAATATATTGTAATAGATTTTTTAT
Organism: Ipomoea nil; assembly: GCF_001879475.1. Classification (NCBI taxonomy): domain Eukaryota; kingdom Viridiplantae; phylum Streptophyta; class Magnoliopsida; order Solanales; family Convolvulaceae; genus Ipomoea; species Ipomoea nil. The sequence goes on from NW_017619356.1 coordinate 2,337,724, forward strand.
ATGCCAAATTGTATTTTAGAATCTCCAATTTTATTTGTTAAGTCTAGGCGTGTCATAGACCATGAAAGGAAAATTAACAAAAATGAAGAAAGGGAAAAATATGAAGAAGAAGATGTATGCGTATGATATGTATACAAAATAAGTCCACACGCCCAACTCAAAGAAGTAGTCATACTGATGAATCTCATACGATGAAACGAGAAGCAAACCAAAATTCATGAAGATATCTTGAAGTTTAAGCATCTATGGAAAGAAAGAAGTACATCAAGAGGAATACTATATTTGCCAATAATTCGTATAGTCGAGATGGATGAAAGCTTGATGTATAAATTGCAAGGTTTTAGGTTCGAAACTCACTCTTTACAATTTTATAAAGAAGCCTTAAATCAGTTCCAAGAGATGAAGTAGGAGCTGAGGTTTGAAAAGAGGTTTCGAAATTAAATTCAAGTAATACGAAACTAAAAAGGAGAAAAGAGGTTTCGAAATTAAATTCAAGTAATACGAAACTAAAAAGGAGATGAAGATGTTAAATTAAATTCAAGTGAGGTTAAATTAAATTCAAGTAATACGAAACTAAGAAGGAGATGAAGAGGTTAAATTAAATTCAAGTAATACGAAACTAAGAAGGAGATGAAGAGGTTAAATTAAATTCAAGTAATACGAAACTAAGAAGGAGATGAAGAGGTTTCGAAATCAATTCAAGTAATACGAAACTAAGGAGATGAAGAGGTTTCGAAATCAATTCAAGTAATACGAAACTAAGGAGATGAAGAGGTTTCGAAATCAATTCAAGTAATACGAAACTAAGAAGGAGATGAAGAGGTTAAATTAAATTCAAGTAATACGAAACTAAGAAGGAGATGAAGAGGTTTCGAAATCAATTCAAGTGAAGTTGGAGCAAAGTTGGAGCAGAGGTTCCAAGGCTATATATAGTAAGAGAGCTGAAGTCTCATCAAGCTATATATAGTAAGAGCTGAAGTTGGAGCTGAAGTCTCATCAAGCTATCAAGCTATATATAGTAAGAGCTGAAGTTGGAGCTGAGGTTCCAAAGTTATATATAGTAAGAGCAAGGACTGAATTCTCACCCAGATCAAGAGATCTCATTGGCCGAAACACTTCATCAGTAGCCATACAGAGAGAATAAAATACACAGAAGATGAAAGTCCCAGAAGGCGCATGATCTACATCAGAATTATTTTAATGCCCTTCACGTGAAGATAAGATCTGCATCGGAAATATTTTAAGTATCTTCACATGGACTACATGTTAAGCAACGGTCAGAAACTCAGAGATATTATTTTTAATATGATCTTCTGAGAATGCTACAGATCTTCTGCAAAAGGCTACAAGAATTCAAATCTGAGATTTGGAATTCAAATTTGAGATCTACAATTCAAATTTGAGATTGTCTTTTTCCACGGGACAACTTCTCAAGACCAGCTATAAAAGGATGAAGAATGAAGCAGATCAACTCACTTTCCACACTTCCAACGAATCAAAGCAGCACATACGAACAATTGCTATACTCAAAAGTGAGAAAATATTCAAGTGAGAAAAACACTCAGAGAGCTCAAAGAGAAAATATTCAAGAGTGTTTAATTCTTCATCATTGAGAGACTTGCTGCATATTGAAGATCCATTCAAGAAGTCTCAAAGTTGGAAAGTCAGTGAAACTTGTTTTTCTACAAACAAGTGAATCAACAGTGTTGGAGAACACTGGACGTGATTAGTGCTGGCTTTGTGATCAAAGCACTAGTTCACGGGATACGTCGACCGGATCGTGGAAGATGAGGGGAAAGTAGCACGAAGTTGTGAAATCCTGGATTGTCACACGGAGCTGTGAGATTCGAAACAGCAGTGTCGGAGGCACTGGGCGTGATTGGTGTGGGCTTGGTGATCAAAGCACCAGATCACGGGATACGTCGACCGGATCGTGGAAGACGGGGGGAAAGTAGCACGGAGCTGTGAAATCCTGGAAAGTAGCACGGAGCTGTGAAATCCGAAGCATCAGTGTTGGAGGCACTAGGCGTGATTAGTGTGGGCTTAGTGATCAAAGCACTAGATCACGGAAATTCATTGTATCTAGGAACCAAGAAGTGGTGGATATAGTGAATTGCTCTTGGATGATAAGAGCAAGTGGAGTAGGAGGATTACATCACCTCGCGAACCACTATAAATTGCCTTATGTCATTTACTGCTTTAGTTACTTACTGCTATCACGTGGATACACTTGACACAATCACACAACTCGTATTTAATTATTCCGCTGCGTACAAGACTCTAACAATCTAGTTTAGAGTTTTGATATTTCTGTTGCCTTAGCAATTGTTGCAGTCACGAAAAGTTTAAAAGTCTATTCACCCCCCCCCCCCACTCTAGACTTTTACCACACCCCTTTGGGACCAACACTGTGACATTTAGAGTACCAATTCCAGTGATCTTTCCCTTAAATCCATCGCCGAAAGTTACTTCTCCTATACTTCCCTTTATATTGCTTAGGAACTGAGCATCACCCGTCATATGGCGCGAACATCCACTATCAAAATACCATCTATCTTTTTTGTTAGTACTCGTAGAGTGGAAAGAGACGTGGCAGACAAAGTCACTTTTCTTCACCCAAATTTGCTTGACAAACGGGGTGATAGACTTGTTGGTGTACTTCTCAAGACGTTGGTCTTTGTAGAAGTGGAAGCACTCTGGTTTTGTATGTTCGCGTACCCTGCAGTAATGACATATAGGATTATACAATCTAACCTTGATTGCCTTTTTACTTGGACCAAATTTTACTTGACGTTGAGCTGTACTAGTTCCTGGACTATCTTGATCTGCTCCAGAGACTGAGTTAGGGCCTGAGGCTTTGACGAAAATTGTAGTAGCTTTGTCCTTTCCTCCAGAGTATCCTAACCCATATTTTGTAGATGTCTTTCGATTAGAATCCAAAATTTGGTCTAAGGTGGATGTGTTGTCCATCATATTTATCTTGCGTTTGAGTTGCTCCAGTTCCTTTTTGAGTTCTTCCAGCTCATCTTTGAGATTTTATTCTTTCTTATGACTGTCTTCAACGATGCTGTTCCTGTCAGATATTTTAGATAGATACACGTTTTTGGCATTTTCTAGAATGCTAACCTGACTAGACAATGATCTATTAACTTTTACAAGAATTTCTCATTTTGCATACAATTTTTTATAGTCTATTTCAAATGAAGGTGCAGGTAAATCTTGATCTTCTGATGACACATACTCTTCAATTTATGATTCTTCGCCAGTTGTAGAGTCAGGTGCTGTAGTTGTAAAGGTTGTGAAGGCAACAAAGTTTCCGGAGATCTCATCTAGATCAGAAACTGGATCAGTTTCTGGTTCGTCATCATCACTCCAGGTAAGGGAAACTTTCATCGACTTCTTCCTTCTTAGGTAGGTGGGACATTCAGCCTGCACATGGCCATAACCTTCACATTCATAACATTTGATCCCCTTGCCTCCGGTTTTGTCTTTGGATTGAGAGTTTCTAGATGCACCTGATCGTTGGTTGGACAAGTTTGACTTTTGATTATTTCGAATAGCACTCGTCCCCGATCCTCTTTGACCTTGAAACTTGCCAAATTTTCCAGTTTGTCGTTGTTTTACATGTTGCAACAATTTAGAAAAACCTTTAGATAAAAATACAACTGGATCGTCACTTACCTCATCTGGATCAGAAACTGCTCCAGCTTCTTCGACATTAAAGGCTATGGTTTTTCCTTTTGTTTCAGGTCCGCCTAAGATTTCCATCTCATAGGTTTGTAGACTTCCCATTAATTGTTGTATCGTTTTCTTTTCCCATCCATCGTGCTCCTGAATAGCTGTAACTTTCATACGAAATCTTGGAGGTAGTGAGCGAAGAATTTTTTTAACAAGTCTTTCTTGAGTGATTGGCTCGCCTAAGATGCTTTCCCTATTGGCTAGTTCCTGCACCCGAGCATGAAAATCTACTATAGTTTCATCATCTTTCATCATTAGATCTTCAAAGTCTGTTTGAACCATTTGTAGTTTCGATTGTAGTTTCTAAGGCATCCCAAGCTTCTTTAGCTGAATCGCACCCAGCAACAATAGTAAACTGACTTTCATGCGTTAAAGAGAAAATAGTATCTAAAGCTTTATGATTGTAGCTGGCGGTAGTCATCTCAGTCTCTGTCCATTCTTCCTCTGGTTTAAAGGCTGGAGGATCTCCTGTATTGTCTCCATCTTTGGTAGGATGAGACCAACCAGTGAGAACAGACCTCCAGAACTTTTCTCCTTCAGCTCGTAGATGCATTTTGGTGCGGGCCTTCCAGTACGCATAGTTGTCACCTGTTAGTTCAAGAGGTGCTCTATGTCGTTCCATGCTGTAAGACTCAATGCACAGTGAGCAACAAGTAAACCATACAAGCAGAAATAAAAACAGATACTGAGATCTTGAGTTCAAAAAACACGTGATAGCCAGATCAGTTAGACTAGTAATTTAAGTCCCCGGGCTCTGATACCAATTGAAAAAGCACGTGAGTCTTGAATGCAAGATTTAGCTTAAGAAAATAAATTTATTTAACTTATAAAGCTGGACTAGATGCAATCTTATTCTAGATATAATAAAGAACATAAAATAAATAGCAGTAAAAGAAAGCATGCACTAGGATATGTTCAGGCAGTTCGGAGCCTCACTCCTATATCTGCGGGGCCACTCACATCAACCCAAATCCACTATGATAAAAACGGAGTACAAGAGGAGAGTTAATTACACACTACAGTATAACCTATAACTACTCCAGAACCTACTCCAGTGGATCCGATGTGCAGGCGTTCTTCATTGCTTCATGATTTGATTACAAGCCATTCTTCACACTCAACAGTACAGTATATGTTTGGTATAGATGAACCACGACTTGCAGAGTAAAACAATATGAAAGAGTGCGTAAGTGAATGACAATCAAAGTAGCATTTTATATAGGTAGTAAAGGATCCTTTGATCCTCAAAACAAGCACTCTTCCCATCCTTGATTTCGGCTGCTCTAGTAGATTTAGATCTCCCTTTGATAGGGTCTTGAATAAATAATTTGAATAAGCTTCATATCTCCTAGATTACTTTCTTGCGCTGATCCAGTCAACTACTCCAGACGTTATGACTAATACAACAACTAATCCAGAACTATTTTGACAACTAATCTAAGCTAATATTAAGAGGTTTAAATGTGCAACATATTTAAACTTACAGAATGCTAAGAAACGGATATGCGTATTTATGTAAAAGGTGTTTCTTCATCCATTGCTTGAACATGTATTCAAAATAGTGGTTTTTCCACAAGTTGTCACATTGCTTCCTAAAGTTGCATCAAATGATGATCTTGTAGATTATGCCTTTCATTGAAAATGTGAATTTATTGAGCTCACTCATGTCGATAGAAATTATTTCACTTGGGCTTTGGATATTGAAATATATTTGGCATCTAAGAAATCGAGCCAAACTTTTGTTGCTAAGTCACAGAGAACCGATGCCCAAAAGGCACAAGCTCTCATTTTCATACGTCACTACTTGAACCACGATCTTAAAAACGAGTATTTGATTGAAAAAGTCCCTATTGCGTTATGTAAGTCCCTGAAGGACCATTTTGACTAGTAATCATCTACTGTCCTTCCTCAGACACAATTTGACTAGATTAATCTTAAGTTTTAAGATTATAAGTCAGTAACTGACTATAATTCAGCTCTGTACAAAATAGTCTCAGAAGTGAAACTCTAAACAAGAAGTTTTAGAGAAATATTTAATTGAAAAGACATTGCCAATTTTTCGTGTGAGTAATTTGTACTCCAGCAGTAATACGAGATAACAAATTATGAGAAGCATCCTAAGCTGATTTTAGCACTTTGTTTGGCTAGGAAACATAACTAGTTGTTGATGAAGAATCAAAATGCATGTCTGGTTGATTTTGCACAGGTGCCTGAAGCACGTAATGTTACCTAGTTGAGTAACTTTATAAGGGGTTGCAGTCGAGAGTATAACCGGTGTGGTATGAGTTTCGAGCTTAGAATAAGAAACAAAGTGATCAAGATATTCAAGGACAACCAAACTCATCGAGAAAAAATTCTAGCCAGAAGCAGGTTTGCTATCAATGTGGGTGTGAAGGGCATTGATCCCTACGTGCCACACACCAAAGCATTTGGTCGTCGAAGAATCCGTCTCATCTTGATGATTCAAGCTAATTTTCCTGAAGCAAATACATCGATAAATGATGATAATGAAATGATGATGAGGTATTGATGAAGAAATGATTGGTGTCATGATAATGTTTTGAACAATGTATGAAAATATATTCATGGCAGAAAAAGTTAGTCCATTTTTATTACTCGAAGTGACTATTCAGAAAGTTTACTTCTCTAAGCTTGCCCTCTAAGCTTAACTTTCTAATCTTACTTCTTGAAATTTTAATTTTCAAATGATATTTACTTTCCGGACTTTATTTTCCGGAGGAAGTTTACTTCTCGGAGTTACTTCTTTTAGTTTGCATGCTTATTTATGGAAATTTTTCTCATGCATGCAATCATGACTCTCGTATGCAATTGACTGGATGCTAATTCAAAGTTGAATTATTATTTGTTCCATAAATCCTATACCAATCCCGGAAGGATTGCTATTATCAACAAATTATGATAATCATCTTTTGACTAAATTTAAGATGTCAACATGACAAATCCCTCTCCGACTATGACTTAGTGCAATTCTGTGCTATTTAAGGAGTGGTATACTCCTTTATAAGGATGATCTTTGACTTTTGGCATACATGATATATTGATTTAGATGTTATTGGTTTGGAAGATAGAAGCGAATTATATCATATCAGTTTGCCTGAAGCAAACGAGAGAATGAATTATATCATATCAATTTGCCTGAAGCAAACGAATGAATAAATTATTTCATATCAGTTTGCCCGAATCAAATGAGGGAGTGAATTATATAATATGAATTTGCACGAAGCAATTCCCAAACCAGTGAGTGAACTAATGTAAAGTTGAGGATAAGGATTTTTGGGAGATCCTAAAGATCTATTTTATTTGACAAGCTTCCAACTTCCTTATGTTTGTTGTATACCCTTATAATATAATTTGATATGTATGCTTTCATATCTGATTATGTATGTTACGCTTAGATGATTGCATATATGTTTTGGGTACATCATATATTGTGATGCACTTTTAAAGGCTTTAAAGACCCACATGATTTTATAGTATAGCATGAGTTAGTGCATCGCCTTGGGCAATTATATATTTTCTTGTTAGGGACATCAGTTGTATATGTTATTGTCACAATCTAGCCTGCTGCATTGTTGGGAAAATCAAAGATGAAAGCAGTTTTATGCGTTGGTCCAGATCATACTTTGTCCAAAATTTATCATTTTATGTGGTTGCCTTTTTTCACTCAAAATGAGTGAATATCATTTATTGAGAATGAGGAGTGTAGCTTCTCTTTTGGACATTAGTGGCTAAGGAGTGAAGCCTATATTACTATATATAGCATACTTCCTTTGTTGATTAGGGCACACCTGACTTGAAGTCACTTATTCTATTCTCATTCTCTCTCCCTTAGTCTGAGCAATAGTGAGGTTCGCCTACGTGATTGCTAGTGCAAGCGATCCTTAGTAGGTCTGTGTAGCCCGTCGAACGCGTGCCAAGGTTCTAACTGCATAGTTACCGGGCAAATAACGCTTTTAAGGTAGTGTTATTATAACACGGCACAGATTTCCTTTCAGCCATACACCCTTTGTGTCCGTGCCTCTTAAAAGGTTTCCAGCCCACGCGTTGACGTTGCGAATATTTTCCAATAGTTAAAAGCGTTAATATAGCAACAGTTAACTACTCGAATCATGGCGCAGATTATAATAATTTTTTGGCGACATGATGGTGTAGCAACAACAGAGATTATCAGTGGAAGGCAGTAGCTTCATACAGAACAATACTGGTGAAGCACACTACTTCGCCATATGTGTAACCTTTAAGCAGGGAAGTACAACATAAATAATTATTGGGTTCATATCGGAGCTTTGACCATACTCCGATGAGGTTTGTTTCCTCATATTTTAATATGACACATGCATATTTATATGATAATAGACTATCATATGCAAATGATTATTTTGAGCACAAGTAATCATATATTATTGGGCATTGACCATATTTCCTTAAAGCTATCACAATGGCATAATTTAGAAGATGGTTTCCTATATCTTTGCATCCATTTAATTATTATGTTTTGAGAGCATTTGAAACGTGAAATATGTATTGTGACACGTACTTTAGAAATCACCACTTCATATTTTGTATGGTTAGTGCTTTGAATATTATAGAGAAAATTAATAGTGGTGTACACAAAGATAAGTGAATTATTATTATTCACATGTATGAGCTTTATGAATTTGTTGTGTTAGAAGTGTTGATTTAACACTACTGCTAAGTGATTAAATCATCAATATGACATAAAGCTTATAAATTGTGTACTTATGCACAAGTCAATTTACAACATTATGTGTTATTATTGTGGATATGTTACAATCTTTGCACTATTTGATGAGATACACACTATATTACAGTTACATAATCTAAAATATTTAAATTGTGTACTGGGTTTAATTTCAAAGGCTTTATTCACATTTATGGTGGTAGCATGGAAAAGTCATCGTTCTTGAATACTCTGTCTAGGAAGATGATTTTTAAGAAAACTCCGGTTTCACCACTCGACCTGGGAGTTTTTAAGAAGTAGGGTGTTGATCATGCAGGCTAGCTAGAGCGCCACTTGATCTTCACCTGAAATGAGGTTGACCTCCATATGTTGTTAAACAATCAAAGCCTTGCAATAGAAATTGTTGAAGTTGTGCAATAGTAATATTGATCTGCATCCTATGAATGCTTTGTATGAGGTTTAATTTCCTCAAGGGAATGGAAAATTGTACAAGTGGCAACTCTGAAGTCTCATTGTTGAGAGATATTTCCGAATAAATATGAGCTCGAACATATTCCTTGTGTATGAGATTAATTTCTTATAAGAATAGGATGTGAAATTTGTGATTATGTTGTTCAATTTGATGTTGCATGTGGACAACATTATTTCTATGGCTTACTAACAATGAGCATTTGTATATATATTATTTAAACTCTTGGTTGAGTCATATTGAAATACCTATAATTCCTAGTTAAAGGGTAATTGTGATCAATTGAGATAACCAAGTTTGTTGAAATATATTCAACTGTTGAGTATGTATTAGGCAGAGTGTGAATCTTCTATAATGCTCCACAAAGCAAATCGGCAAAACTCAGTCTACAAAGGAGCTAATGTTGGGCACCAAAGATCAGTCTGGGTAAGAGATCAAATAGATTTGACAAAATTTTTTTTTTTTTTTTGTAAGTGTTGCATTGTGGGGATAATAAACTCCTTATATTTTCATCAAAAGGTTCTCTGTGGTATTGAGAATAATGATGAAAGAGAATGTTTCATCTTAAACATGAAAATCTCAAGGGATTATTTACGAGTAAACGAAGTACTCGTCATAGTGCATGTAAGTTTGATCAAGAGAATCAACTTACTTGAGGGCTAATTATGAGGATTAGTCGCTGACTCATTGGAAGGACTTAAAGTCCAATTGGTAATGAATTCGTGGTGGATCCCACTTCTGTGGTCAACCAAAGCCATGAAAAGAGTTGCAAAATAGTACACTAGTTGGTCATTCCGACAATGTGTGTACTTGTGAGGTTGAGTTACATCTCTTCATGAATTCATAACTCTTTGAGAAAGGGTGGTTTTGTTGAGACAAACCTAATGAATTCACCGCATAAGGACATGAGTACAAAGTGCTCTTGGTGACTTATACTCAATTGGGATGGTCTATGTTGAGGTAGACCTAAAGAGATCCCTAACTTGAGTAGAAAAGGGCTAACCGCCTCTTATGAAAGATAATGGGGTTATCCCAAGAAGCTGAGTGGCTAAGTGATGCGTAGTATATTTGCAAACAAATAATTCTCGGAGTACGAGTTATCGATCCACAGGGAAGTGGTTGTATCAAGCAGTAGTTACTAACTTATTCATTAGAGCTAATCCTAGCAATTACTTAGATGATTGATTGGCATAAAATAAATAAAATGAAACAAAGGTTCAGGATTTTGAAAACAATTAGAGAGAAGTTGAGATTCATGGGATTCAAGTATTTAATCACCTAGTGCCAATTATCGTTTGCAATATTTAGTTTGGAATTAAGATTTGTGTGGGAATGCAAAGTGGAATCGAATTACTCCTGTAATCTCTATTCCTAGTGAATTTCCACTCCCGTGGCTTAAACACCCATTAAGATTGAAGATCAGTATTCAATTATTCCTAATTACTACCATCTCCCGATTGGCAACAATCTAGAATAAACTTCCCCTAATAAGTTCCCCTTTCCCAAGGTCCAACCATTAGGTGCAATTGTGTGTACCCTAATTTATGCCCCAACTCCCATTGGTGACACAAACATGGCTATGAAGCTAGTAACTATGGCCATTAATTACAAACATCAAACAATATTATCACGATTGCAACACAAGTATTAAACCCAAATAATAATATATTAAAGAAACTGAGAGCTCAATCACATAGGTTCATAAACACTTTTACCCAAGAATCTCTAAAGAATTTAGCCAAGCATGACTAAATTATACATAGCAAATATAAATAAAGAATCACAAATCTCCCGAATCTCCGTGGCTTCCTCCTTGCTTCCAAAGATAACTTGAGCCTCTTGATTTCTCTCTTTCTTGTCTCCAAAGAACTCTGAAAATCTCTCGGTGTGTCCTTAGGGTTGAGGAAGGAGGGATTTTATAGTGGGTACAAAGTTGAGATGAAATAGGAATCTTGTACCAAATTGGACTCAAATTCTAATTCCTATATTTAAATAAAGAAATTGCCGTCTTTAATGATATTTAGAATTTGGAAGATTCCTTGAATTGCTAACTTTTAATATGGAGATATGAGCCTTGAAATCCGCGCAATTGATATTAGGAAAAGAAATCTCGCGCTTGTATTGAATTTTGCCCAACTGCGCCACTTTAGGCATCTGTTTTTTTTTAATCCGCGCCACTTTAGGTGTCTGTTTTTATCCCGGACACAAACGCATATTTGACGCGTCGAGAATTTTCTCGACGCGTGGAGACTTCCTGTGCGCGAATTAATTAGCTACTGGAAAATTTCGACGTGTCGAGCCCTCGACGCGTCGAGTCCACTGGGCCCCGAACTCATCCAAAATTGCTCCAAACTCATCCTTGAACTCCCCTTGGTCATATCTTTGACCTAAAATGGTTCAAAAACACTAACAAACACCGTAAAATATTCCAAACAAGTGCGAACCATAATTAAATGATAATAACAAGGAAAACATGTATTAAATAAGCAAAATTAAAGAACTTAGTTACTGGATGATTCAAAATAACCATAAAAACAAGCACAGATGTGATAACATCACTAAGAAACATGGTGATAACCGTGCAGTTGTGGGGGTGTCCAACACCTCCACCACATTGTGATACACAAACTATCGTTTGCGTTGCAAATAACAGTGCCTATGAAAGAAAGAAGACTTACAACTGATTTACGTCTTTAACTACTCTATAAGTCTTTAATGGTAGTCTATACTAAGATAGACTTTATAGAGTTAAAAGTCTATATTGATATAGACTCGATAAGACATAAAAATCTGCAATGCAGTAAGACTTGTCAGAGTTAAAAATCTATGTTGTGATAGACTTTCACAAACATAACATTCCTTAATACTAAGGGTGTTCATAAGAAGTCAAAGAGTTTGACTTTCGTAGAACCTGCCTTTTGAGTTGGTGTGTGCATTAGAGTTCAAAATTTATCTAACCGGTGAGTTCAAGATTCATATCACTCTCGGGAAGAAAATTACTCAGTGTCACTACGTGCCAGTTCAAGTTATCAAACACTGAAATTAAGATCAGCTCATTTGTATTGCTCAGACATTATCTTTTTCTTTTCCTCTTTAAGTTTGTGGGGGATTGTTGGGAAAATCAAAGATGAAAGCAGTTTTATGCGTTGGTCTAGATCATACTTTGTCCAAAATTTAACATTTTATGTGGTTGCCTTTTTTCACTCAAAATGAGTGAATCTCATTTATTGAGAATGGGGAGTGTAGCTTCTCTTTTGGACATTAGTGGCTAAGGAGTGAAGCCTATATTACTATATATAGCATACTTCCTTTGTTGATTAGGACACACCTGACCTGAAGTCACTTATTCTATTCTCCTTCTCTCTCCCTTAGTCTGAGCAATAGTGAGGTTCGCCTACGTGATTGCTAGTGCAAGCGATCCGTAGTAGGTCTGTATAGCCCGTCGAAAGCGTGCCAGGGTTCTAACTGCACCGTTACCGAGCAAATAACGCTTTTAAGGTAGTGTTATTATGACACGGCACAGATTTCCTTTCAGCCATACACCCTTTGTGTCCGTGTCTCTTAAAAGGTTTCCAGCCTGCGCGTTGACGTTGCGAATATTTTCCAACAGAATCATAAGTATTTCCCCTAACACCTAGTACGTGGTATAAAATCAAACATTTCCCACTTGCGTTTTATTCACAATGTGCAGTCTTTTTCCTATATCACCACCATAGCGTACATTGTGGGCCTATATATGTTGATTATAAACCTCCATCTGTTATTTAAATCTTTAGAGCCCATGATAAGGGATCAATATATAATTATGTACGCTGACTGCACACTTTATGAAGATCATTTTACGGCATTAGGGGGAGATAAAAGCACAAATTTTATAGAATGCCGAGAAATTCTATGAATGATTGATCTTCAATATTTGAATCCACGTACTAGGTAGACTGAACTAGAAGTTCATAAGAAGTAAACTGAACTGGAAGTTCAGAAGATAATTAATCTGCCAATATATATACTGATAAAAAGAGTGACTAGGTCCCATGTATCTTCCCGAACTTTGACCGTATGTATTTACCAATGCTCCTGGACACTAGAACCGTGGAGACATGTTGGTATAAAAGACAAGAATCCGCGGAAAGCTAAAGCTAGTAGAAAATTTCATCACTCTTGAAATCGCTTAAAGAAGTATGTCCTGCAAATATTCGTCTAGAAGACATTCGTCCGGAAGACGAAAAACCCTAGTAAAATTATAGGTGCACCCAAAATCATAATACTGGGGATGCGGAATGACTAGATAAAAATATCTTTGGGAAATGGCTAGAGTCTGGTTGAATTAGAAATTGCCATTATTTTATATATATGGGAGAAATTTATGAAAAATGTTATAGTTGTCGACAACACAATTGCCTTATAAATTGCTCTTAGTATATGAGAATCTGGATCCAGAGCTAGGCACCAGTGGTGCCCTGATTTTTTTTTTTTTTTAATGTATAAAAGAACAATTAGGGCATATACAGCTCAAGCCGCTAAAATTGTATTCTCTTTATTACATGTACACCATTTAATGTTAACTCTGAAGGTTACAAATGGGTGTTTGTATAAAAGAGAAATACAAATAATCTGGTGGTATGATATAAAGCGAGACTGGTAGCTTAAGAGTTTACGCAGAGACCCTAATTGATTTTGATCAAATGTTCTCTCCCATAACAAATGAAATTACGTTCCGCTAATTAACATCATTGGTAGTGAATTATAAATTTAGATATGCAGTTGATGAGTGTCATGACCGCAAACTTACCAGTCATTAGACACTAATATTTATTTGTAAATCCCTGATAGATTCAACACTTTTGAAATGAGGAAAGTGATAATGGCAACGCGTATCATTAAACTACTAAAGTCTTTGTATGACTTGAATATTATTGACTCAGTGTTTTCCTCCCGAATAAGGAATATGAAATATGTACCATTATGTGTTCGTTAAAGAATTGTTAATGGAGTTATTTGTTTATTATCTCAGTTGGTAATGATGATTTAAATGTTATTGAAACACATAGAGAGCTTGGTGATATCAGCTCATATCGAAAGATGAAGTTTTGAAATAAAAGACTTGGAAATCTAAGTATTGTCTCGACCTGAAGATCGAGTTTCTCCTTGAAGAAGTTTTATACACCAGTTAGCCTACTTGAAAAATATCTTGAAGATGTTTTATATAGATAAGTATTATTTACTTATCACACAAACAGTTGTCCAATAATCTCTTGAAGTAGATAAAGGACCATTTAGACTCGAAGATTATAATGAGGATATTTAGGGAATGGAAGTCCATTACTTCATTGCTATTGGAGCACTATTATTGAACTAGAAGTTCAATAATGGCATCAGGCCTAATATTGAATTTGCACTGAAATTGCTAGCAACATTTAGTGCTTCCCCCTACAATGAAAATTAAAATGGTATTTAACATATCCTCCAACACCTTCGAGGTACAAAGATTTTGACGTTTATGTGAGAAACCAATATGTGATTTTGATGGGAAACTTGGGCACTAGCTCTTTTATTTGATCCTTATGATGCCAAGACCAAAACTGGTTATGTTATATTTTTTTCCCCAATGTCCATATGAGGACAAATAAGATTGTGTTGCACAAGCAAGTAATAGGTTTGTTAAGGGGAACCTTACAAAGTATGTTGCACCTAAGTCCTTCTACACACATGAACTCTAGAAGAGTTGTAAAATTCTTGTTGATAAAGTTTGCCCCACTGAATAATCTTGCAGATATGTTCACTAAGTCTCTTCCTACATCCACTTTTGAGTAATATGTTTATAAAATTTGGATGCGTAAACTTAGAAGATTGTTAACTTCAGGGGGAGCGACAACCCCTAGTTGTGCTAGAATGGACAATCTAGAGGACTTTTGAAATCCTGAAGATTATGCTACGAAAGCATATGGTTGTACTATTTTTCCCTTAGCTAAGTTTTTTCCACATGGTTTTCTTAAGCTAAGGTTTTTAATGAGGCAACGGATGTTGGTGCACTTGAGTGGATAGTCTTGAAGGCCCTTGAAATCTTGAAGATTATGCCCAGAAGGTTTATGGTTGTACTCTTTTCCTTGACTAAGTTTTTTCCCACTGGGTTTTCATAGGCTAAGGTTTTTAATGAGGCAACCGGTGCAACACATGGATCAACATACTTCGTGTACTCTTTTCCTCGTCTAGGTTTTTCCCACTGGATTTTTTTAGCGAGGTTTTTAACGAGGCATGAGTATAATTATTTAATGGCCAAGGGGGAGTGTTATAAATATTTTATTATTATGGCCATTAAACATGTGACCTTTTGTTAGCCTTTACTTATTTCATTACTTATGTTAAAGGATGTGAAACGTTTTAATCATCCCTATAAATTGAGGGTGAAGGCTTAATGAAAAGATGGTCTCATGTGATTGTGTTCTATACATTGTGTTCTTCCTCTCCCTTTTACTTATCTATTCTATATACTCATATACATACAATCTTCAAGCATTACCGTGCAAACATCACGCTAGAACTAACGAGTTGATAGGCCGAATTACAACAATCTACACGTTTTTGTGAATCATAAATAAAAAGTACATTTTTAATATACTAAAGGTATATTATTTGTATACATAAAGTACATTATTCGAAAGTTCATAATTTTTTATATATTATTAAATAATGTACATTCAGTATATTAAAAATGTATATTACATTCATGGTCTACACAACTATGTGGACCATGGTCCACACAATAATTTGCCGCAACAATGAGGGTCTATATATCATGTAATTGCAAGTTTGATTTAATTTATTTCGATATGCAATATTAAGGACTAGAATGAACTCAAAAATGAAACTGCGACACATATGCATAAAAAGCAAACCCTACCCATTCATGTGCAATCGACTTCTGACTAAAACATTATATTTGAATCTTTTAGAAGTGTCAAATTCACATTTTCGGTGATTAATTTGTTCTCCAAATACAACAAAAAGATATGTATATAAGCATTTAGAAAATGAAAATTTGCGCTCGGTTTTAAGCATTTAGTTTGGATTTTTTTAATCTATAATGTAGGTTAAATATTTTTTCCCATTTTACTTAAAAAATCATATTCTGTGTTATAATGAAAAAAAAATTAAAATTCAAAAAGTATTTTTTTTTTTAGAAAATTAAAAAGTAAAAAACTAATCTTAATTATTTTTTAAAAAATAATAAAATAAAATAAGACACGTGTCAACACGAGAAACACTAACCTACCAAATAGGTTGGTTTAGGACTCAATTGAACATTTAAACTGGTTTCCGGGGGTTCAAATGAAGGTTGTTTTACTTAGATGCCCAATTGCACTATTGTTATGACTTTGGGGACCAATTTCACATTTTCCCTAAATTATATTGTAGGTCCTGTCAAGTAAAAGGTCTAGGAGAGGGGTTGAATAACTTTTTTAACAGTTTTAAAACTTTTAAACACAACTTTAGGTGAGCTTGAGTTTATGAAATCAAAGCTAGGAAACTGTATGTTTTCTTGCAGCGAGAGTCTTAAGCTTGCCAAAAAAAATCATAGCAAATGTTTTGTTATTTTAACATGATTGTGTGTAAATATGAGGTAGGTTAGTTTTCAAATAATAAATTACTAATAAAAGTAAACATAAGACACAAGAAATTTTTATAGTGGTTCAAAAATACTTCCTATTCCACTCTTCTCCTCAACCCATGAAGGTTAGTTCCACTAAGTATTGCTATGATATATATCACCTCTATTTGGATATATTTTACCCCATCATATTCCATTCTATGCATATTATGGGTTGTAAAGTTGTGAAATGTGACTAATTTGTGTATCTTTATCCATAGTTACACCCATACCATTTACACAATAAAGGGGAAAAAGAGCATTGGAATTTGTCGATTAAGGAGCTAATTAAGGAACACATTGGATAGAAGCTAAGGATATAATAAGTTAGTTGCATGGTCATAATATGTTAATTGTAAAAGGCACATAATGTATTAAAAGGTACATAATATATTGGCTGTATGTACATAATTTGAACATCGTTCTTGGATCAAGATATAAAATACAAAGTATATCATGGTCCATGGTATAACTTGTCGTCATCACTAAATGGAATGAGGTAACTATTATGCGCATGCCAAAAACATCCAGATACTAAAAATATCAATACACAATATTAATTGCAGGTTTATAGCATGTAAGATCAATGAACTTACACACACTGCAACTTTTGAGTACTATATGAGATACACTTCAATAGAAAAGGGTACTACATTACATATTGAATCTACATTATATCCCTCACATTATTTCTCACAATAAACTTATTAGGATGCCACCTGGTGCTGGACTTGGCTTTTCACCAACCTCTGGCTTGAATCCGTATTTCAATACAATTGAACATGAGATCTAATCTCCCCACCAGCGATGAGCAAAGACGCAACTGTTTCTGAGGCTCGTTAGTAGGTTGGTGCAGTCTCCTTGCCGGCATGTTTCCCTTCTACAGTGTTTGAGAGTGAACGAAGAGTTCATCAACACGATAGATCAATCCAGTTTTTAACAAGTGACGAAGATATATATGAGTTCTAATCTCCCCACCAGTGATGAGGAAAGGCGCACCATCTCCTACACATGAAGAGCTGGCATAGAAACCCTATCAAGAGCTCTAGAGAACACAAAATCGAAATAATTAACCTCAAACTCTCTCTCATACACAAATTTCTTCTTGAAGGGAGAAAGACTGGTGTACATTGATGCCAAAAACATAAGAGAATCATAGTTCCTGCAATGCCAACATGGCTGCATCAGCTCCTTCCCCAACACACAACGCCTTAGCATTTGAATCCAAGAAACCATTCCTAATCACTTCCATAAACACATTGTTAGTCCCGATAGAATGTATCGAGAATCTAGAGGGAGGGGGGGGGGGGTGAATAGACTCTTTTCGTGAAATGCCCTAAAAGTCACCTTTCGGTGTTTTGGCACAGCGGAAAAGTTGGATTTGTTTTAAATGCTTTGCACGAGTTTACGATATTAGGAAAGCTTTCGGTAATGGTGATAATTAGGATTATATGAATGCAGAAAGAAAATGCGTAAGTAAAGATAGAACGGAGAAGAGATTTTATAGTGGTTCGGCTAACGTTGCCTACTCCACTCTTCTTCCACAACTGATGGAAGGATTACACTATCACTCTTTAGTACAATTACACAAAGACTTCCTTGATCACTAAGCCGGACAGCCTTCGTAGGTTTTTCAACTCCTCGAGTTTACTCCGCCTCTATCAACTTCTTCTTCAAAGTTGAGGTTGGTAGAAAATGATTTCTTGATTTCTCCAACGATGAAGTCTTGACTGTGAGAGATGATTGCTTCGAACAAATGGCAAGACTTCTTTTAAGGTGTAAGAAAATGATCAATAACCTTCTTCAAGTAACTTAACACCTTAACACTGGTTCACAAAAGCTTTTGGAGATTTGAGAGCGTTCAAGAGCTTTTGCAAGTAAGTAAGTCGAGTGAAAATGAACCAGCACCTTCTTAGTTTATGAAGGTGGGTTTATATAGGTGATGAAAATTCATCCGTTGGAGGGAGATGAGATTTTCGAACCTTTTAACCATTGGACAAGGACCGGGGAGCTTCATGCATTAAATGCTCCATTAATGAGGTTGTACCATGTAGCCGTTGAAGGTATGGAAAGCATTAAGGTTTTGTCCTTTAGCTCCAGGAGATGGTACATCTTCATTTAATGCTCCTTGATTAGTGTGTCCCATGAAATTAGGTCCTTATTGTCCTAGGATGTTGTCAAATCAGATAGGTAGAACATTCTTCTCGTTGTTGAAGAGAAGTAATGCTTGGTAAGAAACGTCTTTAACAAAACTGTCCTTTCGTGATAGTTGACAACTCCAGCTTAACTTTCGTTGTTGTTCATCATGCCTTGTGTTTTCTTTTGTCTTGGAGACCCTATCAACTAGTCATAACTCATTTTTGTGTGTTTGTCTAGCTTAACACGAATTACAGAGGAGTTATGGCAACTCTCGTCTAGGATGAAAGCAGTGATTGAAAAAGCTAATAGTTAGGGGTCTACTTTTCTACATTACATTGGTATCATCAAAATCATAATACAAGGTTCCTAACAATTTCCCCCTTTTTGATGATGCCAAAACCTATACCCTTCTTGTAAGACTGAAAAGGATTCCATAAAGAATTTTTCTATTATAAAGGCAGCCTTATTTGAGAGTGTACAAGTCCTTTCTAGGATAAAAGCATTAACAAATAAGACAAGGACAAATAACTCAGACAAGTGACACGAGATGTGTGACAATGAGAGTTTCATATTAAGATAGTGAAGATTACAAAAATTTTATGATGAAAACAGAACGAAAGATATCTTACATTTCTAAGAGCTTTGACTTCTGTTGAGCAGATTCCTTGAGTTGTTTGTTGTCCTTTTCTTTTTGTTGCTTGAGCATCCTTTTGAAGTCTATTTCCTCATTGATCTTTTTCATGAAGATCTTAATTGGATTTGTCCTGACAAGCTCTTCATGTTCTCCTTTGATATTTAAGCTTGTGTAGTTGTTATAGGGTTCACGAATGTTTCTTCCTTCGACTATTCCAGCCTTCCACCACGAAATTAGCTCAAACGAATTCATTCCTTCTTGATAGCTCTTTCCTGACTCTTTGTGCACTTTGAAAGCTGCATTGTGAATAACATTTTGTGGAGAGTCTTTGGTTACACTAGAAAGATCTTCGATGAGATTCCTGATCCTTTCTCTTTCCTTTGCTTCATCCTCTCTTCTTTTAATTTCTTCATCATGTTTCTTCCACAGCTCTCTGTTTTCTCTTTTGATCCTTTCGTTTTGGGTGCTTATGTGATCTTGCCTTGTATGATTGTCCCTTGTTTTAAGCCAGGTAGGGACATTGCAACCCTCAAAACGTTTACCACTTCCTTCTTCGTAAGGAACAAAGTCCACAAAGTTTCCTATGCCATCCATAGTTACTTTGTCGTTCTTCATAAGTCTCTGCCTTAGTTTCATCTGTTCTCTCTTGGAAAGACCCGTGAAGATGTACTTGGCTTCGGAACTGAAAGATTGGCGAGGCTTAAGTGATCTGGATTGGTATCGACCATGGTATCTTGGCTTTGAGGAATGGTGACCACGAGACCTTGAAGGAGGATGGGATGGATTTGTGTTCCTTCGGCCAGAGTCTCTTGGTGTCCGAGAAGGCGAGTGTCTTGCTTCTGGAGACTGATCGATATCTCTCGGAGCTCTCGGATGATCATCATCCTTATCCTTGTCGTCATTTCTCTTTTCCCCCTTTTTGGCATCATCAGCATAGGTGGTAGGAAGAACAGAGGAAACCTTATTGATTGCAACCAAGATATCCTGGGCATACCCAAGAATTTGAAGAGCATATTCTCCCAGTTGGTACGAATTATCTTGATAAGTGTCAATCTTTGTACAGGCTAGGTCAACACGCTCTTTTAGACCAAAATGAGAATGCTTGAGCTCGTGTTGTTGTCGTGCAACTTTGTTCATGGTGGTGTCAAGTTCATGAAGTCTCTTCGCAATTTGCTCAAGGAACTTGTGATCAGATTGAGCTTGTTGAGACGGTTGAGGCTGTTCTTGAGGTGGAGGCTGAGGTTGAGATTGGGCGGCCATCATAATATCTACCTTCTTGCATAAATCATCCAAAATTTTCGTGTCCTTTTGCCGTAGAACAAGATATTGCAAGTGAATCGTTTCGGCTGTATGGACAGTTTCTCGGATGTGGTTCATTATAGTCCGTGGGGACTCAGCAGTTAACTCTTCTTCAATGTTTGTTGGCATCGTGTCCATGTGTTCATCTATAGGAGGTGCTTCCCTTTTTCCACCACTTGCTGAGCTAAGAAGAATTGGTGAGGCTTCCAGTTTGCCCTCACGCACATTTTCTTTCACTTGCTTGATCGGAGTCTCGTCCATGGGTTGGATATGTGGAACTATGGCACGAGACAGATCTTCAGGATGTTCATTTGAAGCTGCTTTCGGGTCATCAGTGTCAGAGGGTAATTTTCTTAAGGGAGATCTTTGAGGAAAGGTATCATAATCAGGGCCGATCAAAATTGGAGCGCTGTCTTCGGGTTCGGCTTCTTGAACACCTGCATTACCCAACTGATCATCATTGTCATCATCATCATCGTTGTCATCATGCTCATCATCTGCATCGTCAACATCATCATCATTATCATCGTCATCTTCATCTTCATTCAAATCACTTTCGTCTTCTTCAATTTCCCGTCCATGCTCATCCTTCGTGCCACTAACATTGCAGTTTGGATCATTCTGGTGTTCCTTTTCTAACGTGGTCTTGATCTTTGATAGCAGCATGGCATATCGAAGTTGCTTCATTTCTTCTTCCAAGGCAGGATCCAATGGTAGCTTGTTAAGTTCAATGCAGATTGGAGTTTTATCTCTCCCGAGAGTGCGATTTGACATCTTGTAAGAGAACACTCGATTGATTTCTTCAAGTCGAAGGGCTTTGTAAACATCTTCTATGCCAACCCATTTCAGTGCAAAGTCTTCTCCGTCTTGCATTGCTTCAAAGGTTTCAAGGAAAGTCCTTAGGGGAGCAGTGCGCCGCTTTTGCCACTGCAAAACTCGTTGATAATCACTTTCAATAGATGCTCGGAGAATTTGATCTGGTGTTGGTGCTTTGGGAGCTGGAACAAAAGGTTTCGGGATAAATGGGGTTGCTACCGGCACAACAGCTGTCTCTTCTACCAACATAGGTTCTTGTGTCAGAATAACCTGCTCTGCATTAGTAGGTTCTTATGGCAGAGATGTCACATCAACCAATTCATCAGATGCTCCTTTCGTCTTTTCTGGCGAACCAGGTTCTTGTGGAAGACTTAAGCGACTGGCCTCCATTTCTACATCAGCAGGTTCTTGTGTCAACTCTCGAGGAAGTTGCTCTGCCAAAGTAGGTTCTTGTGGATGGGGGACTTGAGAGGGAACGAGATCAGTTTCAGGATCTTGATCATCAGAGAGTCTTTCAGGAAGAACAACTTTCGGTTGAGCTTCCCCCTGAGAATGAGCTTCTTTCATGACTTCTTCCCCCTGTGGAGGAGCTTCTCTTGTGTCTGCTACTTTCGGTGTAGAGTGTTTCTTTGGGGAGAACTTTGGCTTGACAAGAGACCGAAAGTGACCCTTTTTGCCGAGTCTTGAGAGTGCCAGATTGTCCTCTTCTGATGAATCTTTTACAACGATTGTTTCTGGTGGAGGAGTAGGTGGAGTAGGATCTTTCTTCTCTGGAAGAGGTAGAACAGCATCTGTCTTCTTTGCCTTACTTCGAGAGGAGTGTTTCTCTCGCTTTTGTCGTTTAGGTTTAGGTTGATCATCCTCTGAAACCTTAGGAGTTCTTGACTTCCTCTTGGTTTTAACCTGCTCAATAGGAATCCCTAATTCCAATGCCTTCTGCTTGTCATACCCTAATGGTTTCTGTTTCATATGGCATGCTTTCGGTCCTGGCCGAATTCCTGGGCGCATTAAGACTCCTTTGGTGACAAGAAGATGACTTATCACAAAGCCATACCCTAACTTCTTTGCAATGTCTCCTGGACTCTCTTCCTGTGATAGGTGATGGTGTGGGCGAGATTGTTGAAGATGATCTTGGACCAGTCAACTTTGAGTTCATTCAAAAAGGCATGCAGCATTTTTAATTTCTCCTTCGTCACATCATCAGTGCCCGAGGTCTTGTGATCAACAATTTTGTTGAAAATATCAACGGTGAACTCATAATCTAGCTGGAACCACTTCTTCTTTAACGGCCATGTGATTTCTCACTTGGAGGGGGCTTGATTGTTCTTGATAGAATCATAGAACTCCTCTGGATCAAGGTGGTAATAGATAATATCAAACTTGTAGGTTTCATCTCTCTGTGGAAACCCGTAAGTAGTTCAAACGTCTTCCGAGGTAAGGACCACATGATGATTATTGACTCTGGAAGTAATGGTCAGATAATCAGAAGATATGGAAGCATTCATATAGAAGTGTGTTACGCCAATAGGATGCCATATGGTGTAAAGGTGTGTGATGAAACCATACAACCCTGTTTCTGTGAGGAGCCGAATGATGTTTTCGCCAAATCTTATGTCCAATATGTATTCAAGAAATCCATGCGCATCCCACATTGGATTCAATGAACCTCAAGTCTTCAGTTGGAAAGCTTGGGATTTCCAGGATGGATGATGTTTCTGGTTCTTTATCAGTAGGTGAAGCTTGTGAGTGTTCCGCCATTGTTAAGGATTTGAGAGACAGAGGATTATGATGGATGGAAAGAGATTGTGTGAAAAAGGTAAGGTATAATGAGAGGAGGGTTTTAGTAGGGTTTTATCAGATTCCTGGTAACCGGTTATGGGTAGCCCATCTAGAAATGGATTATTTGAATTTCAAAAGTAGTACCGGTTCCTCTTCTTCAATATGGTAACTGATCATAGTGGGGGAGTGATAAGATCGTGTGCAGATCAAAAATGATCATTCCACCATTTAATGAGGTGAGAGAAAAGCACTTGAGTGCTTATGGGTGCATTAAATGCACGTCACGTCCTTTGACAGACAGAGTGGGATAGTGGACCATTTTTCTCGGCCACATGATCCCCATTCATCTAAACGGTTTGGATTAGAAGTAAAGAATGAAGCGTCTTAGGCACGATTCCAAACCCTAAGATAGATAAGATTATCACAACATAAGATTTGTAAGACAAATAATAGTCAAACAAATCCTTTTTTACAACAACAAGGGTGCTTTACCCAAGAGATTTATTACACAAAACAAACGTAACAGAAACGATTACAATCTCTCGTGCATTAGTAGGCAAGCTAGCCTTTACTCAATGCTACCCTCTTCTTTCATGCATACTCAAAATATTCCTTCTTTCGGATCTCATGAGCAAATACTTCAGCGATGAGTGTTTCGTGATTAGCTCCCAGTGTTTCTCTAGAGAGACCTCGTCTCTCCACACTACAAGAAAAATGCACATAGACAACACTAGAAAGACAACAGTTTTTAAGAAAAGTGTTGTCTTTTGTATAAAAGACAACAGTTTGGTTCAAAACCGTTGTCTTTGATGCAACACTTTTGTCAAAGACAACGGTTTTTACTTAACCGTTGTTATAAGTGTGTTGTCTTTGTGCATTTTGTGATAAGACAACACCACAACGACAACGATTTTTTAAAACCGTTGTCTATGTGCGTTTTTTTTTTAAAAAGACAACGGTTTTTTTAACCGTTGTCGTTGGTGTGTTGTCTTTAAGCGCACTAGAATACACAACACTAGAAAGACAACGGTTGTTTAAAACCGTTGTCTTTGTGCGCTCTTTTTTTTTTTTAAAAGACAACGGTTTTATTTAACCGTTGTCGTCAGTGTGTTGTCTTTAAGCGCACCAGAATACACAACACTACAAAGACAACGGTTTTTTAAAACCGTTGTCTTTGTGCATTTTTATTTTATAAAAGACAACGGTTTTATTTAACCGTTGTCATTTATGTGTTGTCTTTAATAGCACTTGAATACACAACACTACAACGACAACGGTTTTATATAACCGTTGTCATTGCGCGTTCTTTATTTGTTTAAGACAACGGTTTTATTTAACGTTGTCTTTGGTATGTTGTCTTTAAGCGTATTTGAATACACAACACTACAAAGACAACGGTTATAAAAAACCGTTGTCTTTGCGCATCATTATTTTATAAATGACAACAGTTGTATAAAATATAAACAAGGATTTTAACAACAAGAGTCAAACCTCTAACCTCAAACATAGCAATTAAGGTTTAACCAATTAAGCAACACAAACTTTTATGTATTAAAGTGCAACATCTTGTATATAACTGGATTGTTTCTGTGTTGTCTGTGAAAACCAAGACAATGATTTTATAAAGTAGGTTAAAAATTCCTCTAAGAAGAATGGAACTCAAGATTTCTAACATCACAAACTAAGTTAAACAAGTTAAACCCACCAAGCCACACTAACACTTATGTATTCAAGCGCAACATCTAAGATATAACGAGTTTGGTTCTGTGTTGTCTATGAGAACCAAGACAATGATTGTATGAAATATAGGTTAAAGATGCCACCAAGAAGGATAGAACCCATAACCTCTAACATAATAAATAAAGCTAAACCCACCAAGCCACACCAACTCTTGTTTACTAAAGTGTTACACCTTATCTTTTACCTATAATTTGGACCTTCATTGTTTTTGTTACGAGATGAAAATAGATGTTTAGAAGATCTAGAACAAAAAATAAAATGTAATTAATTTTTTTTGTCCAAATATAGTGCATAAAAATTTAACAAAGAAATAATACAATTCAAAAGTTAATTTAATAGTTCTATTTTCGTTCATATTTAAATATAAAATTATTCACCAAAGATTTTATAAATCTACAATATAGAATTTATGAATCTACAGTATAAAAATCAATGAATCTCGCGTTTTGTACCTATATACCCAGTACTATTTTGGGTCTAGCGACCCGGGTAATAAAGCTAATATTTTCTTACCCTGTTATATATCTATATCGCCTGGTTTATGGTGGACCCGGTCCCTATAAAACCATGAATATACCCGGCTTACAGGCACCCTAGTCTAGTGGTCTCTAGTCTCTACCCGGCCTCAACCTAGTCACTTGGGGTTCGATTCTTATGTATTCACACATACTATATGTTCATAATTTGATAACTATACAATTTAGAAATGATGAATCAACAATACAGAAATTATGAATCTACAATTCAGATATTATGAATCTGCATACGTGTAGAAATTATGAATCTACTGTATAGAAACTATGAATCTACTGTATTTAAATTATGAATCTACGGTTTAGAAATTATGAATCTACAGTAAAGATTTTATGAATCTACTGTATAGAAATTATGAATCTATACCTATATAAATTCTGAGTCTGTAGTATATAAATTATGAACTATTTTGGACCTAGCACCCCGGGTAATAAAGCTACTGTTTTCTTACTTCCCTTTCTGTACCTATATACGCGGTACATCCCGAGCAATAAAACTACTATTTTTTTACCTTGCGTTCTGTACCTATATACCCGGTACTATTTTGGGTCTAGCGTCCCCGATAATAAAGTTAATATATTCTTACCCCGTTCTATACCTATATACCCGACAATAGACATGCACTACAAGAAAAACAACTTTTAGTGACAAAAAATTAGTGATAGACAGAAAAACCTCTCACTAAATGAATCATTTCCATGTTTTTTGTAAGAGTTACTCTAGCTAAATGTTTATGATTTAGTGATGAAATTTTATTTTTATATTTATTTTAAAATTATACTCTCATTATTAGTATGAATAATACATTTACTCTCACTATTGATATCTAAAAAATATTTTACTAAAATCCCACTATTGATATCTAAAAAATATTTTACTAAAATTAAATTCCCACCAAAACTTTTTTGTTTGGCGCCTCTTGTACATCAGATTTTTACAGCTTTACTACTTTACTCTCTCTTCTCTTCATGGACGGAGGGAGCTGCCCCCATTTCGCCTCTTGCCCTTTTCGCGACTACCATTACCGCACTGCGCATACCGGCGGACCGCAGAAGCCAATCGCCAAGGGAAGAATTGCTGCTGGGCCTGGCTGCTACCAATCGCCAACACCGTAGGGCGCAGACTACGGCGAGCACCCTCTGCCGACTGCCGAGGCTCACCCGCTCAGGCGCTCATGGTATGGTCCACTGCCGCAAATAGTTGATTTTTATCCTTTGTTTTGAATTCCATTGACCGATTGATTGATATCTGCTTAGCTGCTCTGTCTCTTTAAACCTAATTGATTGCCTAATTGGTTCTTAATTTCTTATTCATCTAGAAGACTGGAATTTTGGATAAAAGAGAAAAACCTAAAAATCTAAGATTTAGTTCATCAGCACTTTGGATTGGGTTGCATTTGATTATTTGAAGTTGCATTTTATAATTTATTGCTTCCAATAGATAATATATGAATATGAATTTGAGATGATTTTGCATAGTTTGCTTAGGAATTGGGAATTGGGGCTGTGTTGCTAGTGAGCCAGTGACGTTCTGAGTGGTCTGAGGGATTACTTAGTTTGCTTAGGAATTGGGAATTGGGGTTGTGTTGACAGTGTTGCCTTACTCTGCTAGAATGCTAGTTTGATTATACTCTTTGTAGTTAACAGTTAATGTTTGCCTATGATTTGCTCTAATTCATATTGATTTGCTCTGTGTTTACAGTTTACTTGAAATAGACTACAAAATTCTCTATGTTTACTTGTTTAGATAATTAGATTATATATATTTTTTGTTTATTTATGAAAAAATTCTTTAAAAGAAAATCAACTTTTAGGCAGCAGCTCTATTTCTCCCCGATTCATTTTTATTTACCTCCCCTGATGTTTGTTAACAGGAGTTTGGTCATCGTGTTAGGCTTACAACTCATATCAATGAGGTATGTGTACACACTTCTCTTGGTTTGTCAAACTTGTTTTTTTTTTTATTTATTTGGCATTTTATTTTGAGAGATAACACTGTATTTCTGTTTGTTTTTCTGTACTTAACAAAATATTAGATAAATACGGAGTATAAAATTATTGTCTGTATGTTTTTTGGTGCTGGTGAAACTATCTGCACTCTAAAATGTGTCATGCTTGAACTCAACAGATTTATTATGGTTAGGCAACCTCATATATTAAACCTTTGCAGTGACCTGTGTCTGTTTACGTAGCCTATACAGAGATCTGTTCTAGTTTTGACTTTACATTGCATTACTTTTTGGCAATTTCCTCAAATATTGCCTTTTTTTTTCATGACATCAAACTCTACTTGTCTTCTCATAGGCAGATGAGGCTTCTATCCTTGGCAGTGACCTGTGTCTGTTTAGAAAAGGAAGTTTCTGAAACATACATCTAATAACAAAAGGCAGCACATAGTACTTTCTATAATGCATTGGTCACTTGGTATTTCTCATGAGTGCTCAATTTTCTCTCCACCAACAGCTACAAGAACAATTTTGAACATTTGGAACTCCTTAAGCTTTTGGTAGATTGTTTTACTTCTAGAAAAGCAGAAAAAATGTTCCCCCAAGTTAGGATCTATGGAGAATAATGAGTTAAAAGATTCATCATTCATGTCAAAGCATTTATTATTTGGCTAATCATCCTTTTTCTGCTTGTTAAAATTATTAGAAGGAATGGATTTCAAATTGTTCAATTATCAGTGGATCCTTTCTGTCACTTTTTTTTTCTTTTTCTTGTTTTTTTTTTTGGCATTATCTCTGAAATGCTTCCATTTAGTGATTTATGCTGCAGTCTTTATTAAAGTGAGGGTCACCTAATTTGTCATGAAAAAGTACTTTGTAAGTTGTGTTTACTTTTGGTGACTTTTGTTTAGGGGATTTATAGAAAACAATTGCAGATTTGGTAGAGTGGCAATTCTGAAAGCAGAGAAAGATGTTTCAAAAGGGGCTTTTTTCCCAGTTGTGAACATTGGTAATAATAAGCATGGGGCTGGTGATAAGGTCAGAGATAAACAGAAGGATATGCAAGACATGGAGTCAACCCTAAAAGAGTTATTGGTAATATTTAATTGTTCCTTTCTTGTTTTTAGTCAGTCAAATTGCAGTTGATAAATCTAGTGACTTGAATTGAGCTTCCTTGCAGGACCAATCCTCCTCCTTTCGACTATTAGAGCTCAAGCTTCTTCACCTTGCTGTCTAATAAAGCTGAAAATGCTGCCTTGAAGGCAACTGATTTTGGCCTCTCTGTGTTCATTGAGCAAGGTAAATTGCTTATGAATTCACCTCCTCATACTTACTCAATGACATTTGTATCTTAATCTTATAGTATACAGAAATTCGTTATGTTGCTTAATCATTTTACCTTCTAGGTTTCGAGGTCTTGGTGGGCATTTCCATGTGATTTTTGTCTTTAGTTGAATTGTAGTTATCTAAGATGCACTTCTTTCGTTATTGAACCATATTTCCAATGGCATACCTTACTAGTGAAAAAGTTGCAGGGTGAAAATGTTGAGAAATGTAGTTTAAGCATCTGATCGTTGATGAGTTTAAGAAAGTTTAACAACTCTCATCCTTGCAAAGGTATGAGTATTTTCTGACCTCCTTTATGCACTACCTATGGTGTCATTTTGGTCTTCTATAGCAGAATTTTAAATATTTTTATATTTATTTCAACAATCTAAACATTGCTTAATTTCAAATAGAGCTCTAAGTCATTAATACTTATGATAAACTGGTTTATTCTACTTTGATAGTGTCACGAGAAAATAATTACTTTTGATGATACATGTATGTAAGTTTTTTTGCAAGAAAAGCTTATTGTTTATTGTTTCAAATTATAGGTGAGCTCGGTTGGAGTTACTGGAGCTCGGGCATCTGTGAGTGACAAGGTTGAGTCCATTCTAAAGCAAATTAAGGAGGTTTGTTTCCAATTCTTGCCACCATTAGTTATAAAAAATTACTTATGTAATTACCTTATTATTTGTTCGACAATATTTGCACCCTTCAAATTTCTATTTTGAATTCCAAAAATTTTATTCTTTGACACTGCTTTTAGTGCATGGGAAACAGTTTTTTAGTGCTTTACTAACCTTGGGGGTAAAACTATGGCCTTACACTTGACTTTAAGCCTTCATTTATTAATCTTTTGTGGGATTTGCTTTCTCGTACAAGAAAAAAGTAACCAATTCTGTGCTTAGTAGCCCTTTCCTTAAAATTTTCTATAGAAACTGGATAAAGGGTAGACATTTATCAATTGGATTTTGTTCCTATAGCCTTTTTCTTAGAGATGAGAATAGAAGGCAATGGGCAAACAAGTAGCCTGTTTTTTATTCAAGGATAATGGAAGAAAGTAGATAAAGATATTCCCCAATTGGCATATCTTGTAAACATATCCAATAGTTAAATATGAGGAGATAAAGACCGTAAACATATACAGAAGAACCCTTATTTGGGACCTGTGGCGCTCTCAATGATTATTGTTTGTTGTTTCTTATAATAATATTTTACATGTTTTTTAAGTATCTGTTAATCTTTTTGTTGTTGTCATGGTCTTGTCAAAAATCATATAATTATTTTGCAAATTTATTATATCTATACTAATTTATTTACTCACTATTTACATGTAGTTCCAACAAGTTGATTATGACAAAGCGGTTATTGATCTGGTGCGTTCAGAATGGGCCGATATTCTATCAAGTTATATAGAGTAGGTATGATTTGACGTTGTGATCATTTAGACTTGGTTCGTGGATTGGAATTGTTTTTTTTTTTTTTTTTTTTTTTTTTAGTATTATGACTTGGATGATGATTTGATTAGAATTGGTCATGCTCAGTATTTTGACTTGTTATTATGAACCTTGCTTAGCTTGTGCATGTAACTATACTTGGTCATGGTGAATGAATAAATGCTTCTATTTTTTTTATATGATTAAATTTTAAGCAGGTTAAAAACGAGTTGAGACAACGGTTAAAAGTTGTCTATTTTACAATAGACAATAGTTTGAAACTGTTGTCTTTTAAAAAGATAACAGTTTATGGGTGTGACTTTTAACAACAGCGATTTCAACAACACACAATAGACAACAGTTTATAACTGTTGTTTTTTAAAGAAAAGACAACAGTTAAAAACCGTTGTCTATGTGCATCACTTTTAACAACACCAGTTTCAACAACATTGAATTGACAACGGGTCAAAAACCGTTGTCTTTGGAAGAAACGACAATGGTTTAAAACCGTTGTCTATGTTCGTGACTTTTAACAACACCGGTTTCAACAACACTTAATAGACAACGGTTAAAAAACTGTTGTCGTTTCTAGAAAAGACAACGGTTATTAACCGTTGTCTATGTGCGTGACATACAACAACACCGGCTTCAACAACACTTAATAGACAACGGTTAAAAAAACTGTTGTTGTTTATAGAAAAGACAACGGTTATTAACCGTTGTCTATGTGCGTGACATACAACAACACCGGCTTCAACAACACTTAATAGACAACGGTTAAAAAACCGTTGTTGTTTCTAGAAAAGACAACGGTTATTAACCGTTGTCTATGTGTGTGACTTATAACAACACCGGCTTCAACAACAATTAATAAACAACGGTTAAAAAACCGTTGTTGTTTCTAGAAAAGACAACGGTTATTAACCGTTGTCTATGTGCGTGACTTACAACAACACCGGCTTCAACAACACTTAATAGACAACGGTTAAAAAACCGTTGTTGTTTTTAGAAAAGACAACGGTTAAAAAACCGTTGTCTATGCGCTGGACTTACAACAACACCGGCTTCAACAACAGAAATTATACCCCTACGGCAACGGTTATTAACCGTTGTCTATGTGCATTTTTCTTGTAGTGCCATGTCATCTAGTTCGGCCAAGACTTTGGCTTTAGCACCAGCGTACAATACACGATATCTTTCTTCGTGTTTCAGAAGTGGTGTGAGTTGAACAAGAGAGTAGAACTCTGAGATGTCTGGTTCCTTCCCAGAGGGTGAACCTTTCTCAACTGAGTTTCCGAGATCACGGTGAGACATGTTTTCAGACTCAGATAAGCTCTCGGATGTGAGGGCCATTTCCTTCCCTTTATCCATGAGCTTGAAGAATGTGAAGAATGAGTCCATAGTTAAGTGAGAAGGTCCATTAAATAGAGGGTTGAACCTCTCAAAAGATGTGTCCGAATGACTTGACCAAGGCACGCCTAGGGAATATATTCTTTTCCAAGAAATTTGTCCTTGATCCGAGATTTTTGAACAGATGAGAAATAAGACAAGTAGAATCTCGTTCAATATATTTAAAGAAAACCAGAGCCAACGAAGTTTTATTATTCAAAATACCGAGAGAAGAAAATACATAAGATAAGATACAAAATCCAAAGGATCAATTTTTCTTTCTCTCGTTTTTCTTGACTCCAGACGACTCAGTTTTCGCCTTTTTCATATTTCCCAACATCTGCTTGTACCACTTCCCGGTTCGTGGGTAGTTGGAACCGGATGAGGATTCAGGTTCTTCCCCCTTAGCATATGCCTCTTTTTCATCTTCTTGTTTCAGATAGGCCATATAATCTCGATCATAGAACTTGCTGGGATCCTTAGGGGTGGCCTGAGTAGGGTCTTTAGAAAGCCTTTCTTCATTTTCAGATTTTTCAACAATATAGGCAGCCATCTCATCATATTGAAGAGATGAGTCTGAATCAGAGAGGAGGTCTACTGGAGCTTGTGGACTGTTACCAGTGTAAAGATCACCTTATTCCTCCCTGATACGCCTAGCAACCTCTCTTAGTTTGTGAGAGTCACCTCTAGTGAAAGGTTTCTTTGGAGCCATGGTGAGGAAGAGAATGATGGAGATGATGTGAAGAATTCACCTCCTTTTATAGCAAGAGATCCATAATGTTCATGTGTCTGTTACACATAATTTTCAACGTAACAATTAATGCTCATAAATATCTTCAAGGAGTTATCAATTCCAGGCAAGACTTTGACTGTTAATACGACTCTTTATTGAGCATGCTCCAACTCCAATGAACTTAATTGTCAGATAACTCATAATAATTTATGGCCCCTTTTTGACCAGATTAAATTTGAGTGATGAGTTTTCCTGTGACTTTAGACACGAAACAGACAAAGTTAAACATAGTCAAGAATTGCATTCATTCTAAGTACGAAAAGATAACACTTTTATTAGATCATAAAAGAGAGAGAAAGGGTGTTCCAAGTCACGAGAATACATCACACAACAATTTAGAGAAAGTGATAGGGCACGTGAAGTTCCAGACGAGTCATCTCCTCGGTCACATCAGACAGATTTGCCTTCTTTGCGTATTCATCCAGCTTCTCAAGTGAGAGAGTGGGTTCGGGTGAAAGAGTTGAGGACCGAGAGTGAACCATAGTGAAATCTTCATAAGATTGATTACTAGGTTGGGGAACTTCAGGAATAGGATACCAGTGAAAGATAGGTGTGGATGATGAATGCTTGTTAGAGCTTTTCATCGCCATTATCCTCTCGTTAGCAAGCCGTTTGGCTTGTTCTAGGTAGTATGCTTTCTTAGCCCTGGATTCATTGACCAGATTGTCAAGAGTTTCCTTCTCCTTTTGTGTTGCTGTGTTAGGCATGGAGTAAGTTACGTTGACCCTTTCCCCTTCTTCTTCCAACTTAATGATGGTGGCATTTGGTAGCTTGCTGGCTTCTCGCAGATGATGATTTAGGCGAGTAGCTCTTTTCTCAACTTCATCGATCTTTCCTTTCCCTTTGTCCATTCCTGCAAACTTTTTCCTTTTCTAAGGGTTTGAGAATGAGTAACGCTCATGAAATAGGAAAACAATTTATAGGCAAAAAGTTATCGTGAGAGTCTTAATAAAATCTTTTAGATACTGACACCATATTGAAAAGATAACAATAGATAGAGTCATATATTAAAAGATCACAATCATGATAACATCACAACTTATCACCGTGGCCTAACAAAGTTATTTAGGCCTTCTTTTTCTTGCTGCTTGCGGTGGATTTGAGAGGAGATGCCATCTTAGTAGGAGTGCTTGAGGGTGAGGAGTTAAGACTACCACTTTGTTCCAACACACTGTCTTCCTTGACATACCCTATAGGGTTGCCAATAGAGTGAAATGACTCTCTTGACTCATTTTCGGTTGTGTCACGGAGAAGACTTTGTATGTGTTGAGAATATTCAAGAAATTGATTAAACTCATGCTCGGTTACAAGTGGATCATTAAGAATTTCGCTCTTCCCCTCTTGTGCCTCCGTGATTGTTCTTTCGCTTCATGTACTCATATCTGCACATGCAAAGACAAACACTAGAATTTTTGTTAGATATGAAATCTTAACCACGTAGTGTACCTCATTTATAAAGATCCTTGCGTGTGAGGGTGGATCAAATCTTTTGAATATCGAGAGCAAGAATCTTTGCAGATTTGATTCTCTTGGCTTTATGTCATTTCAATCATTCCGATTTCATGCCTTAGAGAGGAGAATCTTGCTTCACTCAAAGGTTTTGTGAGTATATCTGCGAGTTGATCATCAGTATTAACAAACTCAAGAGATATGTCTTTCTTCTCGACATGATCACGAATGAAGTGATATTTGATGTCAATGTGCTTAGTCCGAGAGTGTAAGACAGGATTATGTGTAATGGCGATTGCACTCGTGTTATCGCATTTAATGCTCACTTCTCGTGAATTTATACCATAATCCTTCAATTGATGTCTCATCCATAAAATTTGAGCACAACAGCTTCTGGCTGCTATGTATTCGGCTTCAGCCGTACTTGTAGCAATAGAGTGTTGCTTCTTGCTAAACCAAGATACAATTCTTCCTCCTAGGAACTGGCAGGTTCCTGAGGTACTTTTTCGATCAATTCGACATCCTGCGAAGTCTGCATCTGAGTACCCAATTAGATCAAATGATCCTTCTTTCGGATACCAGAGTCCGACACTTTGCGTTCCCTTAAGATATCTTAATATCTTTTTAGTTGCACTTAGGTGACTTTCTTTCGGCTTGGCTTGAAATCATGCACGTACACCAACAACAAACGAAATGTCAGGTCTGCTTGCTGTTAGGTATAAAAGAAACCAATAATGCCTCGAAAGTTTTTCAGATCAACATCTTTTCCTTCATTATCAACATCCATTCTAAGGGATGTGCGGAATTTTGACCGAACTTTTTCCATCAATGCCAAATTTCTGGATTAAATCCTTGGTATATTTGGCTTGATTAATGAATATTCCATCTGGGCACTGTTTGACTTGTAATCCCAGAAAATAGTTTCATTCTCCCATCATACTCATCTCAAATTTACCCTTCATAAGATTGGAGAACTTTTCACACAAGATTGGATTCGTGCTTCCGAAGATAATGTCATCAACGTAGATTTGGACTAATAGAATATGATCATTATCTTTTATACGAAAGAGTGTTTTGTCAACCACTCCTTTCGTGAAGCCACCGTTGATAAGAAAGTATGAAAGAGTATCATACCAGGCTCGTGGAGCTTGCTTTAAACCGTAAAGAGCCTTTTTGAGATGATAGACCTTTTCAAGCTCATTATTGATTGCAAAACCAGGTGGTTGTTCAACATACACTTCTTCTTCAAGAAGTCCATTTAAGAAAACACTTTTGACATCCATTTGATAAACTTTGAAATTCTTATGGGCTGCAAATGCTAGGAATATACGTATAGCCTCCAATCTAGCTACAGGGGCGAAGGTTTCATCAAAATCAATTCCTTCTTCTTGGCAATACCCCTTAGCCACAAGACGAGCTTTGTTCCTATCAATGAGCCCATCTTCACTCATTTTGTTTCTAAACACCCATTTAGTTCCAATGACGTTCTGATGAGATGGTCTCGAAACAAGTTCCCATACCTCATTTCGTTCAAACTGATGAAGCTCTTCTTGCATGGCTATTACCCAGTCAGGGTCATTTAGGGCTTCTTCTATGGTTTTTGGTTCCATTTGTGACAAGAAGCCTGCCATCATACTTTCTTGCAATGAGGCTCTTGTTCTCACACCTTCTTGGACATTACCAATAACCTGATTTGATGGATGATCTCTTAACCATCTGGGGTCTGGTTCAAATGCATCTTGCTGATTTTGAGCATCCATTTCAGGAATATATGGTAGATCAATGTATATCATTGGTTCAGATGTTGTGGTACTTGTAGGATCATTCTATTGAGTTCCAACCTTTTCTTGAGACGCAGGTTCGGGTTCTGAAATCTTTAGCTGATATTTCGTGTAAGACGCAAGTATATCTTCTTCGTTTGAGATGTCTTCATCAACAGGTTGCTGAGGACTTTGACTTGAATTGATTGATGTTTTACATCCAGATGGATTCTTCTCAGATTGTTTATCAAATTTGACATGAATGGATTCCTCAATTACCATTGTTCGTTTGTTTAGAACTCTGAATGCTTTGCTTACTAAAGAGTATCCCATGAATAGTCCTTCATTAGCTCTTTCGTCAAAAGTCCTTAGATGATTCTTTCCGTTGTTGTGTATGAAGCACCTGCAACCAAAGACATGAAAATAACCGATATTAGGAGTTTTACCTTTCCATAGCTCATACGGTGTCTTGTTGTGAGATTTGTTGATCAAGGATCTATTTTGTGTATAGCATGTCGTGTTTATGGCTTCGGCCCAAAATCTCTTTGGTAGACCTGAGTGCGAGATCATCGTTCGTGCAGCTTCTTTCAAGGTTCTGTTTCTCCTTTCGGCCACTCTGTTTTGCTGAGGAGTTCGTGTTGCCGAGAGTTGATGGAAGATACCATTTTGTGCACAAAATTCCTTTATAACTTTGTTGACAAATTCCGTTCCCTGATCAGATCTTATTCGAATTATTTTGGCCTCCTTTTTTGTTTGAAGTTGTCTCAAAAGATTTGGAAGAGCTGTTTCTGTTTCGTTCTTCTTCTTCAAGAAGAGCACCCATGTATATCTTGTGTAGTCATCTACTATAACAAGAGTATACTTTCTCCCACTCAAACTTGCTGGATCTACTGGTCCAAAGAGATCCATATGTAGAAGGCTTAGAGATCGAGAGTTTGCATCCACATCTTTTGACTTAAAAGATGACTTGAATTGCTTACCTTTTTGACATGCTTCACATATTTTATCTTTCGTGTACGACACATCGGGTAGTCCTCTCACGAGATTTCTTTTGGCGAGTTTGTTTATAGTCTTCAAGTTCAGAAGGCTTAGTTTGTTGTGCCATTCTTGGTTGAGATCTGCAATACTTTTGGCCACAAGACAAACATTAGCGTTAGAAGAATTTAAGGATATTACATACATATTCTTCTTTCGTTGACCCGTTAAGGCTGTCTTGCCATCCTTCGTGTTCATGATTTTGCATTCGTCTTTGAAGAATTCTACTTTGTATCCTTTGTCACAGAATTGACTTGTGCTTAGGAGATTGAACTTCAGTCCTTCAACATAAGAGACATCTTGTATAGTTATTCCCTTTTTGATGATGTCCCCTTTTCCACGAGTCTTGCCACTGTTTTCTCCTCCAAAGATAACTTTGGGTCCATCTACTTCTATAAAGTTGCTCAACATTGTTTTATCACCAGTCATATGTCTTGAGCATCCACTATCAACATACCATATGACCTGTTTTTCCTGCATCAAAGATTATGTGTTTTTAGGTACCCATTGAGTTTCGGGTCCTTGAGGGTTAGCAGTCAACTTTGGAACCCACATCATCCTAGAGTGTCCACGACTCATCCTTAGTCCTTTATATCCATTAGATGTACGATAATCATAATTAATGTTGGCAAAGACTTTAGCATTATATCTTTTACGAAGATATTCCTGAGGAGGATTCTCATAATGCTTGAGATGATTAGTTTGTTTACGCAAATGAACCTTTTCAAATACTGCTCTAGAGAGAGGTTCTGGGTAATCAAACCAATCTTCTTTTGATGGCCCAGTCCATCCATTACCATACCCGGATCTTATGAAGGATCTTTCAGGTTGTCTGATTTGTCCGTTCTTTGAATTTCCTTGAGTAGGATTCTTTCGTGTAAATTTCAGACGATATTGCCATTGGTTAACATTCGTCTTTTTCTTGGATTGAGTATTCCTGTTAGGCTGACCTCATTTATGGTTTAGATCTTGTCTATTTCCATTTGGTCCATTCCTTCTGACATAAATTTGTCTAGGGTTGCCTTTAACAGATTTCTCTTTTCCAGATTCCACAACACGTTGTACAGCCGCTCCTTTGGGTTGGCTTGTTGTTTGTGGTGTTTCGACATTGTTAACTGCCATCATAGGCTCAGCCACCTGGGTGGGTCCTTGAACAAATGCAGTCTCGAAGCTTTCGTGTGAATATGCATTCGTGGATTTGTTCAATTCGACTTGTGAAGAGGAGCTGGGGTTAAAAGCAATTCCAGTTCTTTCCCCGGGCAGTCTGGATTCATTCATCATTCTATCCATTAGATTGGATGAATTATTGAATTTATCCAAGACTTCAAGCAGTTCTTGCTCTCTCTTTTCTTTTGCTGTGCATTGCTCCTTTAGAGCGAAAACATTTTTCTCAAGCTGCTCCTTAGCAATGACTAGCATATTGTTCTCAATATGAACTTGCTTTAGTTCATTGTAGCTAATCATGAGCCAAAAGTTCTCCTCCTTAAGTTTGGAGTAAGTTCTATTTATCACCTTGAACCTCCTCATCATTTCGGTGGCAGATTCATTGGAGGTATGACTTCCCACAGAACTTGACTCAGCTGAATAGCAAGAAGATGAATGAGAATTTACCTCATCTTCATCTGCCATGAGGCACAGTTCGTCTGACTCTTGACTAAGTAGGCACAGCAGTCCTTTCTCTTCATCAGTGTTTCGTCTTCTGAGCTCGAGCTTGAGGAGTTACTTTCGGTTGCAACTGTGTCAGAAGTTTCGTTTACTACCATTGCCTTCCTTCTTCCTTCATTTCTGGAGTTTGATGATTCGGGCATGTCGCTCCTTTTATATCTTTCTGCAGTCTCTTTTGAGGGACTTGTGGTAGTGTTGTTATCTTGATGCTTGCTCACTATAGGATGAGGACAATTCGCCTTGAAGTTTCCTGGCTTTCGGCAATTATAGCACAATAGCTGCGAGTCCATGGTTTCGGTTTTTGAGGTTTGAGGGAAGTTCTCGTGCTTCTTTCGGTGGCCCGATCGTTGTGGGTCTTGAAAGTTGTTCTTTCTCATGAACCTTTTCATTTTCCTGACAAATAGTGCATATTGTTCATCAGATAAAAAATCACAAGAGTTAGATTTCGACATGTTGGATGTTGATGCTGATTGATTTGCCACGAGTGCAATGTTTCTCGTTTCTGATTCTTCGGCATCTTTTGGTTCATGTTCGAACTCATATGCTTTGAGATCACTGAAAATTTTGGCCGTGCTTGTTGTTTTCATATCTCGATTATCCCTCATTGTGATAACCTTCATTTCCCATGATTTTGGTAATCCACGAAGAATCTTCAGATTCATCTCCTTCTCAGTTAGCTCTTTTCTGAGGTCTGACAGATCGCCCATAAGTCTGGTGAATCTGAGTTCCATCTCCATGATTGTTTCATTTGGCAGCATTTTGAAATCTTCAAATTTTTTCATGGCCATTGTCAATTTGTTGTCCTTTTCTTGCTCGTCTCCTTCTCCCAAACTCATTAGGACATTCCATACTTCCATGGAATTTTGACACTTTCGGACTCTGGGAAACAAGGAATCATCCAGAGAGTTGTAGAGAATATTTCTTGCCACATTATCCAGATTTGCCCTTGTTCTTTCGTCCGTAGTATACTACTCTTTCGGCTTTGGTATCATCTGTGCAGCTCCTGCTCCCTGTGCGGCTGCTTGTGCATTCGCCATCATGACCGTGATTGGTCCGGTTGTTATGACGTCCCACATTTCATCATGAATAGAGCATAAGAGAACCTGCATTCTCAACTTCCAGTCATCAAATTTAGCAAGACTAAAGACAAGTTGCTTAGAGCGATGTGCATGATCCTTTTCCATTTTAAAGATAAAAAACGTGCAAAGAAGATATGCAAGATTTTCAAGAGATTTTTGATAAGGGATCTACCAGGCAGTAAATGCAAAGCCTTTACCGATCAAGGTATTGGCTCTGATACCACTTGTTGGTCCCGATAGAATGTATCGAGAGTCTAGAGGGGGGGCGGTGAATAGACTCTTTTCGTGAAATGCCCTAAAAGTCACCTTTCGGTGCTTTGGGGCAGCGGAAAAGTCAGATTTGTTTTAAATGCTTTGCACGAGTTTACGATATTAGTAAAGCTTTCGGTAATGGTGATAATTAGGATGATATAAATGCAGAAAGAAAATGCGTAAGTAAAGATAGAAGGGACAAGAGATTTTATAGTGGTTCGGCTAACGTTGCCTACTTCACTCTTCTTCCACAACTGATGGAAGGATTGCACTATCACTCTTTAGTACAATTACACAAAGACTTCCTTGATCACTAAGTCGGACAGCCTTCGTAGGTTTTTCAACTCCTCGAGTTTACTCCGCCTCTATTAACTTCTTCTTTAGAGTTGAGGTTGGTAGAAAATGATTTCTTGATTTCTCCAACGATGAAGTCTTGACTGTGAGAGATGATTGCTTCGAACAAATGGCAAGACTTCTTTTAAGGTGTAAGAAAATGATCAATAACCTTCTTCAAGTAACTTAACACCTTAACACTGGTTCACAAAATCTTTTGGAGATTTGAGAGCGTTCAAGAGCTTTTGCAAGTAAGTAAGTCGAGTGAAAATGAACCAGGACCTTCTTAGTTGATGAAGGTGGGTTTATATAGGTGATGAAAATTCATCCGTTGGAGGGAGATGAGATTTTCGAACCTTTTAACCATTGGACAAGGACCGGGGAGCTTCATGCATTAAATGCTCCATTAATGAGGTTGTACCATGTAGCTGTTGAAGGTATGGAAAGCATTAAGGTTTTGTCCTTTAGCTCCAGGAGATGGTACATCTTCCTTTAATGCTCCTTGATTAGTGTGTCCCATGAAATGAGGTCCTTATTGTCCTAGGATGTTGTCAAATCAGATAGGTAGAACATTCTTCTCGTTGTTGAAGAGAAGTAATGCTTGGTAAGAAACGTCTTTAACAAAACTGTCCTTTCGTGATAGTTGACAACTCCAGCTTGACTTTCGTTGTTGTTCATCATGCCTTGTGTCTTCTTTCGTCTTGGAGACCCTATCAACTAGTCATAACTCATTTTCGTGTGTTTGTCTAGCTTAACACGAATTACAGAGGAGTTATGGCAACTCTCGTCTAGGACGAAAGCAGCGATTGAAAAAGCTAATAGTTACAGGTCTACTTTTCTACATTACATTGGTATCATCAAAATCCTAATACAAGGTTCCTAACACACATTCTTTATCAAATTTTTGTTCTCAATGCACAAAGCAACAAACATCCCAAACAAAGGAATTTATACGAGATTGGGAAGCAGGGTGAAATTGAAATACAGATTCAAGCTAAAGAGCTCAGTGACAATTTGAAGAAACGAAATAGGAATCAAAGCAGCCCAAAATGTGAATATTTTAAGGAGCAAGCGCCTGATGAAGGAACCAAATCTTTAGATAATATAATTAAGAAAGGTGAATATTAATAATAATATAAAAGAATAAATCAGCCTACACGGATGTGAAGGTATAAAAAATGATTAAAAATCACAGTTGAACCTTGTAATAACTACTCAGGCTGCCTACGTACTTGATATTCTTGAATTCTAGGATCAAACCACACGTAGTTCTTAGATTACATAGTTTAGTTTGGCACTTTGACTGGATACAATATCAATATTTGGACTTTGGCTTTGGCTTACTATGTTAGGCCTTCAATTCTTTCTTGATAGTTGCATTCAGTTGTCGGACATGGCCGCCGGGAAGCTTGGCCTTACTGTGATTGTGGCATTGCTTTTTAGGTTCAGGAAAATCTATCTTCCTCTTCTTGGCCATCTTCTTTTCTGCTTTTTCTTTAGGGTACTTGCGCCCTAACATCTTCTTTGTGGCTTCCATTGACTTATCTTGACGACCCACCATCATTAATGGCGGCACTGGAGGAGGAGACTGTAAGATTTTCCCTAATAATATATATTATATATTATATATTATGGCCTTAATTAAGTGGTGCAAGTTGACTAGGCTTATTAAGTGGTCTGGTTGGACTTAATAACTAGTAGTTGTTAGTCAACCAAACTCTGTGCCTAATATAATCCTGGATTGATGGGATACAGGATGTTGGATGTTAGAACATTCAGTTACGGTACTCAGACTTCTGAGTCAGGTCTGAGGCAAAACATGGCTAACGGTCTACCGTAGGAATACTTCTGAGTCAGGTCTGAGGCAAAATATGGCTAACGGTCTACTGTAGGAACATCAACTATGGCTGGAGATCAATACGGGTCTACCGTAGGAACATCAACTATGGCTGGAGATCAATACGGCTACGCTTCCGCTATCATACGAGGTCAGGTTTCTCGTATACTATGGTTTATTATAGTTAGACTATTGTATATCTAACATTTGGTATCAGAGCCCTTATAATCTCTGTCTGGTTGATTGTTATTGCCTAAAAAAATCAACATTAATTTCATATACATTAAGTTTTTTGTATATGCTTTGATTTACAATTACATTTATCTTAATTCTTCAAAATATGCATACATAATATGTCAATTTGGTTTTGATATAATTAAGCAAAATGTTATGCATAGTTTGGAATTATTTGTAATTGATTCTTCATACGAGAGTTAATTGTGTTGAAATTCAACAAACATTAAGCAAATTAATTGTGCTGAAGTTCAACAAACATTAAGCAAATAAGGGCGCCAGCCATTAAGCACGATTATTTCAATTTCTTTTATTTTGAAATTAAATATATATATATATATATATATATATATATGTATATATATATATATATATATATATATATATATATATCCTGATTCTTTTGGAACACTGCCGCCGATTTGTTTTGGCCGGAAAAAATGAGGCATATGCACTGGTTTCGAATGCGACTCGCCGGCAACCTTGGAACTGGTTTCAGATGTCTCCGGTGCTTCGTTTTTCAGGCAACCGCCATTCTGTTTTCTGGCTAAAGCAATAGGACGACACGACGGCGGTGCAACTTGGAATTGCAGGCGGCAGTTGTTAGCGTTGTGCAGTGAGGAGACGCGGCGGAGGCGTGGTTGGGTTTTCCCAGCGGCGTCGCTGCTTGTTCTTCTCCTTCAGGCCGGCGG
Source organism: Ipomoea nil (assembly GCF_001879475.1). Classification (NCBI taxonomy): domain Eukaryota; kingdom Viridiplantae; phylum Streptophyta; class Magnoliopsida; order Solanales; family Convolvulaceae; genus Ipomoea; species Ipomoea nil. The sequence continues at coordinate 2,380,468 of NW_017619356.1, forward strand.
CGGGCTGCCGCTCTCCATCTCCGTGCTGCTGCATTGTGATCATTGGTCGACGGAGGCGTCGCGAACATGGGCAAACGGCGGCGTGTCCCGGCGAGAAGAGATAGCGGAGGCGGGCTGGATTCCGGCGCGTCCGTCTTTTTCCTTCTCCTTCGGGCGATTCTCTGTTCCTTGCCGCTGCTAGTGCTTCTGGCTAATTAACATGAAGAAGAAGATGATGATGATGGATATTAATTTGGGCCGGGTCTGGGGTCTGGCCCATTTGGCCAGACCTAGTCCATTATTATATTAAAAAAAAAAGTTAGCCTACTTCAGTTTTTGGGCTTGCTTCAGTTTTCATCATCATATTTGGACTTCTTTTAGTCAATTGATCAAATTAATTCCTCTTTCAGTTATTATTAAATTATCATTCAATTTTGGGCAAATATTAAGTTTTGAATTTTAATTTAATATTGAGGTTTATGTTAAATTATACTTCAAGTATTGCAATTTATTTAAGATATATGGGTTAATAATATATTAATATGCAAATTCAAGCATGCTACGTATATTCATAAATTATTATTATAATTATACATCTATAATAGCATGCATTAAAGTTGGATATAATATATTATTAACTCATAAATTCATTATTATATTAAAATATCACTCAATTTTGGATCCTTAGGTCAATTTGAAGCATTATGGCCTATTAAGGTAGCTTGTTTTGGTTTCCCCTTAATTTTGAACTCATTTTAGTTTTATGTGTCTCTGGGACTTTAGAACCTATTTTGAACAAGCTATTTGGAACCTATCTTGGGTTATTAAAATGTTAAAGCATGGATCCCACCATTTTGATGATATTTTAATAATAATTATAGCTCCTTATAACATGTTTATTAAGTTTTAATTATTACTAACTACCATGTTTTGGTATTCATCGTTGATAATAATATTAAGTTTTGGGTCTACTTCAGTACCTAGACCAGTTTCCATCCATGTTATAATTCATTTGGGTCATTGATGTTTATGAGCCTAATTTGAGTGATTAAGTGCTATAATTATTGTCTTGGTCTGTTTTGAGACATTAAGGATTAAGGATTTAATTGTTTTTTTTGGCCATTAAGAACTACAACTATTGTTTAAGTTGATTAATTTTTTAATCTATCAATAGTTTTAGGGCCTTAATAATAATATTAAGTCTTTAATTTTATCATTTATGGCAAAAGAAATATAGTTGGTATGTTGTCTTATAAGGGTAAATTTGGTTATTACCTTAACTTCAGTCTCCCTAAGTATCATAATAGTCATGGTTAATTATTATATGGTAAATTGAGATTAGTATTTGGCATCCATTAATTACAGTTTTGTCTTCATTGTAATTATTATTAATTACTGTTATTAAGTTTAGGGATTAATGTAACACCCCGTGTTACGGCCCCTAAAACCAATTAGTTAATTAATCACATAGCCCAAGAGAAAGAATAAATTATAATAATTAATTAGGGAAATAGGCCCACCATAGTCCGTGGGCCCTCACCTCTAAACCCAACCCCTAATCCCAATAGGATTAGACTCTAGATAAGATCCCTAGATCTATAAATAGGGAACTTAGGAGACACCTAGAATTCCCACCACAATAATCTCTCACCACCCAAAGAGTTCCAAGAATTCCCCTAGGAGAAATCAGGAAAGCAAGAAAGCTTAAAGAAAGATCCTTCATAGCCAAGGAATTAATTAAGGCTAAGAGGTAACCCATGTCTCAACAAAACCTATTTTCATAGCTATGATTCTCCCTTAGGGTTTCCCCCATATTATTGTGTATTGACGAGATATGACGATTATTATTGATGTTTGATGTGATGATCCCATGACGGATCTTGATAATCTTGATATTGGGAGATTCTTGATAATTATGGTGTTCTTGATGATTATATGGAATTATTGATGATTAGGCGTTGTTCTTGATGATTGTGTGATGCCCTTGATGTTTATGTGTTATTCTTACCGAACCTTACAATTAGAAGACGAATCATATTCCTGTTGATATAAAAGTGATTGGAACCCTAGGTTGTATCATATGATATTATTCTTGGATTATCGGGTGGGGAAATCGCATGTTCGGGTGTTGATTATGTTTAGAAAAGCATGATAGGTTATGTGCCGTTCGTTTCTCGTATTTGATCCGTTAATTGTCTACGTGTTGTCGTTGATTGCGTTGTAAAGTGTCTAAGCATGGTTTCGGGTTCCACAACGGTTCCTGGGGCATAAAAGTGATGAAAAGAGTCAGTGGGGGGTAGGTGAAACACCGCCTGGCAGCGGGTAGCCGGCGGGCGGGCAGCTGCCCGCCGGCGACCCGTTGCCCGGAACAGTAGAAACCGGAGGGCAGCCGGCGGGTGGCCCCCCACCCACTGGCTACCCGCTGGAAATTCGTCCCACCCGGGACCCCGGCTTCCCCGTTCGATATTTTCCCGTTCCCCGTGGTGTCCCAACGGACTCCGTTCATCGTGCCTATGTCTAGTTTGATATTTCGGGTACCGTTCGTAGGTTTATGAGTCTATTATATTGCATGCTAGTTGAATTGGTATCCCGTTGACCTAGGTGGAAGGAGTATGAACCCCTTAGGACTATTCTTAGTGTGTGATGGATCACGCATAGGTTTTGTTATACGTTTTATCCCCCTTCCCAATGTGTAATGTGGGTTGCATGTGCTTGCTGTGTGTTATGTGTGTGTGTTACCCTAATTCGGTTGCGATCGGATTGGTTATCCTGAGCTGCGGTTCAGAAGCTGGCTGCAGTCAGATTGATACTCTTGGGCTGCGGTCCACCGTTTGGTTGCGATCAAACGTTTCTATACGAGCTGCGGTTCGTCCTCTTTCCTGGTTGCGGTCAGATGACATTCTCTTGGGCTGCGGTCCACTGTTTGGTTGCGATCAAACACTTTGATGAGCTGCGGTTCATCGGTCGGTTGCGATCGACCCCTCCGTGTTGCGATACGGGCAGGGTGCTGCGGGGCCGTGTCAGAGCTATATGCGCTGACCCTCATGAATGGGCATGCGATTGGTCCTGTGGCGCCAACAAAGTGTGCTATGTGTTATGATACGGATGAGTTGTGATTATGAGTGTCTTGGGGGATGTGACTATGGGTTTTATGTTGGGGACTGCTTATGTTGGGTTATGATTATCGTTTATGCTTTGCCGTATCTACCTTATCTGTGTAAATTGCATATGCTCGTTATAACTTTTGCTTGTGTCTGGCTTTATCTGTCGAGTCATTCCCGGTTTCAAAGCTAGAGTTCGTAGGATATATCTTCATGCTCAAAATGGTTTTCGTATATCTATATATATATCTCTATATGTATTGTATTTCAACGCGTTGGAGTGGGTTACCAGCATCTCTCGCTGAACAGATATATTTGGCTTTCAGGCACAGAGGATTAGAGCACTGGAGTGCGCTAGAACTGGAGCGTAGAAGTAGATTAGTTTCCCTTTCGGCCTGTGTGCCATATTTTGCATTGTATTCCGGTGGATATTAGTTAGACAGCCTGTGCACCTGGGTTCTCTAGCTCAGGTGTGGCATAGCACCCCGTACGCTTATGACACACTTTGGGATGTAATGAGATATTACCTTTATTATATAAGTTTTAAATGTCTTGAAAATCTGGGGTGTTACAGTTGGTATCAGAGCCTAAGTTTGATCCTAGGAAAAGACTCTTAAGACCGGACTTTAGAACGTTAGGCTTGAACTCTAGGTACCCAGGAACATAGGACTCAGGAATCTTAGGACGCACGGTGAGATTGTGAAACCTACACATAACTTCCCTACACGTTACCCTTCCCCATTCTAAAACCCTTCCCCACTTATCACTTCACAAGAAGTGCATCGAACTCTAACTTGACATTCTTATAAACGCTGACCAGAAAGACGATAGCATGGCACCGAACAGAAGGCAATCAAGAACTCCAGAACCCGCCACTAACGACCCCTTGACCCAAACTCTACAGCAACTAACACAGGTCGCACAGGCACTAAGTGACGCGGCCCTTCGCAACAACAGGCCCCCACCGCCTCCATTAAACGCAAACTCAGACATCGCCCGACAAGTTTCAAATCACCGACCACCCACGTTCTTCGGAGAAGAGGACCCCACGGTCCTAGAGGAATGGATCCGGACTCTTGACAAGATTCTAGGGGTGGTAGAATGCCCGGAGGAACGCCGCGTAGAGATAGCCTCGTTCTACTTCGGACACGAGGTCGATCTCTGGTGGATCCACGAGGGACCCACTTACCGACAAGGACCGGGGTTCAACTGGGAGAGCCTCAAGACACGACTACGAGAACGGTTCTATCCAACCCACGTAAAAGCATCCATGTACGAAGAGTTTCTCCATCTAAAATAAGGAACGGCCACCGTCGAGGAATACCATAAACGATTCCTCGAGCTGGCGCGCTTCGCGCCAGAGCTACTCCCCACCGAGGTAACCAAGATAGAGAGATTCATATCGGGTCTCAACTTCGAAGCCTGGAAGGCGCTAGTCATAAGCAGACCTCGGACCCTCAACGAGGCTTACTCCAGTGCCGCAAATATCTATCGAATCCAACTACTTCAACGCGGAGTTCAGGATTAAATACGAAGAAGAAACACCGGAAGTGGGGCACCGCTAGTGAAAAGAACGAGGAACGACGCCGGCACAAGGTCGAACAACCCGACCAACCAAAGACCGCCCCTGGGGAACAACGAAGCTAACCCAAGAAGCTTCCCTTGCCCGAGGTGCAACAAAAGCCACAGAGGCAAGGATTGCGCGGGCAACCCCTGGCGATGCTTCAACTGCGGAGAGGAGGGACACAAGGCCTTCCAGTGCACTCGACCTCAAAGACCACACCCCGCCACCGTGGGTCAACACGGGGGCACCGGTCATCAAGGGAGCTACGGCGCTCCCGGGAAGGTATTTGTTATGAGCCACACGCAAGCCAACCTCGGAAACGAAGAGGACCTAGAAGGAAACCCAATCCCGGAAGACGAGGATCATACGGAGCCCACAGAAGAAAATCCGGAAAACGAGTTCTGTCTAGGATAAACCATTGATGTTATCACATCTGTGCATGTTTTTATAGCTTTTCTGATTCATTTTAGAAACAAAGTTATTGAATCATGTCCATTTATTGCTTGTTTTCCTTGCTTTCTCGTTAGATTATGTTTTTACACTTGTTTTGAATGTCTTACGGTGTTCGGTAGTGTTTTTCTTCACCATTACAGGGTGAGCGTGAGAGCAAGGGAAGAATTTCAAGCACGAAATGATCAAAAGAGGAAGAAGTCGAAGCATCAACAATTCGACGCGTCGAGCCCATGCCTCGACACGTCAAAAAATTCCAGTAGCCTCAAACATCGCACAGGTTGGAGGCTCGATGCGTCGAGCAAATTTTCGACGCGTCGAGATCGTGGACAGCTGTTGACTTAAAGGATTCCTAAATTGATGCCATCAGGGTTCTACTATAAAAAGATCATCTTCTATCAACCCTAGCTCCTCCTTCTTCTGTGATTTGGGTGTTTTGAAGGCAATCAAGAGCAAAGCACAAAGAGGACCAACTTGAAGATTTACAACTAGCTTTGGAATAGAGAACTAGCTAGAAAGATTCGGGAGAACTCTTTCACTCTTACTCTTATCCTCGTTGGTATTTGTTTATCTTTGAGCATTGAATTTACTGTTATTATGGCCATGAGTGGCTAGATTCCTTAGGGATTTTTTGGGTGAATTTGTTTATGAACCTATGTGCCTTGTTCGTTAATTTCTTAATATATTTATGTTTGGTTTTATGATTTGTGTTGCAGTCTTGTCTTAACCTGTTGTTGTTGGTAATTAAAGGCCTAAATTACTAGCTTCATAGTCATATTTGTGTTACCAATGGGAATTGGGGCATAAATTAGGGCACACACGATTGCACTTAATAGTTAGACCTTGGGAAAGGGGAACTTATTAGGGGAAGTTAATTCCAGATTGTTACTCATCGGGAGATGATAGTAATTAGGAATAATTGAATGCTTATCTTCGATCTTATCGGGTGTTTAAGCCACGGGAGTGGAAATTCACTAGGAATAGAGATTACGGGAGTAATTCGATTCCACTTTGCATTCCCACACAGATCTTAATTCCGAACCAAATATTACAAACGTTAATTGGCACTAGGTGATTAAACATTGTGATCCCAAGAATCCCATTTTGCTCTATTGTTTACGAAACCTTATTATTTGTTTAATTTCTTGCTCGCTATTTTATGCAACCAATCAACCATCAAGTTTCGATCAGACTAGCTCTTATAAGTAAGCAAGTAATTAGTATTTAGTACCCCATCTCCCTGTGGTTCGACAACCCAAATACTCCGGGTATTATTTGTTTGCAAATATACTACGCATCAAATTACAGCAATCAAATTGGCGCCGTTGCCGGGGAGGTGGCGCTACGTACTAATATTAGTGAAAGTTTTATTTTCGGAGTCTAGTTGTTTTTAATTTTCTTTTCTTTTATTTTAATTCGTTTTTTTTTATTTTCGCTAATCGATAACGAGTTTCTTGTGTTGAGCTGTGTTTCTGTTATCAGCGGACTTGGTGTTATATGCGAACTCGCTCTTCAGGGAACGAAGGATTAGAACCTTTTAACCCAGAGATCGAAATGCGAGCCAAGTTCTTAAGGAAACAGGTTAGGATGGCGAACAATGGGAATCAGAACAATCCGGCTCTCGGTGGAGAGGGAGTCAACCAACCACTACGCATTGGGAGGCCCATTTGAGATTACGTTGCTCCAGATGCAGCGGGACATGGAAGTATCAATGTGCCAGGGGTTGATGCTAATAATTTTGAGATAAAACCGGCTATAATTCAGATGGCTGCTTCGGATCCTTTTGGTGGGTCACCAACGGAAGACCCTAATGCTCACATTGCAAAATTTCTGAGGATTTGCAGCACTTTCAAAATTAACGGAGTCCCGGGAGATGCTATCAAGCTTCGCCTCTTTCCATTCACTGTAAGGGACAAAGCTAACAGTTGGCTTGCATCTTATCCGGCGAATTACTTTCAAACTTGGGACCAGTTGCACAGAGAGTTCCTTAAGAGATTTTTTTCCCATATCCAAGACTCAGAAAATGAAGAGATCTATTCAGAATTTCAGACAGTTAGCTGGTGAGTCGTTGGCAGAGTCATGGGAGAGATTCAAAGAGATGAGGATACAATGTCCTCATCACGGTATTCAGAATTGAGATTTAATGATGGCTTTCTATGAGGGACTACTGGACAATTCAAAAATCCTAGTCGATGCTTCATCGGGAGGATCATTTACAATCCTAGAGCCGGATCAAGCTGAAGAATTGTTGGAAAAGGTTGCGATGAATGGGACGACTTGGTATTCAGAGAGATCTCCCCAGAAGTTGATAGGAGGCGTGTCTGAAGTTGATCAGATATCCGCTGTATCGGCTAAATTTGATAATGTAGCCACTTTAGTTCAACAATTGGCTCAGATTACTATCAAGAATCAAGCTTCAGGTAATGTTTCTAAAGCTCCTACTCCTCCAAGACCTGTACTGATGTGTGAGTTGTGTGGAGGAGAGCACAATTCAGAGGAGTGTCTCAGTGTTGATTCTCAAGCTACAATGGAACAAGTTGATGTGGTAGGGTATGGTGGTATTCAACCGGCATTCCAACAACGAGGAACCTACAATCCAAATGCATCGAGGAATCATCCTGGTTTCTCTTGGGGTAATCCAGCTGGGGCAGCTAATCCCCAGTACTTAAATAGTAGAAGTCAACCGCCAGGTTTTCAGGGGCAGCAAAATTTTAGAGGAAATCATCCACCACAATTCAGGCAGAACCAAGGATATCAAGTTCCAGTAAGTCAATCCAAGCCTAATGTGGAAGCACCAGTCCAGTCGAATATGGAATTATTATTGGAAAAACTGGTTAAAGGTCAGTTGGAGATTACCGAAAGGTTGGATCGGATGGACACTCGCCAAAATATGTTTGAAAATCAGCTAGCAAATCAACCATCTATATCAAGTACTAAAGTCACAGGTAAGTTGCCAACTATGCCCGAACAACCAAGAGAACACATGAACGCTGTCACCACTAGGAGTGGGAAGCAATTATTGGACCCACCGTATCCAAATGGGGAACAAGAGGTCAGGAAGAATCTAGGGGGTGAAAATGAGAAAGTGAATGAGGGTGTTATTGCTCAAGATAAGGAGGATGAGATACAAGAAATTGAACCCGCAAAGAAGCATACACCACCTCTGCCCTTCCCACAAAAATTCCAGAAATCTAGGGAAGAGGAAAGAAGAGCAAACTTCTACAGTTTGATCAAGCAACTGGATATCACCATTCCTTTTATTGATGCTGTGACCGAGATTCCCTCGTATGCTAAGTTTTTGAAAGAGATTTTATCCAACAAGAGGAGAGCTGAGAATCGTGAGACAGTAGCAGTAAGTGAAGAATGTAGTGCTTTAATTCAAAACAAGCTTCCTCCAAAACTTAGGGATCCTGGGAGTTTCTCTATCCCTTGTGTTATTGGAGGATCACTTGTTCAAAAAGCTTTATGCGATTTAGGGGCAAGCGTGAGTTTGATGCCTTATTCTTTGTGCCAAAAGCTGCAACTTGGAGAGCCAAAGCCTACATCCATAACTCTTCAGTTGGCAGACAGATCAGTGAAATATCCTATCGGAATTCTGGAGGATGTGCCAGTGAAGATTGACAAATTTTACATTCCGGGAGACTTCGTGGTTTTAGAGATGGAAGAAGATGCTAAAATTCCTATTATCCTTGGGAGGCCATTCTTGGCAACCGCTGGAGCTATAATTAATGTCAAAAAAGGAACCTTAGTTCTTGAGATTGGAGAAGATAAAGTTGAATTTAATGTTTTCGAGTTGGCTAACAAATCTTCTTGTCTTGATTCTTGCTTTTATATAGACAAAATCGACTCATGTGTTGCAACTTTTGAGAGGGGTAAATGGATTTCCAATGATCCTTTAAAACTCGAAGGTGAAGATTCTACGAAGAATGAATGCTTGGAGGATGGTACGAATGATGAGGAATCACAGGAATTGCCACTAGCATTCCTTGCCTGTAACCTCGAGGAAAAGGAACCACCACAGGTAGAATTAAAACCTTTACCAACAAACTTGAGGTATGCTTATCTTGGTCCAAATTCTACTTACCCAATGATTGTAAGTGCGCATTTGAAAGATGATGAAATGGAAAAGTTATTAAATGTGTTAAGAAAACATAAGAGAATCATTGGATACACTATTGATGATATTGTTGGAATTAGTGCTTCCTACTGCATGCACAGGATTAACTTAGAGGATGGGCGTAGACCCAGTGTTGAGCACCAACGTAGGTTAAATCCTATGATGCAGGAGGTTGTGAAGAAAGAGATCCTAAAATTGTTGAAGGCTGGCATCATTTATCCTGTTCCTGACAGTAAGTGGGTCAGCCCTATTCACGTGGTCCCAAAGAAAGGGGGGACAACTGTAGTCCGCAATGAGAAAAATGAGCTCATTTCTACCAGGTTAGTCACTGGTTGGAGGATGTGTACGGACTACAGAAAGTTGAACGATGCCACCAGGAAGGATCATTTTCCTCTTCCATTTGTTGATCAGTTGATTGAAAGGATGGCTAAGTACTCTTACTTTTGATTTCTTGATGGTTTTTCGGGGTTCTTTCAGATCCCAATCCACCCTGATGACCAAGAGATGACTACGTTTACATGCCCCTATGACACCTTTGCATATCGAAGGATGCCATTTGGGTTATGTAATGCACCAGCTACATTTCAAAGGTGCATGTTAGCCATTTTTTCCGATTTAGTTGAGAAGACTATGGAAGTTTTCATGGATGATTTTTCTGTCTATGGTTCTTCGTTTGATAATTGTCTAGATAATTTGGATGAGGAATTAGGAAAGTGTCAAGAAGCGAACCTTGTTCTAAATTGGGAAAAATGTCACTTCATGGTACAACAAGGGATTGTTCTTGGACACAAGATATCAGAAAAAGGCATTGAAGTTGACCCGGCCAAGGTGGAAGTCATAGAGAAACTGCCACCACCGGTTTCGGTAAAGGGAATAAGGAGTTTCCTTGGCCATGCAGGGTTTTACCGGAGATTTATCAAAGACTTTTCAAAAATCTCTAAACCTTTAACTCAATTACTTTTAAAAGATGCTAACTTTGTTTTTTATGATGCTTGCCTTGAAGCTTTTTGCAGATTGAAGAAGGCATTGACAACAGCTCCCATAATGTCACCGCCGGATTGGAACTTACCTTTTGAGATTATGTGCGATGCTAGTGACTATGCTGTGGGGGCCGTCCTTTGTCAAAAGAAGGGCAAATGCCTACACCCAATTTACTATGCAAGCCGTACTCTGGATGCGGCTCAGGTTAATTATGCCACAACAGAAAAGGAGATGCTGGCTTTGATTTTTGCTGTTGATAAATTTCGGTCCTACCTAAACGGATACAAGGTCACTGTCCATACCGATCACTCAGCATTGAAGTACTTGATGAGCAAAAAGGAATCCAAGCCAAGACTGATGAGGTGGACCCTTCTGCTTCATGAGTTTGACTTGGAAATCATAGGCAAAAAGGGAACGGAAAATCTTGTAGCTGATCATTTGTCCCGATTAGAGAACCAAAACGAAGTGGCTGAAGGAGAAAAGGTTCCAATCAATGATTACTTCGTGGGAGAGCAACTGATGGCTCTTCGTGCTTTTATGCCCTGGTATTCAGATTTGGTAAATTATGTGGTTTGCCAACGATTTCCACCAAATGCTTCTAGGTCATTGAAGAAGAAATTACAAACTGATGCAAAGTTCTATCTTTGGGACGAACCGTTTCTATACAAGAGATGTGCAGATGGAATATTAAGAAGATGCTTACCCGAAGACGAGGTAGAAAGTGTCTTAGAGCATTGTCATTCATCACCTTATGGAGGGCATTTTGGACCTTCTCGAACCGCGCAAAAGGTTTTACAGTCAGGATTTTATTGGCCCAGTATATTCAAAGATTCACATGCTTTCGTAGCTCGTTGTGATAAGTGCCAAAGAGTAGGCGCAGTGGGAAGGAGAAACGAGATGCCTCAACAAAGTATTCTTGAAGTGGAACTATTTGATGTCTAGGGTTTGGATTTCATGGGTCCATTCCCCAAGTCTTTTGGTAATGAATACATCTTAGTGGCAGTGGACTATGTCTCCAAATGGGTTGAAGCCATTGCTTGTCCTACTAATGATTCCAAGGTTGTCATTAAGTTCATCAAGAAGAATATTTTTGCAAGGTTTGGGGTACCAAGAGCTTTGATCACTGATAATGGGACACATTTTTGCAACAAAGCGTTGGGGAAAGTTCTTGAGAAGTATGGAATTCATCACAGACTCTCCACACCATACCATCCCCAAGCCAATGGTCAAGTGGAATTGTCAAACCGAGAAATCAAATCCATTCTTGAGAAGGTGGTCAATCCATCTCGAAAAGATTGGTCCACAAAGCTCGATGATGCATTGTGGGCATATAGGACCGCTTTCAAGAATCCTATTGGAACTTCACCTTTCAGACTTGTTTATGGGAAACCTTGTCATTTGTCCGTGGAGTTAGAACACAAAACCCATTGGGCAGTCACGACGCTCAACATGGATTTGCAACTCGCAGGTGAGAAGAGGCTACATCAACTAAACGAACTTGACGAATTCAGGCTCGAAGCCTACGACAATGCGAAAATCTACAAGGAGAAGACCAAGAGGTGGCATGACAAGCACATTCTAAAGAGAGAATTTGCCCTAGGAGACGACGTCCTTCTATTCAATTCAAGGATGAAATTATTCCCAGGAAAATTAAAATCCAAGTGGACTGGGCCACACAAAGTGATTAAGGTACATCCATCGGGTGCCGTGGTGCTTCAAGGAACACAAGATGAATTCACGGTCAATGGGCAAAGGTTGAAGCACTACTATTCACCCGAGGAACCTAAGGTCAATGTGATACATTGTCTTCATCTCCCGACCTACATGTGACACCTGAAAGGAGGTACAGTCGAGCTAGCGACGTTAAACTTAGCGCTCCATGGGAGGCACCCCATGTTATCTTTTAATTTATCGCATTTTTATTTCTTGCTAATTATTTCGTTCTAGTTCGTTTTACAAAATTTGAGTGTTTTTTCTGGTTTCTGTGGCAAATAGCAGTATAGGGGTTGTTTTCGGCTAAGTAAAAAGGCCAAAAATCGACTTAGGCGGGAAAATTCCATACTGGAATTTTTCGACGCGTCGAAACCAACGTGCCCCGAAAACTAGCCTACTGGAAATTTTCGACGCGTCGAGCCCATGCCTCGACGCGTCGAAACCATCGCGTCTCGAAAATTTCCCTACCGGAAATTTTCGACGCGTCGAGACGCGACAGAACAGATGGGTTAAATCGCGACCAGCGGTCCATTTTTCTCCCCAAACTCATAATTTTCTCTCAATCTCCCACTCGCCCAAGATACCCCAGGTCCGAACCCTCTGGTTCTCCTTTCCATTCACTTCCTAAGGCTACAAGGTAACAATAATCACTCTTTTCTACTTTTAATTTCTTGATTTGGAGGTGCATTTTTGCTCTATTCTTGGGTAGGAGCCCTACTGTAACACCCCGGATTTTCAAGACATTTAAAACTTATAAAATAAAGGTATTATCTCATTAAATCCCAAAACATAATACAAGTGTACGGGGTGCTATGCCACACCTGAGCTGGAGAACCCAGGTGCACAGGCTAACTAACTAATATCCTCAAAAATGTAAATGCATAATATGGCACGCAGGCCGAAAGGGGACTAACTACTTCTACGTTCCGAGTACTAGCGCTCTCCAGTGACTTATTCTTCTGTGCCTGAAAGCCAAATATATCTGTTCAGCGAGAGATGCTGGTAACCCACTCCAACGCGTTGAAATACAATACATATAGCAATATATATATAGATATACGAAAACCATTTTGAGCGTGAGAATATATCCTACGAACTCTAGCTTTAAAACCGGGAATGACTCGACAGATAAGGTCAGACACAAGCAACAGTTATAACGAGCATATGCAGTTCACAACAGATAAGGCAGGTAAGGCAGAGCATAAACAATGATCATAACCCAACACACGTTGTTGGCGCCACAGGACCACTCGCATGCCCATACATGCGGGTCAGCGCATATAGCTCTGACACGGCCCCACAGCACCATGCCCCGTATCGCAACACGGGGAGGCCGATCGCAACCGACCGATGAACCGCAACTCATCATAATGTTTGATCGCAACCAAACAGTGGACCGCAGCCCAAGAGAGTATGTCATCTGACTGTAGCCAGGAATTCCCATCTGACTACAGCCAGCCTCTGAACGGCAGCTCAGGAAAGATGTCACCTGATTGCAGCCAGGAATTCCCATCTGACTACAACCAGCTTCTGGACCGCAGCACAGGATACCGTCATCCGACTACAGCCAGGAATTCCCATCTGACCATAGCCGGCTTCTGAACCGCAGCTCAGGATAACCAATCCGATCGCAACCGAATTGGGGTAACACGCACACATAACACATAGCAAGCCCATGCAACCCACATTACACATTGGGAAGGGGGATAAAGCGTATAACAACCTTATGTGTGATCCATCACGTACTAAGAATAGTCCTAAGGGGTTCATACTCCTTCCACCTAGGTCAACGGGATACCAATTCAACTAGCATGCAATATAATAGACTCATAAACCTACGAACGGTACCCGAAATATCAAACTAGACATAGGCACGACAAACGGGGTCCGTTGGGACACCACAGGGATCGGGGAAACATCAAACGGGGAAGCCGGGGTCCCGAGGGGGGGGAGATTCCAGCGGGTAGCCGGTGGGTGGGGGTCCACCCGCCGGCTGCCCGCTGGTAACACTGTTCCGGGTAGCGGGTGCCCGGCGGGCAACTGCCTGCCCGCCGGCTGCCCGCTGCCGGAGCTGCCCGTGAATGCCGCGGGTAGGTGGCGGGTCCCCTACCCCCACCTACCCCCCACTGACTCTTTTCAACACTTTTCGCCCCAGGAACCGATGTGGAACCCGAAACCATGCTTAGACACTTTTCAACGTAATTAACGACAACACATAGACAATTAACGGATCAAATACGATAAACGAACTGCACATAACCTATCATGCTTTTCTAATCATAATCAACACCCAAAATGCGATTTCCCCACCCAATAATCCAAGAATAATATCATACGATACAACCTAGGGTTCTAATCACTTTTATATCAACAAGAATACAATTAGTCTTCGTATTGCAAGATTCGGTAGGAACAACACATAGTCATCAAGGATACCAATTAATCATCAAAAACATCATAATCATCAAGAACAACACATAATCATCAAAACCCCAATTAATCATCAAAAACATCATAATTATCAAGAAACTCCCAATATCAAGATTATCGAGATTCCTCATGGAATCATTATATCGACATCAATAATAATCATCATCAATCGCCATTTACAACAATATGGGGGAAACCCTAAGGGGAAATAATAGCTATGAAAATAGGTTTTGTTGAGACATGGGTTACCTCTTAGCCTTAATTAATTCCTTGGCTATGAAGGATCTTTCTTTAAGCTTTCTTGCTTTCTTGATTTCTTCTAAGGGAATTCTTGGAGCTCTCCTGGGGCGATGGGGCGTTTAGGCGTGTGGGAGGGGGGTTCTAGGTGCTCCCTGAGTTCCCTATTTATAGATCCAAGGGTTTATTTAGAGTTTATTCCTATTGGGTTTAGGGGTTGGGTTTATATAATTGGGCCTGTGGGCTATGGTGGCCTTTTTCCCTAATTAACCATTACAGTTTATTCTTTCTCCTGGGTTATTAATTAATTAATTAATTAATCAGTTGGTTTTAGGATCCGTAACACGGGGTGTTACACTCTCCCCCCCCCCCCCCTTAACAGGAAGCTTCGTCCCCGAAGCTTGGCCCTGGTGTCAAAAAGAAAGGAAAGTTTTCCCTTAGTTACCTGGAGTAAACAGCTCGGGGTACCGCTCCTTCATTGTGTCCTTAAGTTCCCATGTGGCTTCCTCGGTCCCGTGGTTGGTCCAGAGAACCTTCACCATTTCCACGACTCGGTTCCGGGTATTTCTTGTTTTGGTATCCAGGATTCTTACGGGTTTCTCTTCGTATACTAGTGACTCGTCGAGGTCCACGGTCTCGTGTTGGAGTATGTGGCTTGGATCGTGTATGTATTTCTTTAGCTAAGATACGTGGAACACGTTGTGTACTCGTTCTAGCTCGACGGGTAAGGCGAGACGGTAGGCCAAGTCTCCGATTCTCTCCACGATTTCGTACGGGCCGATGAACCGGGGGCTGAGTTTTCCTTTTCTCCCGAATCTCATTACCCCTCGTGTGGGCGAGATCCTTAGCCAGATCTTGTCCCCGAGGCTGAATTCGGCTTGCTTCCTTTTTAGGTCGGCGTACGACTTTTGGCGGTCTTGGGCGACCTTCATCCTTTCCTGGACGTGTTTGACCTTAGCTATGGTGTCTTGTAGGTATTGGGGGCCCAGTGTTACCGGGTTAACCATATCTTCCCAGCATAATGGGGTTCTACATCTCTGACCATACAGTGCTTCATATGGTGCCATGCGAATGCTCGCGTGGTAGCTGTTGTTGTACGAGAACTCGATGAGGTCTAGGTGTTCTTCCCACGTCCCTCGGAAGTCGAGCGCGCAGGCTCTTAGCATGACTTCGAGGGTTTGGATGGTTCTTTCGGTTTGGCCGTCTGTGGTGGGGTGAAAGGCTGTGCTTAGCTTTAGTTGCGTCCCCAACGCCGCTTGTAGTGATTTCCAGAATTGCGAGAGGAATCTGGAATCTCGGTCGGACACAATGTTCCGGGAACTCCGTGGTATTTCACCACCCGGTTTACGTAAGCTTGGGCTAGCTGCGTCATCGTCCATGTTTCTTTCATGGCAATGAACCGCGCTGTCTTGGTGAGTCGATCCACTATGACCCAGATTTTATCCTTACCGGTTTTCGTTGGGGGTAGTCCTCCGACGAAGTCCATGGATATGGAATCCCATTTTCCTTGTGGTATTTCAATGGGTTGTACGAGTCCCTTGGGTTTGCATCGTTCGGCTTTTACCTTTTGGCAATTCAGGCACTTGGCCACAAAGTCTGCGACTTCCTTTTTCATATTCGGCCACCAAAATGATTTCTTTATGTCTTGGTATAATTTGTCACCGCCTGGGTGGACGGAGTAAGGGGAGTTGTGTCCTTCCCTCAAGATCTGCTGTTTCAAGTGGGGGTACGTTGAGGGTACACACCACCTCCCTTTGTAGCGGAGGCTGCCATCTGGGTGTGCTTCGAAGGGGCCCTCTTTCCCTCGAGTCAGGTCGCGGCGGATTTTATCTAGTTCCGGGTCCTGTTGTTGTCCTGATTTGATTTCCTCGAAGAGGGTGGGCACGGCCTGTGTGTTGAGTAGATAGGCATTGGGGCGAGTTTGTCCCTGCTCTATTATTTCCAAGTGTAGCCTTTGGAAGTCCCTGTACAGATGGTCCGGTAGGACCCACGTGGTGTTAAGGGAATGATTTGTCTTTCGGCTTAGGGCATCCGCCACCACGTTGGCTTTTCCCTCGTGGTATTGAATGTCTAGGTCGTAGTCCTTTATGAGTTCCAGCCATCTTCGTTGTCTCATGTTTAAGTCCTTTTGAGTGAAAATGTACTTCAGGCTCTTATGGTCGGTGTAGATCTTGCATTGTACTCCATACAGGTAGTGCCTCCAAATTTTCAGTGCGAATACGATAGCGGCTAGCTCGAGGTCATGGGTGGGGTAATTTTCTTCGTGGGTTTTGAGTTGCCTGGATGCGTAAGCTATTACCTTGCCATTTTGCATTAGTACGCATCCTAACCCCTTCTTGGATGCGTCGCTGTAGACTTCAAACCCTTCCGATCCGGAGGGTATGGCTAGCACGGGTGCAGTGGTTAGTTTATCCTTTAATGCTTGGAAGGCCGAGTTGCAGCCATTGTCCCAACGGAAGGGGGTTTCCTTTTTCATGAGCTTAATGAGGGGTTGGGCTATCTTGGTGAAGTCGGGTACGAATCTCCTGTAGTAGCCCGCTAGACCTAAGAAGCTTCGGACTTCCGAGAGTGAGTTCGGCGTGGTCCATTCTTTAACGGCGCGAACCTTAGCGGGGTCCACCCTAATCCCTTCCTTGGTTATCATGTGGCCCAAGAAGGCTACGCTGTCTTGCCAGAATTCGCACTTGGAGAATTTAGCGTAGAGTTGGTTCTCCCTAAGGGTTTGCAGAGATATGCGTAGGTGCTTCTCATGTTCTTCTTTATTTCGGGAGTAGACTAGGATGTCGTCAATGAACACGATGACGAAGTCATCCAGGTGGGGTCGGAATACTCGATTCATGAGGTCCATGAATATGGCAGGCGCGTTAGTGAGGCCGAAAGGCATTACGGTAAACTCGTAGTGGCCGTAGCGTGTCCGGAAGGCCGTTTTCTGGATGTCCGGTTTGGCCACTTGGATCTGGTGATACCCGGATCTTAGGTCGATCTTCGAGAATACCCCTGCCCCTTTGAGTTGGTCAAATAAGTCATCTATTCGGGGAAGGGGGTACCTGTTCTTTATAGTAACTTGGTTGAGTTCCCGGTAGTCGATGCACAGGCGCATGCTCCCATCCTTTTTCTTAACGAATAGTACCGGTGCTTCCCATGGGGAGGTGCTGGCCGGATGTAACCCTTGTCTAGCAGTTCTTGGAGTTGTGTTTTCAGTTCCATCATTTCCTTTGGTGCTAGCCGGTAGGGTGGTTTAGAGATCGGGGCGGCGCCCAGCATGAGGTCTATGGTGAACTCGACCGCTCTGGTCGGGGGTGCCCCGGGAATCTCGTCTGGGAAGACGTCGGTGAACTCGTTCACCACTGGGATGGCTTGTGGTTCGGGCGTTTTGGCGTTGAGGTCTTCGACTGAGCATAAGAAGGCCTCGTTTCCTTGGCCCAGATACTTCTTAATTTTCATCATGTTTATCAGCTTGATCCCTGGATCCTGGCGGGCACTGCGGTACGACACCCTCTTACCGTTTGGCCCTCGTAGGACCACTTTCTGCTCTCCGCACAGGATTTGCGCTTGGAACTTCCCTAGCCAATCCATGCCCAAGATTACTTGCATCCCATCCAATTGAAACTGGATCAGGTCGCTGGGAAATTCCACTCCCTGAATGGTGATCATTACATGCTCGTACATGCGATCACATTTTATGACCTCGCCTGAGGCCACCTTGACTTGGAGTCATACCTTGGTGGTGGCGTTAAGACCGAGCTGGGCGGCGAACTCGGTTGCTATGAATGAGTTGGTAGCCCCTGAGTCGAATATTATGACAGCTGGGGTGGCGTGCACTAGGAAGGTTCCGGAGACTACGTTGCTATCTCCGATCCTGGCCTTGCTTAGGGTGAGGATTTTTCCCCGGGTAGTCGGCGTGATGGTTTGGTCAAGTGGGGCGGTTTTGGGGTTCTTAGCTTCCTTGGCGAGAATAGGACGACTTTCTTCGGGTTTCCTTTTATACCCCAGTTGCATCCCTGGAGGCGGGTCCGCTACCTGTTGTAGCTGACATGCCTTGGCATAGGCCTCTCCGAGGGTCTTTGGTTCTTGGGCGGCCAAGGACCTCTGATGTTCGGGCTTAAGGCCCGTTAGGAACTTCCTGACTTTGATCCCTTCGGTGGGTACTATCTCGGGGGCGAGGCGAGCCAGTCGGCAGAATCGTCGGTAGTATTCTGAGACCGGGGCCGTCCCCTGTCTTAGATTGAGGAATTCCTCGCACATGGCGGCCTTCAGGTGGTTGGGGTAGAACTGTTCTCGTAACCGCGTCTTTAAGTCCTCCCAGTTGAATTCGGGGTCTTGCTCGTACTTAGGCCCCTCGCGGGCCCACCAGTCGTCGGCCTCGTGCTTGAAATAGAAGGAGGCTATCCTGACCCGGTGGCGTTCGGGGCATTGGGTCGTCCTGAACACCTTGTCGAATGTCCCAATCCATTCCTCGAGGGTTGTGGGGTCTTCGTCTCCCGAGAGGGTGGGTGGTCGATGTGCCGAGACTTGGTGGTGGATTTCCAAGTTCTCGTCTATCGGCAGAGGTTGGGGTACAATAGTACTTAGTGCCTGGGCAATTTGGGTCAGGCATTGTAGGGCCTGAGTCAAGATTTCTTGAGAGGGGTGTCCCGGTGTTCCGGACTGTTTCTTCTTAGGTGCCATTCCTGGCGATTAAAGGTCGGTGTTATTTTGTGTTTTAATCTTGATATAATAAGTGGGGAAGGGGTTCCTAATATTAGAGAGGGATAAAGTGAGGGGAGGTTATGTGTAGGTTTCACAATCTCACCGCGCGTCCTAAGATTCCTGAGTCCTATGTTCCTAAATACCTAGAGTTCAAGCTTAATATCCTAAAGTCCGGTCTTAAGAGTCTTTTCTTAGGGTCAAACTTAGGCTCTGATACCAACTGTAACACCCCAGATTTTCAAGACATTTAAAACTTATAAAATAAAGGTATTATCTCATTAAATCCCAAAACATAATACAAGTGTACGGGGTGCTATGCCACACCTGAGCTGGAGAACCCAGGTGCACAGGCTAACTAACTAATATCCTCAAAAATGTAAATGCATAATATGGCACGCAGGCCGAAAGGGGACTAACTACTTCTACGTTCCGAGTACTAGCGCTCTCCAGTGACTTATTCTTCTGTGCCTGAAAGCCAAATATATCTGTTCAGCGAGAGATGCTGGTAACCCACTCCAACGCGTTGAAATACAATACATATAGCAATATATATATAGATATACGAAAACCATTTTGAGCATGAGAATATATCCTACGAACTCTAGCTTTAAAACCGGGAATGACTCGACAGATAAGGTCAGACACAAGCAACAGTTATAACGAGCATATGCAGTTCACAACAGATAAGGCAGGTAAGGCAGAGCATAAACAATGATCATAACCCAACATGAACAATCCCCAATATAAATCCCATAGTCACATCCCCCAAGACACTCATAATCACAACTCGTCCATATCACAACACATAACGCACGTTGTTGGCGCCACAGGACCACTCGCATGCCCATACATGCGGGTCAGCGCATATAGCTCTGACACGGCCCCACAGCACCATGCCCCGTATCGCAACACGGGGAGGACGATCGCAACCGACCGATGAACCGCAGCTCATCATAATGTTTGATCGCAACCAAACAGTGGACCGCAGCCCAAGAGAGTATGTCATCTGACTGTAGCCAGGAATTCCCATCTAACTACAGCCAGCCTCTGAACCGCAGCTCAGGAAAGATGTCACCTGATTGCAGCCAGGAATTCCCATCTGACTACAACCAGCTTCTGGACCGCAGCCCAGGATACCGTCATCCGACTACAGCCAGGAATTCCCATCTGACCATAGCCGGCTTCTGAACCGCAGCTCAGGATAACCAATCCGATCGCAACCGAATTGGGGTAACACGCACACATAACACATAGCAAGCACATGCAACCCACATTACACATTGGGAAGGGGGATAAAGCGTATAACAACCTTATGCGTGATCCATCACGTACTAAGAATAGTCCTAAGGGGTTCATACTCCTTCCACCTAGGTCAACGGGATACCAATTCAACTAGCATGCAATATAATAGACTCATAAACCTACGAACGGTACCCGAAATATCAAACTAGACATAGGCACGACAAACGGGGTCCGTTGGGACACCACAGGGATCGGGGAAACATCAAACGGGGAAGCCAGGGTCCCGAGGGTGGGGAGATTCCAGCGGGTAGCCGGTGGGTGGGGGTCCACCCGCCGGCTGCCCGCCGGTAACACTGTTCCGGGCAGCGGGTGCCCGGCGGGCAGCTGCCCGCCCGCCGGCTGCCCGCTGCCGGAGCTGCCCGTGAATGCCGCGGGTAAGTGGCGGGTCCCCTACCCCCACCTACCCCCCACTGACTCTTTTCAACACTTTTCGCCCCAGGAACCGATGTGGAACCCGAAACCATGCTTAGACACTTTTCAACGTAATTAACGACAACACATAGACAATTAACGGATCAAATACGATAAACGAACGGCACATAACCTATCATGCTTTTCTAATCATAATCAACACCTAAACATGCGATTTCCCCACCCGATAATCCAAGAATAATATCATACGATACAACCTAGGGTTCTAATCACTTTTATATCAACAAGAATACAATTCGTCTTCGTATTGCAAGATTCGGTAGGAACAACACATAGTCATCAAGGATACCAATTAATCATCAAAAACATCATAATCATCAAGAACAACACATAATCATCAAAACCCCAATTAATCATCAAGAACATCATAATTATCAAGAAACTCCCAATATCAAGATTATCGAGATTCCTCATGGAATCATTATATCGACATCAATAATAATCATCATCAATCGCCATTTACAACAATATGGGGGAAACCCTAAGGGGAAATCATAGCTATGAAAATAGGTTTTGTTGAGACATGGGTTACCTCTTAGCCTTAATTAATTCCTTGGCTATGAAGGATCTTTCTTTAAGCTTTCTTGCTTTCTTGATTTCTTCTAAGGGAATTCTTGGAGCTCTCCTGGGGCGATGGGGCGTTTAGGCGTGTGGGAGGGGGGTTCTAGGTGCTCCCTGAGTTCCCTATTTATAGATCCAAGGGTTTATTTTGAGTTTATTCCTATTGGGTTTAGGGGTTGGGTTTATATAATTGGGCCTGTGGGCTATGGTGGCCTTTTTCCCTAATTAACCATTACAGTTTATTCTTTCTCCTGGGTTATTAATTAATTAATTAATTAATCAGTTGGTTTTAGGATCCGTAACACGGGGTGTTACACCTACCCACGAATTTTTCCCCTGATGTTGAATCTTTAGTAGATAAATTGCCCATTGTTGATTACTAAAGATTGATTGTTGCTATATACATGTTGTTATTGCTGCATTAGAAACCATTGCACTCACATTTTGATTCTATTTTCTAAGTTTCTTCGTTGGTTGTTTAAGCTATATTTCACTTTGTTTAGATAATTTTAATTCCTTATTTTAGTCTAGGATGGTTGTAGACCTTGCTTCTGATGATGGGTATCCTTGTTTTGTTGTGTGGTGAACTTGTGGGATGAATTTGATATGTCAATTTTACATAAACCTAGTGTTAAAGTTCATGCCCACAAGGTGTTTGATTAAATGCCCAAGTGAAGTTTGTGCCCTTGATTGAAAAGTTTGAAATCCTTGGACTCACTTTTGATATTTTGGCTATAAATTCTAGATCAAGTACTTGAAAGTTTTGTTTTATTATTGAGTTTTGTAGGTTTTTCCCATGGCACCAAGAGCCCGTCAACCATCCAAACGGCCAAGAGCCGAATCTTCGCAAGCCCGGGAACAACCACAACGTGCTGCACAATATGAACGTTTTGTAACAGACGCAGCGGCTCAACGATACCATCAGTTGATATCTGCCCGGCCCGTTTTGAAAGAACGTGGCGCACATATAGTGGTCCCGGAAGCGTGGAATTGGGCACCCCGATTCCTTGCTCAACCAGGAGATGCATTTACCAATCTGGTGAGGGAATTCTATGCGAATGCAAAGGATGGCCTCGAAACCAATGTTTGTGTTGTCCGGGGCATTCCGGTCGACTTCTCGGCGGAGGCCATTAATGAGTACTACGGTACGCGTAATTACATGGGCGATGATTACTTTAATCGAGATATGCGTCGTGGCCACATGGACCAAGAGTTGCTAAACCGTATTGCACAATTCTTCCACCCGAGGGCCGAATGGAATATCAGGGGGGGTGTAGCCTCCCACATGGACTACAAGTATTTTCAGACTGCTGACAGGGGAATCTTGGACTTCATCAAAGCGAGGCTTGTCCTAAATTCTCACAAGGGGACTGTCCGAAAGGACTTAGTGCTCCTTACCTACTGCATCCGGCAACACAAGACTATTGACATTGGCCATATCATCAACGGCAATATCCGCGAAGCTGCCGATGCGAAGGGTCGATTCTACCTCGGCCACTCCTACCTCATTACGCATCTTTGCCAGCTGGCTGGGGTTCCTATTGATGAATCCCAGGAGGTCAAGTTAGCTCCACAAGCCTTCATATCTGAGCATTACCTAGAGAAACGCTACAAGACCGGTCAGCAATTCGGGGAAGAGGAAGACGATGAAGATGATGAAGAGGGCGATGATGCGATTGCCCCACAGGTGGCTGCACCTGCACCTGCCCCTGCACCTGCCTTCCCTCATGATTGGCAGGATTTCATGCGCAGAACTGATGAGGTGAATTGGTTCATGGGCACCTCCATACACCAGCAGAATCAGGCCCATATCGCCTTCCAGCCGAACTTTCCACCACCACCACCTTGGCTGCAAGATCCTCGGTACATCCCGGACTTCTATCGGGGATACTACCCACCACCACTACCTCCAGATACCGACCAGTAGAAGGTTCTACGGAAATACTCCAACTCCTTTTCCTTCACTTAATTTATTACATTGGGGACAATGTAATTCTCTAAGTATGAGGGGGAAGGATTGAAGTATTTCCTTTCCTTTCCTTAGTCTTTGCACTTTAATTTTATTTTCTTTGCACTTCAATTTTATTTAGTCTGTTCTCGTATTCCATTTCGTTCCCTTCACTTGAATTCTTGCTTGAATGACTCATGTGCCTTTATTTCCATTAAACTGTTGGTCTTGATACTTAATTGCTCTCGCTCTCTCGTGTCGGGTAGTGGTTTGTTTTGGTTGAACTTGCTGCATCTCATTATGCCATGGATGAAATCAAAGTGTAACACTTCAGTGATTTATTTTCCTTGCTAATATACTTGTCACCCACTCATAATCGGACTAATTTCTTAATCTAGTGGTTAGTGCGTGTGCTAGTGAAAGTTTATGTAGAATTCCGACAATTAGTTGGCTTACGAAAGCTTGTCTCATTACTCCTCAGGTTTAGTCTAATTTTCGCATATATTGAAATGATTTAGGCCATTCTTTGTAGCTCATAGCCTTTAAACCTGTCCCTACGTATGTGTTATCCTTTGTGTCCCCTTTGAGCCTTTTATTTTCTTTATAATAAGTGCTAAGCACTTATTACCCCTTTCTGATTGTTTTTCTTTGATTTACCCCATTATTATAACCCTTAGCCCATTGGCCAAATATTTCCCTTCCACCCTTGAGAGAATGAAATTTTTATCTTTATCTTTTCTATAAGAAGAGTTTTTATGGAGTTGTGCTACGAAAAAAAAAAAAAAAAAAAAAAAAAAAAAAGAGAAGCAGCTAGTGTTACAAATGTTCAAGTGTGGGGGTCATGAAAGTTTGGATTAAAATTATCTTGCTATATCCGAAAGAGGTCCAAAGACAAACAAAAGAAAAAAAAAAAAAAAAAAAAAAAAAAAAAAAAAAAAAAAAAAAAAAAAAGATTGAAAGTTTCTGAGTTTGGATCCCCACTTTACCAAAGAGCTGCTATGTTCTTAAAGAAATTTGCTCCTTGGAATTATGATTATCTCATCTCTTCCAAATTTTGAAAAGCTATAGATAATTGTGTCATTCTCTCCCTTTGTTATCATTCCTTACCTTTTTTTTTCCTATAAACCGTGACCCTTAGCCCCATTACAAGCTTAATAAAGACCTATTTGATCTCTACATGCACTGATTAGTTCTATTCAGGAGGAGTAGGAAGGGCAAGCCTAGGATGTTTTTCTGATGTCGTGTTTTGCATAAACCTAACTGAGTACGTGTGCACACTAGATTTCTCACTACTAACAATCTGGGTGCTTGTATGTTGGCTTGGGAGTAGAACGCGGGTGCCAAGCAGAGATGATTCCGGAAGCATGTGTTCTGCAGTGAGTTGGCTTGTGGTTTTGCTAAGTTGTGCACGAGAAATTGGGAGCGATCCTTGTGTTTTGACCTGCGGTTTGATTTAGTGTTTTGCTTGAGGACAAGCAAAGTCTTAAGTGTGAGGGGGTGATGTTATCACATCTGTGCATGTTTTCATAGCTTTTCTGATTCATTTTAGAAACAAAGTTATTGAATCATGTCTATTTATTGCTTGTTTTCCTTGCTTTCTCGTTAGATTATGTTTTTACACTTGTTTTGAAGGTCTTACGGTGTTCGGTAGTGTTTTTCTTCACCATTACAGGGTGAGCGTGAGAGCAAGGGAAGAATTTCAAGCACGAAATGATCAAAAGAGGAAGAAGTCGAAGCATCAACAATTCGACGCGTCGAGCCCATGCCTCGACGCGTCGAAAAATTCTAGTAGCCTCAAACATCGCACAGGTTGGAGGCTCGACGCGTCGAGCAAATTTTCGATGCGTCGAGATCGCGGACAGCTGTTGACTTAAAGGATTCCTAAATTGATGCCATCAGGGTTCTACTATAAAAAGATCATCTTCTATCAACCCTAGCCCCTCCTTCTTCTGCGATTTGGGTGTTTTGAAGGCAATCAAGAGCAAAGCACAAAGAGGACCAACTTGAAGATTTACAACTAGCTTTGGAATAGAGAACTAGCTAGAAAGATTCGGGAGATGTCTTTCACTCTTACTCTTATCCTCGTTGGTATTTGTTTATCTTTGAGCATTGAATTTACTGTTATTATGGCCATGAGTGGCTAGATTCCTTAGGGATTTTTTGGGTGAATTTGTTTATGAACCTATGTGCCTTGTTCGTTAATTTCTTAATATATTTATGTTTGGTTTTATGATTTGTGTTGCAGTCTTGTCTTAACCTGTTGTTGTTGGTAATTAAAGGCCTAAATTACTAGCTTCATAGTCATATTTGTGTCACCAATGGGAATTGGGGCATAAATTAGGGCACACACGATTGCACTTAATAGTTAGACCTTGGGAAAGGGGAACTTATTAGGGGAAGTTAATTCCAGATTGTTACTCATCGGGAGATGATAGTAATTAGAAATAATTGAATGCTTATCTTCGATCTTATCGGGTGTTTAAGCCACGGGAGTGGAAATTCACTAGGAATAGAGATTACGGGAGTAATTCGATTCCACTTTGCATTCCCACACAGATCTTAATTCCGAACCAAATATTACAAACGTTAATTGGCACTAGGTGATTAAACATTGTGATCCCAAGAATCCCATTTTGCTCTATTGTTTACGAAACCTTATTATTTGTTTAATTTCTTGCTCGCTATTTTATGCAACCAATCAACCATCAAGTTTCGATCAGACTAGCTCTTATAAGTAAGCAAGTAATTAGTATTTAGTACCCCATCTCCCTGTGGTTCGACAACCCGAATACTCCGGGTATTATTTGTTTGCAAATATACTACGCATCAAATTACAGCAATCAACCATCACACCCCTTGTAACTACCCCCCCCCCCCCCCCCGTGTCGTAAAGACCACTTACTTAGCTTAACTATTTCGAAAGTATTATGAATAAAGATTTTTAATCAAATCTCAATTTCGCTACGAAGGTGAAGCACAAGTTATACCGTCAACCCAACCCTTCCCCCACTAAACGACGAAACAAGGAAAAGGACAAAAACCATGCCATCAAAGAAATTCCTAATGTCACCATTAGGGATTGAACTTTAAACCTAACATTTACAAGTCCAAGTCCCAACCACCAAGCCATGAGTGTTTCTTGAAACCTCAAGGGAATACTCTCTTGTTAAATCCCTCCAAGTCCTTAAAACCCACAAAAGCCCCAAATCAAAAACCCTTCTTCTTCTTCTCCTTCTTCATCTTCTTCTTCTTCTTCTTCCCCAATCCCTTCCCTTCTTCCCCTCCCACACGAACTACCACCTCCTACCCGAGAAACCACCCTCCTCTCACACCACCGCCGATCGGACACCGCCGCACCACCGTACCGCCGTTCGAACCACTTCGCCGGAGACCACCCGCAGCACCGAGGACGCCACCCGCCATCCACCCGAGCTCCGCCCGTTGCCATCAACGCCCCACGCAACCGAAGACCTCCACCGCCCCGCCGAGCAATCGCCGGACTCCACCCCAACCGGCGCCACCTCGCCGCAGCTCGAACCTCCATCGGAAAAGAGGTTCGCCGAAAAAGTGCCACCTATCACAATGCCAAAGAAACCCCTCGGAATCCGCACCCCGGAGTGGAGCAATGCCGATTACACCGTAATCGGAGGTAAAGCACTTGAACTCGACTAATTCTCTCCGGAATTGGTTGACATGCTCAAACACCAAGGGCTTTTAGATACTTACCTCGCCATCAAAGGGGACACATACCCCGACTTGGTGAAAGAATTCTACCAACACCTTGTGGCCACCAAACGGGGTGACAAAGTAGAAATTACCACCAAGGTCCGTGGCAAGGAAATTGTGCTTTCCGAGGATCGCTTGGCCAAACTCTTGAAATTGACCACCACGGGTGTGTCTAACTATGACCGGAAAGGGTGGATTGACACCCCAACCACGGGGTACAAGGACTACCTCGGGTACTTACTCGGGAAAGAGGACGGGTTCACCTCGGCCACTCGACCAAACCGAAAGTGGCTATCGGCTGAGCAAAAGATATTGGTTATGATTGTAACCGATAGCCTCTTGCCCACCAATAACAAGAGCAAGGATGTAGGGAGCTTGGAGTGCACCTTTGCATACCTCCTAAAACATAAAATCAAGTTCAACCTGTCGGCACTCATGCTAAAGCACATAGAGTTCTGCAAAACAAACAACCGGCTTAACCTACCCTACGGGATGATCCTAAGTTGGATCATGGAGAAAAAGGGGGTAGACCTAAGCTACACCGAGGTCAAAACCGCCAATGGCATGGTTTTCAATGCCCAAAACCTCCGCCGCAACGACATCTACTTCACCGAGGGAGGACACTATCTCACCCTCGAAGAAATTTGCCAAAAACCCGAGGAGGAACGTAGGGAGTTGGTTGATCAGTTGGACATCTCCAACAAAAAGCTCAAGCGAGCCATGCAAGATTGCGGAGGTACGGAGGGAAATGAGGGACAAGAGGAGGAAGACGAGCCTAACCCGTCAGTGCACCCACAGCCAGGAGGGAACCCCGGGGGACAAGGCGAGGGTTCAGTCAACGAACGCATACTCGCACAGCTCGACCGGCAGAATCAAATCATGGAAGAAGGGTTCTCATCCTTGATTCGCACTACACGCGCACTCGATCAAAGGGTAGCAGCGATCGAGGCCGTCTTGGGCACTCGCGGTGCATCCAGTTCCAACGCAGGAAACCGAGGTACAACCGAAAACTTCTCTATCACAACACCACCAAAAGTTCAGCCTACCCCAAGCCAAGGCAAACGTAGGGCCGCATTCCTAATCAGGAGGCCGAGATACGAGATGTCTAGGGGTGAAAGGATGGACTATAACATCCCCAAAGCCCCTTGTAAGGGGGGGGGGGAGTGTAACACCCCATGTTACGGTCCCTAAAACCAATTAGTTAATTAATCACATAGCCCAAGAGAAAGAATAAATTATAATAATTAATTAGGGAAATAGGCCCACCATAGTCCGTGTGCCCTCACCTCTAAACCCAACCCCTAATCCCAATAGGATTAGACCCTAGATAAGATCCCTAGATCTATAAATAGGGAACTTAGGAGACACCTAGAATTCCCACCACAATAATCTCTCACCACACAAAGAGTTCCAAGAATTCCCCTAGGAGAAATCAAGAAAACAAGAAAGCTTAAAGAAAGATCCTTCATAGCCAAGGAATTAATTAAGGCTAAGAGGTAACCCATGTCTCAACAAAACCTATTTTCATAGCTATGATTCCCCCTTAGGGTTTCCCCCATATTATTCTGTATTGACGAGATATGATGATTATTATTGATGTTTGATCTGATGATCCCATGAGGGATCTTGATAATCTTGATATTGGGAGATTCTTGATAATTTTGGTGTTCTTGATGATTATATGGAATTCTTGATGATTAGGCGTTGTTCTTGATGATTGTGTGATGCCCTTGATGTTTATGTGTTATTCTTACCGAACCTTGCAATTAGAAGACGAATCGTATTCCTGTTGATATAAAAGTGATTGGAACCCTAGGTTGTATCGTATGATATTATTCTTGGATTATCGGGTGGGGAAATCGCATGTTCGGGTGTTGATTATGTTTAGAAAAGCATGATAGGTTATGTGCCGTTCGTTTCTCGTATTTGATCCGTTAATTGTCTACATGTTGTCGTTGATTGCGTTGTAAAGTGTCTAAGCATGGTTTCGGGTCCCACAACGGTTCCCAGGGCGTAAAAGTGAAGAAAAGAGTCAGTGGGGGGTAGGTGGGGGTAGGGGACCCGCCACCTACCCACGGCCGTGAAACACCGCCCGGCAGCGGGTAGCCGGCGGGCGGGCAGCTGCCCGCCGGCGACCCGTTGCCCGGAACAGTAGAAACCGGCGGGCAGCCGGCGGGTGGCCCCCCACCCACCGGCTACCCGCTGGAAATTCGTCCCACCCGGGACCCCGGCTTCCCCGTTCGATGTTTCCCCGTTCCCCGTGGTTTCCCAACGGACTCCGTTCATCGTGCTTATGTCTACTTTGATATTTCGGGTACCGTTCGTAGGTTTATGAGTCTATTATATTGCATGCTAGTTGAATTGGTATCCCGTTGACCTAGGTGGAAGGAGTATGAACCCCTTAGGACTATTCTTAGTATGTGATGGATCACGCATAGGTTTTGTTATACGTTTTATCCCCCTTCCCAATGTGTAATGTGGGTTGCA
Source organism: Ipomoea nil (assembly GCF_001879475.1). Taxonomy (NCBI): domain Eukaryota; kingdom Viridiplantae; phylum Streptophyta; class Magnoliopsida; order Solanales; family Convolvulaceae; genus Ipomoea; species Ipomoea nil. Next base: position 2,410,185 of record NW_017619356.1, read on the forward strand.
TGTGCTTGCTGTGTGTTATATGTGTGTGTTACCCCAATTCGGTTGCGATCGGATTGGTTATCCTGAGCTGCGGTTCAGAAGCTGGCTGCGGTCAGATTGATACTCTTGGGCTGCGGTCCACCGTTTGGTTGCGATCAAACATTTCTATACGAGCTGCGGTTCATCCTCTTTCCTGGCTGCGGTCAGATGACATTCTCTTGGGCTGCGGTCCACTGTTTGGTTGCGATCAAACACTATGATGAGCTGCGGTTCATCGGTCGGTTGCGATCGACCCATCCGTGTTGCGATACGGGGCAGGGTGCTGCGGGGCCGTGTCAGAGCTATATGCGCTGACCCTCATGTATGGGCATGCGATTGGTCCTGTGGCGCCAACAAAGTGTGCTATGTGTTATGATACGGATGAGTTGTGATTATGAGTGTCTTGGGGGATGTGGCTATGGGTTTTGTGTTGGGGACTGCTTATGTTGGGTTATGATTATCGTTTATGCTTTGCCGTATCTGCCTTATCTGTGTAAACTGCATATGCTCGTTATAACTGTTGCTTGTGTCTGGCTTTATCTGTCGAGTCATTCCCGGTTTCAAAGCTAGAGTTCGTAGGATATATCTTCATGCTCAAAATGGTCTTCGTATATCTATATATATCTCTATATGTATTGTATTTCAACGCGTTGGAGTGGGTTACCAGCATCTCTCGCTGAACAGATATATTTGGCTTTCAGGCACAGAGGATTAGAGCACTGGAGCGCGCTAGAACTGGAGCGTAGAAGTAGATTAGTTTCCCTTTCGGCCTGCGTGCCATATTAGGCATTATATTCCGGTGGATATTAGTTAGACAGCCTGTGCACCTGGGTTCTCTAGCTCAGGTGTGGCATAGCACCCCGTACGCTTATGACACACTTTGGGATGTAATGAGATATTACCTTTATTATATAAGTTTTAAATGTCTTGAAAATCTGGGGTGTTACAATTAATCTCATTTTATTATCTCTTCATAATAATTATTATTTCATGGTAATCTACTATATTTGGTACATTGGTATGATTACCACTTCATTTTACATGACTATTAATGTTGGTAATTAAGTCCTACCAATAAATTTTTTTAACTTACCATTGGACGCTGCATCGAGTTTATTGACACCGATAGTGAACATTGGGAGAATTCTGGAGTCTTTTCTTCTCTTGTGGATCGTCATCGTTGTTAGCGCAATGGGCAGATGCGGCTTGCATCATTAAGGTTAGCCATTAATTATCTTTTATGATTATTATTGATAATTAATGTTACAGTTACAGTTAACCGCTAATTTGGACTAGTCACATATTTTATCTTTAGAAAAATGAAAACATTAAAAGTGCATTGCCATACTTTAGTTTGTCATTACTAATGTTAATAGTGATTATAATGTTACTTATTGCTATTAATAATTAGTTAATTAATGATGACATTAATATTGTTATGGTATTCAGTTATGCACCTTGAAATGTTTCCAAATAAATTTATGTGACAATACTCCAGTTCAGAAAATAATTTTCTGGACATTAATATTTTTCGGACTTCAAATTTTATTAAGTTTTCAAAATTTTATCCGAAAACATTTATAAGTGTTAGTGATTTTGACCATTGTTTTTTCATATTTAGTCTCCTACTTAATGTGATAATATTATTATGACTATTTATTGCTATTTTTGTTATTTGCAATTTTGCCATTAATAATAATAATATTATCAACTGGGTTATGGAGAGTGACTTTGAATCAATTTAGTAATCTTGGAAAAACATATTTGCTAGGCAATTGACTTTTGCCATTAATTCCATAATTCATTTAGTTCTTGGGATTATGATTTTAGTTCTGATTGCCCATGTTTGGTTAAGTATGAATAAATGAATATTTTGTTTAAATTCATATCATTTAGTTGGTTCATACTCTTTAGATTGTTTTATGCATTCGATCACATTAAGTACATAATATTAAGTTTAATTATTTAATTAGGGTTTATGAGATTTTAATTTACAAATGCTAGCATATCCTTTTGGTTTGATATTGTTTGAATTTGTAAATTCAGTTATTTCTCATAAATTTGATCTTTATGCATTCAAACATTTTCCCATGGGCTTACAGTTTAAAAAATAATAATTTAAAGTATATATTCAGTACATTATTATTCAAAATGTTGGGTCTCTTTTGATTTAGACTCATCGGTGTTTGAATATTAAAGTTTATACTTTAAAATCTCATATTGTAAATTGCTTTAAGTTATGCAATTTATTTGGAATATATGAGTTTAAATGTTTAATTTATGCATATTTGTCATATGCATAATATTCTGTTTTTTAAATTATGCAATTTCATTATGCCTTTAGCAATCCATACTTTGGGATGGAATTATAGTAGTTCCTTATTAAGTTGGACTTATGCATAAACTTTAGTTGCGGTAGTGTCTGAATTTAAGCACGTTTGGTCCGCTAATTTAGTTCACCATTTAAGCTTTAATCATAGGTGAACCCTGCAGTTTTCTGGTGTATACCATACAATTTACTGGTTTATACCCCGAACAGTTATACATTAAGTATATATGAATCGTGGAGGCATACTAGTTTTAATGGTCATGACTTAAGAACATCTTGAGCCACTAGTCTCCTTAAATTGATACTCTATTTAAAGAATTGGTTTTCAGTGAGACTTAGTTTCTTACCACCTTTCCTTGGAGTATATTTAGATTTTCCCATCACAATCTGGTATAATCTGTTTGTCAAAATTTTAAGTATTCCTTGCCAATGTGATTTGATTTCGGTTCATTAAAGAATAGCCAAAGCATCTTTAATTTACTGAAGTCTCTTAAGTTTTCAATCTTGGTTAATTAAGGAATAGCTACAGCATATTCAGCTACCTAAGATTATTAAGTTTTAATCACATAAAGTTTAGGCAAGAATTTGATAATTGTCTAGTGATCTTATAATTTTAATTTGATTTTGGAGTAGCCACAACATCCTTAATCTGTGAAAATTATATATTAAGCGGTTTATTTTGATCACATAAAGTTTTGGACATATCATTTGTGATTAATTGTATGTAATATGATGAAATTTAGCCCACAGGCAATTTCGTTATATTTGTATAATTAATCAGGATGAAATACTGGACTACGGTCATAATTTAGCCCACAAGCAATTATGTATCGGAATGTAGTTTAGTAGTTTTATCAGTGGCGATAGAAATAAATCAATTTATTTACTTTATGGTTATTTGTAAATAATTTCCAATTCTATCATGAAGTTTAATTTTATTATGTAAACTTTAGATCATATTTCTTAATTTGCCCACAGGGGTTAAGAAAAGGAACATGATCTCTTAAGTTTTTTATCATAATGATAGCAATGAATCTTATTGACTAAAACTTTAGCCTACAGGCAAGTTTTATGTCATGTGATTCTTCAACTCATTTGATAAATGTTTCATCATAAATAAAAAATTTCAGTTGGATCTAATTGAGTAAAACTTTACCCACAAGCAAGTTTTATGTCTCTAGATTCTTCTGCCTATTTAGTAATTGAGAAAAAATATTATCATAAGGGTTTCTTAATTGGATTTAATAGAATTAAAACTTTAGCCCACATGCAAGTTTTATGTCAATAAATCCCTTAACCCATTAGATAATAATTTTATCACAATTCTTAGAATTTATAAATTTAGTTCAATTATAATTCTAAGTTTCATGATTTGCACTGGCAAAACATGTTTTTCAGTCACTTCCCAAAATTTAGTCACTTCTATTAATTAATCCACGAATCTTGCTCGGTTTTCGGACTAACTGTAGTAAGTTACGTGATTTGACATACATATTTTGGATTCAAATAATACTAAAATGTATCTTTTGAGCCAAATTCTAACTTGGTTTTTGAAGGTATATTTTGTTTTTTTTTAGTATGTCCAACTATGGTGGGGAATTATATCTTCATTATTTAGTTGTACTTTAATTGGAACCAAAAATTGATTATTTAGTATGTTCAGCTAATGGTGGGGAATTATATCTTCATTTGTTAGTTGGTCAATAAATCAATTATGAGTATGTATATTATTAACTTCACTTTATTAATTTCGTTGAAGAATATCTTAATCAGTGAGAGTGATCATTTAGAAAAAGATCATTAAGATACTCCACTAAAGATTTTGGATTTAATTATTTTATTCATACATTCCAAATTGGATTGTATGCTAAACAATAAGTCCAAAATATTCCACAAGTACTAATCTTGTATTTGTTCATATAAATTCATAAGTTCAAATTGTTGAACATTTGGTTGCACAACATATTTATGAAAATGTTGTAACAATATCAAAGAATTTATTAGAACAAAAGCATTTGACTTGTGGTGCACTGTCATTTAATAAATTCTTCAGTAATTAATAGAGTTTTTAGTTTCTTCAAAATTGATCCTGTGCCATTTCAGTTGTAAGGCTCAAACAATTTTGTGGGACATATAAGTAAGACTCGTTATGTTCAGTTCATTTAAAATGGACATTGAAGTTATTTGGGAAGTTATGGTGTATGTTTAAGATTCCAAATTTATTGACTTAGACCTTTGGTTTATTGTCTATGTTATTGGAATGCTTCTGTGACTTGACTATCTTTTGGCTATTTTTTATGAGTGAGAGTGACAGACATGTCAACTCCAAGCTCTTAGCTGTTAGAGATAGTACTTAAAGTTAACTTATAAAGAAGTCATGGAATATAGTTAACATTATGCTAACATGAAGAGATCTCTACTTAAGGAATGCTTATAAAGTTTTAGAGATCATAAGTGTACTCTTTTGTACAATTTGGATGTGTTTTATCCTTCAGTTGTGCACATAATGTATTTTGAGAAACATCCCTTAAGGTACCGAGAATAAATATAGGGTTTGTTCATTAAGGACCTAAGTTGGAGAATTAAAATGCATGTGACCATAATGGATACTACTCTGATTAAATAGAGGACATATCACTATGATTCATGTGTTTTGTTCTTTGATGAAGGTTGTGCTAGTACTTGCACCAAGTGGGAGAATGTAAGATTTTCCCTAATAATATATATTATATATTAGATATTATATATTATATATTAGGGCCTTAATTAAGTGGTGCAAGTTGACTAGGCTTATTAAGTGGTCTGGTTGGACTTAATAATTAGTAGTTGTTAGTCAACCAAACTCTGTGCCTAATATAATCCTGGATTGATGGGATACAGGATGTTGGATGTTAGCACATTCAGTTACGGTACTCAGACTGCTCAGTAGATACCAATACACCATCTAGGGTTCTGAGTCAGGTCTGAGGCAAAAGATGGCTAACGGTCTACCGTTAAGAGGCAATACAACAGGAACATCAACTATGGTTGGAGATCAATACGGCTACGCTTCCGCTATCATACGAGGTCAGGTTTCTCGTATACTATGGTTTATTATAGTTAGACTATTGTATATTTAACAGAGACAACTCTTCTTCTACAGTTTTCTTGAACCCTAGTTTCTTGATTATTTCCGGGGAATGGGATGTGTTCTTTGCAGGCGTAGAAGTAACCTTGAAGAATTCATCATCATCTGTTAGATATAAATTTAGACTAACATGAACCAAAGTGACGAGTAACCTGACTCGCTACAACGGAAGCTTTAGGATCATCTGAACATCCCTTGCCATAGTTGTTGGTATTGCCCCGGGATGGTAAACCTGCAAAATAAACGTAAGTGTTTTGTCTACCACTTCTCTCCCGAATACCTGATGGTGCGTGTATTCTGAATACGGGAGCTGTGGGAGGACTATTTTGCTTAGAAGCTTACATGTCATCAACGTAGGCAAATATTCAGTTAAAGCTTAACTGAATATCCTGAGTTGCCTAATAGATTAAGCCACTAACTGACTTAATCTTCCACTTGCACCACAACCACTTAATTAATACAATATATTATAATAGGGAAAATACTTACATTCTCTCACTTGGTGCAAGTACTGGCACAACCTCCATTAAAGAACATGACACATGAACAATAGTAATACGTCCTCTACTGATCAAGTGAGTAATATCTTCTATGATCACATGCATTTAAATTCCCTAACTTAGGTTCTTTATGAACAAACCCTATGTTTATTCTTAGTCCCTTAATGGATGTTTCTCAAAATATATTATGTGCACAACTGAATGAAGAAACCATCCAAATTCACTGTATGATCTCTAAAATCTTCGAAGCATGCCTTAAGTAGAGATCTCTTAATGTTAGCATAATGCTAACTTTATTCTATGACTTCTTTATAAGTTAACATAAGCACTACCTCTAACGGCTAAGAGCTTGGAGTTGACACGTCTGTCACTCCCACTCATTAAGATAGCCAAAAGATAGTCAAGTCACAGAAACATTCCAATAACTTAGACAACAAATCAAAAAAGTCTAAGTTCATAAATTTGGAATCTTAAACATACACCAACTTCCCAAATAACCTCAAGGTCCACCTCGAAATTAATTGAACATAACGAGTCTTACTTATATGTCTTGCAAAATTGTTTTGAGCCTTACAAATCAAAATGGCCCATGATCAATTTTGAAGAAACTAAAGACTCTATTAATCGCTAAAGAATTTATTAATTGGCAGTGCACCACAAGTTAAATTCTTTTGTTCTAATAAATTCATTAATATTGTTGCAACATTTTCATAACTATGTTGTACAACCAAACGTTCAATGAAATGAACTTATGAATTATAAGAACAAAAAACTAAATTAATACTTGTGGAAACTTTTGGACTTATTGCTAGACACACAATCTAATTTGGAATGTATGAAAACAATTAAATCCATTAGCTTTAGGGGAGTATTTAATGATCTCTTTCTAAATGATCACTCCCACTGATTAAGATATTCTTTACCCAAATTAATGATATAACACTCATAATTGATTTGACCAACTAAATAATGAAGATATAATTCCCCACCATTAGTTGGGCATACTAAATAATCAATATTTGGTTCCAATTATAGTCCAACTAAATGAATAATTAATGAGAACATAATTCTCCACCATAGTTGGACATACTAAAATAATAAAATACGCCTTCCAAAACCAAGTTGGAATCTGGCTCAAAAGGATACATTTTATTATTGGAATCCAAAAGAGGTATATCATGCCATGCAATTTACTATAGTTAGTCCAAATAACCAAGTAAGCTTCGTGAAAAATAATTAATAAAAGGTGTATCCAAATTTTGGAAAGTGACTAAATACATGCTTTGCCAATGCAAACCATGAAACTTAGAATTATAATTGAACTAAATTTATAAATTCTAAGAAATTGGGATAAAGTTATTATCTAATGGGTTGATGAATTTATTGACATAAAACTTGCATGTGGGCTAAAGTTTTAAATCTATTAAATTCAATTAAACACTTATGATTGTATTTTATCTCAATTACTAAATAGCCAGAAGATGGAATTTAGTGACATAAAACTTGTCTGTGGCCTAAAGTTCTACTCAATTAGATCCAACTGAAATTTTATGATGAAACAATTAGCAAATGAGTTGAAGAATCAAGTGACATAGAACTTGCCTGTGGGCTAAAGTTTTAATTCAATTAGATTCATTACAACCATACAATTATCAAATGGGTTGAAGAATCAAGTGACATAAAACTAGCCTGTAGGCTGAAGTTTTAGTTCAATTAGATTCATTACAACCATTATGAGAAAAAAAGAGATCATGTTCCTTATCTTAATCCCTGTGGACAAATTAAGATATATGACCTAAAGTTTACATCATAAAATTAAGCTCCATGATAGTATTCATAAAGTAAATAAAATTCTTTATACCTATCATCACTGATAAACCTACTAAACTACATTCCGATACATAATTGCATGTGGGCTAAATTATGATCATTGTTCAGTATTTCATCCTAATTAATCATACAAATACAACGAAATTGCTTGTGGGCTAAATTCCATCATATTACATACAACTAATCACAATTGATATGTCTAAAACTTTATGTGACCCTAACAACTCAATATATAATTTTAACTAATTAAGGATGGTGTGGCTACTCCCCAACTAATTAAAATTATAGGATCACTAGGCATTTATCATTTCCATCTTTATGTGATTTGAACTTTAGAAAATTTTTAGTAAATTAAAGATGTTGTGGCTACTCTTTAATTAATCTAAAAATTGTAATCACTTGGCTAAAGGAGAATTTAAAGCCTAACAAACAAATTAAACCAACACATGACAAGACAATTATTAGGTATACTTCCAGGAAAGTTAGTCGAGACAAAGCTCGGTTAAATACCAACTCCTTAGACAGAGTAGGGTCGCAAGGGGACTAGTAGCAACAAGGCTTTTAAGCCAGGGCTATAGAACTAGTATTCCTCCCCAAGAAACTTCCCTAAGTCATGCGATCTCATGTTTGAAGTAAAACCGTTTGGGAGATCTATAAAATTGTAGATTCACTTATGGATAAGGCTTTAAATTGATGAACTAAATTAACAGACTAAACGTGCTTAAATTCAGGCACTACCGCAATTAATTTTATGCATAAAGCTCAACTTAAAAAGGAACTAAATCCATTCTCAAACTATACTTCCTAAAGGAATAATAAATCGCATAATCTAAAATAAAATATTATGCTTAGAACAGATATGCATAAAATTAAATAATGAACTCATATATTCCAAATAAATTGCGTAACTGAAAACAATTTTAATATGAGCAATACCCTCAAGTATACAATTAATATTCAAAATTAATATGACTTCTAACCAAAAGAAATCCAAAATGTGAATAATAATGTAATAGATATATACTTTTAAAGGTTAAAAACTATAAGCCCACGTGAAAAAGTTTTAATTGCATAAAATCAAGTTTGTGAGAAACAAGCTGAATTCACAAATATCAAGCCATAGTATATGTTTTATTCATAAAAAAAATCTCACAAATCGTAATTGCATAATTAAACTTAATATTATGCACTTAATGTGATTAAAAGCATAAAACAATCTAAAGAGTATGAAAAACACCAAATGTGCATTCAATTATTCATACTTAACTAAATGTAGGCAATAATATCTAAAATCATAATTCAAATACTAAATAAATTATGGGATAGATGTACAATAATGCCTAGAAAACATGTTTTTCCAAAATTCTGAATTGATTCAAAAATCACTCTCCAAAACTCAATTAATAGTATCATTAATAGTATCATTAATGGCCCGAATTTTGGGCCGTGCAAGCTGGGCTACTGCACAGGGCCCCAAATTTTAGAGGGGCCCCAAATTTGAGAAGCTCAATATTTTATTTTTACCTAGTTAGTTTAGAAATGAAAATTAAAAGTTTTTAATTAAACCTAAAAGGCTTTATAAAAAAAATGGTAGGAACATGTATTTATTGTATTTTAACTTTGAGGTTAAGGTTCAAAACTTGTGCACACTATTATTATTATTCCATAATATGTCTATTTTTACTTGTGCGTTGCACAGAAAAGATTTGTTATAATCTTTAAATTATAACAACGAATATTATATAGTGCAATTAATGAAATGGATTGTATCGATTATGTTTTTTTATGTTATCCTTGCATGAATTCGAGCACATAATTGCCCAATTATCCGTGCAGTGTGCGTGCGATGCACGTGCTATGCACGGATAATTTTTTTTGTGTTATATATTTTGATAATAAAATTACGGTATTAATTTTAAAGATTTTAATTTTGGTAGGGCCATATTTATTTACTCGAACAAGGCCACAAAAATCTAAAAACCGGCCCTACACTCATTTATAGATTTACTTCAGTTCTGGCCATCCACTATTTTTACGGCATATTACAGCACTTGCACTCTTTTTTACTTTAATTTCTATTTTTTATTTCATCCCCCATTTTGGAAGAAGAAGAATGATCATGCTATCTTGCCTGACTTTGTCACTTTTTCAGGTATTTCACTATTTTAAATATTATTTGATATTACTTTATATTGAATTAATTTTAGAATGAATATATTTAATTTTGTGCATTGCAGCTAGGTCTGATAATAATTTTGAAACGAGTCGGTAATGCTGAGAACGGCATATTGAAGCATCCATTCAATATAGTCGTTCTTGTTCTTCTTGCACTTAGCATTGCGTCTCTTGCCATAGTAGGAGGTCCTTATGGTTGGACTTCTTTCACATACCCTTTGGAGTTGGCAAGATTAGGAGGTAGTATTGAATATATTGATAGTTTATTTGTTACTCAGGCTTTGGTGCCCATGGTTCCTAAAATAATATGTGCACTGAATGAATGGGTATTTTTATTTTTTAGTATTCCGGTATTAGGATATATATGTTATTTATTTGGTGTTTTGTAATAGATTACGATAGAACAAATTTATAAGAATATTTTTGTTATGAAGAATAATTATTATTGTTATTTTTTGATCAAAAAGTAAACAGCATATAACTATGTAATGCATGCATCAAAAGTATTCTTATGAGATAGGGCTGGCTAGTTTTACTTTTACAACTTAAATATTGAATTGGGAAATCAAATGGAATGGAAATGATATAATAATCACATTCCTATGAAATTATATATAAATACCAAAGCCCCAGACATGGACTTGTAGGGCATATATATATATATATATATATATATGTTCCTACGTACTTTCTCATGTTTACACCCACCCAATCACTGCCATTAATTGCTCCCTTATCATAAGGACATATTGCACGCACACTGCACGGATAATTGAACAATTATTTGGGCAATTAATAATGAAATGGGTTGTATCAATTATGTTTTTTTTATGTTATCCTTGCATGAATTCGAGCAAATAATTGCCCAATTATCCGTGCAGTGTGTGTGCAATGTTTGTGCGATGCACGGATAATTTTTTTTTTTGTATTATATATTTTGATAATAAAATTACGGTATTAATTTTAAAGATTTTAATTTTGGTAGGGCCATATTTATTTACTCGAACAGGGCCACAAAAATCTAAAAGCCGGCCCTGATTATTATGTTAATTTGGAAACTAAATATGAAAAAAAAAAAACAATAGTTAAAACTGCTAACCTTTAAAATATTTTCGGATATAACTTTAAGGGAAAATGGCACTTTTTCCCCCTGAGTTATATACTTATAGTACTTTTTCCCCCTGAATTATTTAAGTGGCTCTTTTTCCCCCTGAAATGTTAAATGGACATATTTACCCTTAAAATAAATATTTAAAATAAATAATTCATTTATTTTTCTTCTCCAACAAATTATTACGGAGTACTATAATTTGTTTCAAACCAAACAGATACTATAGCAACCAAACCAAAATATTCCAATTACAATTTATAATCAAAACGCGATATTTAGAGTTTATTAAAATCGCGAACCGGAATGGCCGGTTCATGTTCCGAACTGAAAAAATAAAATACATTTATTGTTGAATTTAGACTATTTTAAAATAAAAAATAAAATTTTAAAATAAAGACGGTTCAAAATTGCGAATCGGATCCGGAACCGCCGGTTCATGGTTCATGATCCAATTTTTTTTTAATTCTTAAATTTAATAAATTGAAATCTAAATATTGGGTTCTAGATCTGAATCATAACCGAAAACTTTTAATTCGATTGCTATAGTGTCTGGTTCAATTCGAACCGAACCGTGGTAATCGCTACATATACGCAATAATTAGTTGGAGAAGTAAAATAAATAAAATGTTTACTTTAAGGGTAGAAATGTCAATTTAATATATTAGGGGGAAAAATCACCACTTTTAAAATAATTGAGGGGGCTAATGTACTTACATAAATAATTGAGGGGGAAAAAGTGCTATAAATATATAACTTAGGTGGGAAAAGTGCCATTTTCCCTAACTTTAAAATTTAATAAAAGAAGTCCGAAAATAAATGTCACATAAATCAATTTGGAAATAATGCATGACTTAATACCATAAAAATAATGTTGTCATTAATTAAAATATTAATAGTAATAAGGAGCATTATAATCACGGTTACCATTTAATAATGACAAACATGGTCATACATATTTTAATGTTTCCATTTTCTTAAAGATAAAATGTGACTTGTTCAAAAAACAGTTAACAGGTATAACAGTAGTTACCAATTATAATAAACTGTAAACTGTAATTAATGATTTACGTACCTTAATGATGCAAACTGCATCTATCGATAGCACTAACACTGATAGCGTAGAAAGCTTTCAAAATATCTCATCTTCGCAGAGAGTTTAGTTGACTCGTTGATGCTGGTAACCTTAATGAATCGCCCAATGGTATGTAACAGTTTATTGGTAACACTCAATTACCATTATTAATATTAATGAAAAAAAATGAAGTGACATGGGTAATCTTACCAATGTACCAAATATAGTAGTAAAGGTTGGAGGCCATCTTCATTTACCTCTTGTAATACTCCTTTTGGTGAACATCTATAGTGGATTGGGCAGACGTGGGTTGCCCTGCAGACGTAGGAGAAGGAGCTCCGAACTGCGTAACAATTTCTTTGTGTTTTTAATTTACTTTATGCTTTCTGCGTTTATTATTTACACTTGCTTAAAAGAGTCTAATTAATTAAAGAAACTGGTGTATAACTTAATTAACGAGTAAAAACACTTAGCTTTTATTTTTTCAAGTAACACGGTGCAATTTCAATTGGTATCAGAGCCTGTAGACTTAATCTATTAGTCTATCGATCTGACGAATCCGTGCATCTTGAATTCAGTTCTTCAGCGGCTATTTTTATTTATCTGTTTATTGCTTATTTGTTTGATCTCACGGGGTGTTAAGTGTTACAGAATGGATCGTACTAAAGTCATTCCCCAGTTGACCGGCGACAACTACGCATATTGGAAGGCTCGCACCCGTACGCATCTAAAAGCTCAAGGTGAAGCTGTGTGGCGGTCTGTGGTGGCAGGTTGGACACATCCCACCAAACCCAGTTCCAGCACTGACGGGACAGAAATAGCTAAGCCTGAGACTGAGTGGACTCAAACAGAAATAACCAACGCTGGAAACAATGATAAGGCTTTAGACACAATTTATTCTCTCATGCATGAAAGCCAGTTCTCAATTGTTGCAGGTATTCCTTCAACTAAAGGTGCGTGGGAGGCTCTTGAGTCTACTTACGAAGGGATGACATCGGTAAAACAGTCAAAACTGCAACTGGTCCAGTCAGAATTCGAAGAGATTCGCATGAACGAGGATGAGTCAATCATCGACTTTCACACACGCGTACAGGATCTGGCAAATCGCTCTATGGTTCTTGGTGAACCGTTCTCGCAAGCAAAACTTGTTAAGAAAATACTGAGATCTCTACCCCCCAGGTTTCGAATGAAAGTCACAACCATCCAAGAGCATGATGGCTGGGAAAATAAAACTGTTACTCAGCTAATGGGAAATCTTAAAACATATGAAATGGAGATTTTAACTGATCATACGAAAAAACAAAAAAAATGTTGCCTTTGCTGCTGAAGAAAATAATGTTGTATCCGATTCAGATGAAACTAGTGATGATACAGTTGCGTTCTTAACTAAACAGTTTTTCAAAATTTTGAAACAGGTATCCAAAACACACGCAACAGGAATTCACAAAAGGGAGCAATGTCGTTCAAAACTGCGCCTAGGACAGGGGCCTCAAACTTCAAACAGTCTGTCTCACGTCCAGGTCAGTCCAAAGAAAAGTCCAACAATAAAGGAATCAAGTGTTATGAGTGCGAGGGCTTTGGACATGTACAAGCTGAGTGTGCCACCTATCTTCGACGCAAAAAATCTATGTTAGCTGTTACCTGGAGTGATGACGAGACTGACGTTGAACCAACTGGATCGGATGTCGAAGAAATCTCGGGTAATTTTGTTGCATTTACGGCACGAGTTACTGGCAATTCAGAACCAGTTGAAGACCCAGAAGGTGGTGAATATGTCTCTGCAGAAGATATGGAACTAAATACTTTATCTTTTGAAGCTGAGTTTAACAAATTGTACCCCAAATGGGAAGCATTAAGAAAAATGAACTGCAAACTAGCTAGTGAAATAGAGATTGTAACCAATGCAAATAAAGTATATCAAAATCAAGTAGCTGATAGGAATGTATTGTTTAAAGAAGCAGCTGATCGAGAGGATAGATTGCAAAACGAAGTACAAACTGGAAATGTACTACTTAAGGAGGCAGCTGACCGAGAAGCAAAACTTCAGCAAGAAGTACAGATCTTGAAACAGGAGCTCAGCACCTACAAACGACAAATCCAAATGATGGATACCACTTCAACAATTGATAAGATTCTTGATTCCGGCAGAAAGTCTTCTGCAAAATTTGGTTTGGGCTTCACTGGCAGTAACTCCAAAGATAAGACTGTGTTTGTCAAAGCATCTGGACCTGATCCAGATGACATCCCTGAATCTAGCACTATGAAACGCTCCTAGGGTAAAGTAAGCTTAAATAAGATATGCTATAAACTATATAATCCCGTTTGCCACTATTGCAGGTTACACGGACATACCAGACCTGAATGCTACTATTTCTACAAGGATCAAAGAATTGAGAAGTTTAGGCAGAAGAACATACAACCGTTCATAAAACAAATCTGGGTTAAAAAGAATGATTATATGTCGTTTGTTTCATTTCATACTAAAAGTGCAGGAAGAGAAGAGAAATGGTCTTTTGACAGCGGGTGTTCCCGTCACATGACAGGAAATGTCAAATTCCTGAACAACATAAATACCAGTAAAGGTGAAGTTACTTTTGGTGACGGTGTCAAAGGACAGGTGACTGGAGAAGGCACTCTAAATGTAGCTGGTTTGCCGAAACTGGACAAAGTGCTACTTGTCCGTGGTCTTCACGCAAATCTTATCAGCATAAGTCAATTGTGCGACCAAAACTGGAACGTATGCTTCGCTAAAAATAACTGCAGTGTGATGGACAAAACAAATCAGTGTGTCATGGAAGGTAAACGATCGACTTCTATATTCTGACAAATAATGTGCTATGTTGCAGGTCCAACATGAATGAAGCTGAACTATGGCATCAAAAAATGGGCCATCTCAGTTATAGACTTCTCGATAAACTTCTAAAAATAGAAGGTGTTCGTGGGTTACCAAAGATGAAAGTCGAGTCAACTATCTGTGGTGCATGCCAAGCTGGGAAACAAATCAAATCATCTCATCCAGCTCAACACACCAAAAACACAAGTCGGTGCCTAGAATTGGTTCACATGGTTCGTGGGTTACTGGTATGTGTTGATGACTTTTCTCATTTTTCTTGGGTTATGTTTCTCAGGGAAAAATCCGAACCGCTTGAAGCATTCAAGACACTGGGATTAAAACTTCAAAAGGAAAGAAATGAATCCATCAGCAGAATCCGAAGCGATCACGGCAGAGAATTTGAAAAATAGTTGTTCAATGATTTTTGTAATCAATCAAGGATTACACATGAGTATTCAGCCCCAAAAACACCACAACAAAACGGAGTTGTGGAAAGGAAAAATCGCACCATTCAGGAAATGGCAAGAGTGTTACTCAACGCCAAAGGATTACCACAAAAGTTCAGGGCTGAAGCTGTAAACACCGCGTGTCACATCATCAATAGAGTTTATCTACGCCCAGGCACAACACAAACGCCGTACGAACTATGGAACGGTAAGAAGCCAAACATTAATTATTTTCACATTTTCGGCTCACGTTATTTTATTTTGAAGGATAGGAATCCTATTTCTAAATTTGAACCAAAAAGTGACGAAGGAATTTTTCTCGGATATTCCACCAATAGCAGAGCCTATCGAGTATATAATAAAGTGACCAAAATCATCATGGAGTCCACAAATGTCGTCATTGATGATCAACCCAGTGAGATTACTGCAGTTATCCAATCTGACCCAGCGACAGAACCTGAAACTGATCGTCCTAAAACCCCTGACGCTAGTACTCTAGAAAAATCATCTGATTCAAAACGTGATTGGAGATCCCAGTTCAGGTGTGAAAACTAGAGGTAAACCAAAACTCGACTACCTTGAACTAGCTGGATACTCTTGCTATACATCGCAGATTGAACCAAAGAATATCAAAGAAGCCTTAACCGATGAACATTGGATCAAGGCCATGCAAGAAGAATTGGGACAATTCGAAAGGAACAAGGTATGGACTCTAATCCCTAAACCGAATAACGTAAATGTTATAGGTACCAAGTGGATTTTTCGAAATAAAACTGACGCAGCCGGCAATATCGCTCGAAATAAAGCAAGACTGGTAGCTCAAGGGTATTCCCAAATCGAGGGAATCGACTACGACGAGACGTTTGCTCCAGTGGCTCGCCTGGAATCAATCCGATTGGTTCTCTCCATTGCCTGTGCTCTAAAAATCAAGCTCTTTCAGATGGATGTTAAAACAGCCTTTCTAAATGGCTATCTCACTGAGGATATATATGTTGCGAAACCGAAAGGGTTTGAAGACCCGCAACATCCAGAATATGTACACAAGCTTCAAAAAGCTCTATACGGGCTAAAACAAGCCCCAAGAGCCTGATACGAAAGACTCGCCCAATATTTACTTCAGAATAATTACAAACGAGGGGTGTTGGTCCCAAAAGAGGTAAGGTGAAAGTCTAGAGGGGGGGGGGGGGGTGAATAGACTTTCAAACTTTTTCGCACAGCACAACAATGGCTAAGACAGAGATAAACCAAAACTCATAACTAGATTGTTAGAGTATGGTGCACAGCGGAAATTAAATAACGATAAAGTGTGTGTGAGATCGTGTGATGATATATCTTCGTGAGAGCGAATATGTAAAGAGCAGTAAGTAAAGAAAGCAGTAAAGAACACAAGACAATTATAGTGGTTCGCGAGGTGGTGTAATCCTCCTACTCCACTTGCTCTTCTCTCCAAGAGCCAATTCACTATATCTACCACTTCTTGGTTCCAAGATACAATGAATATCCGTGATCTAGTGCTTTGATCACAAAGCCCGCACTAATCACGCCCAGTGACACCACACTGCTGCTTCGGGTTTCACGTCGCCGCGCTACTATCCCAGGATTTCACGACTCTGCGTTACTTTCCCCCCGTCTTCCACACTCCGGTAGAAACGTATCCGTGATCTGGTGCTTTGATCACCAAGCCCACACCAATCACGCCCAGTGCCTCCGACACTGCTGCTTCGGATCTCACAGCTCCGTGTGACAATCCAGGATTTCACAGCTCCGTGCTACTTTCCTCCCTTCTCTTGTTTTGCTCCAAAACAAGTGTTGTCTTGCTTCCAACTTCTGAGACTCTGTTGTAGATCTTCAATGATGCGCAGGTCTCCTTGATGAAGATAAACACTCTTGAAAGATTTCTCTTGAACGCTCTGAGTGTTTTCTCTCTTTTGATGAATCAAGTAAAGCACTTGATTTCTATGCTCTGTTTTGCTCTGTTTAAGAACTCTCAGAATATTTTCTCTTTGAAGCTCTCTGAGTTCTTTTTCTTTTCTCACTTGAAGATTTTTGGTATGCTCTGTACCAATTGGGATTTTTGCTCTATGCTCTTTGATGAGTTCGTATTGATCCGTTCTTCTTCAAGTCTTCACATCTTCATCATTTTATAGCCGGTGATGGGAATTTGACGGTTGGATAGAGACGCTCCCATGTCAGAGATCTTATCTTATCTTCTGCAAAAATGTCAGAAAGAGATAAGCTAGTGATATGCACATTTTACACTCATATTTTAGGTACATCTTTATAATATTTTTATATTAATTATTTAATATTATCTAATAATTAGTTCTTTTTATATATATAATGCTTAATATATAATATATAATACATAATATATAATATATATAATATATAATAGGATATATAATATATAAGAATATGCACTACGTACTGTACTAGTTTATATCTATATATTGCATTATAAATATTTATATTATATTAGGAATCCTCAAATAAGTAAGTATTTGTTTTAAACATTGCTTGGACCAATTCATAGGCTCGTAGATTGAGACAAACAAATGATTCATGTTGATCCTTTTTTACGTATAGAATATGTGGCATAGCAGCAAGGAAGACGGCATCATCCACGACCGAGCTCCCACACGTTGCATGCTAATGGCGAAATTGTCTCCTCCTCTTCATATATAAATAGATTAGTATGTTGTTTATAAAAATGTTCATTCTTCCCCTCTCGAATATTCTTTAAGGTTGTTATCAATGTCCATTCGCGGCTAATTTCTTGTTTGGTTTAGTGAATTGAAGCCCCGGAGTTCATTACGCTGTAAGGTTATTTATTTATTTTTATTATATATTTTTTATGCATTTGAGTATTAAATATTCTTCTAAGTTATTTGAGATAATTGTGTCATTTAATTGCTAGAGAGGCCTACTAGTTATTTATTTGATATAATTATTTGCTATATTAGATAATGTTGTGCTACAAATTACTCTAATATTCAGTAGCAACTGGGTTAATTATTGACGGCTTAGTGATAATTGGACTCGGGTAGAATATTTTCCTAAATTAAATGCAACCGCTTGTGCTTGTGTTATTTAGTTTGTCGGTTTTTCTAGTTCCTATTGCTACTATTAAATTAAATCTATAGCGCTTGTCTTAGGTTATTTAGTAGTTAGGGGTAATTAAACCGCGTGTGTTTTAGTTACCTACAACTAAGGGAAAACGGAAATGAAATAATTTCACGACAAATATTCAACCGCATATTAATTACTTTATAAATCAATGATCAGTGTTAATCTCCGGTGGTGGATCTTTACTGACCAAGGTTTCTTATTATAAGTGTTTTCGATATATTATTTTCACTGTTTATTCGTTCGATTAAATTTCTCGTTTATTTAATTTCTCTTTTATTTAATATTTATTCTCGATATATTCCAAACCCCCCATTATTTCCTTGAGCACAAAAGTTAAACCAGTTACTCCTCGTGGGATCGATCCTTACTCCCGCTACTACGTTTGTAAGGTTTTAATTTGGAAGCCTACGACAGCTCACTAGCTAGCCGTTTGAAAAGATCTTCATCTCCATTGTAAATGAGCTTCCAAACTTCATCTGATATTCCTCTGTTTTAACGTTGAGTGGAGATATCTGGGTTTCTGTTTTGGTGTAGAACGGCTTCTCTGATCAACTTTGAAATGGTCCTTGTACCTTTGGGATTCAAAAATAATCTTTATTTTAATCCCATACTAGTTAAACTTGTATTTTCCTTGTGAGAATATTTTTCACTGTAAGTTCGTCTTCATCTTCTTCATTCTCACGTCTGGGTGTTCTCAAATATCAAATTGGCTTTGAACTTCCACCCAATTTGAATTTCTCCTTTGTAATTGACACCCAATGTCAATTGACTTGTAATTGGCACCCAATTTGAATTTCTCCTTTGTAATTGGCTCCCAATTGACTTTGACTTGCAATTGGCTCCCAACATCTCCTGGTGCTTCAATTACTTCTTCAATGTTGACTTCGAAATTGGACTTCTCTTGAATTTTATCTCAATTCAATTGCTCCTCAATGTCTTCCTTTAATTGGTCCCCAATCTGAATTGCATCCCATACAACAACTTGAATTGGCTCCCAATTTTAATTCTACATTGGCTCCCAATTTTAATTCTACATTGGCTCCCAATTTGAATTGATTCCATTATTTCAATTTCATGTCTTCCTTTAATTGGTCCCCAATCTGAATTGCATCCCATACAACAACTTGAATTGGCTCCCAATTTTAATTCTACATTGGCTCCCAATTTGAATTGATTCCATTATTTCAATTTCTCTGAACTAGCTCCCAATTCCAATTGATTTCGACTTCAATTGCTTCGAAACGCTCCCAATTCCAATTGATTTCGACTTCAATTGCTTCGAAACGCTCCCAATTTCAATTGGCTATGAAATCGGCTCCCAATTCCCTTTTGAATTGGCTCCCAAGTGCAATTGCTTCTCAATTGCCACCCAAGTGAAATTGCTTCCCAATTTCCACTTGTAATCGGCGCCCATAGGTAGACTAGCGCCCAACTCCATCAGATTAAATTAATTTGGCTTCCCAAATTTTACCTTGTAAAATTGTTGATAGTGAGTTTCGAACTTGAGCCATTTCACATAATATATCAAGCATCATCCACTTCGTTCGTACACCTCATTGAGTAAATCCCCAATCTTCTTTGATGTACTCCTTTCTTTCTATAGATGCTTGATCTCCAAGTTAATTTCATGCATTCTTCAATTCGTAATTTTCTTCACGAAAATTCTTCTGGGATATCTTCTTTAGCAGCTTTGACGTGAATATTACACCATTAATTTTCTTCTTCAATTTGCCATTTTCTCCAGACAAATTCTTGATTTTAGGCTTGATATCCTCTTCTTCCATTTTCATGCATCTTCCTCTGTTTTTCTCTTTTGCAACTTAAATAATTTCCCGATCATGGTCTAAGACTCTACTAGACCTAAGAAATAAAATTGGGGGATCTACAAATACATATTTGGCATATCAAAACCATTACACTTTATTTCTAACAAGGGGGATCAGACAAAACCAGTCGTTATATTATAGACCGCGGTGCATGTGCACCGCGGTAAAAAACGGCACCGTTTCTTTAAGTAAAGAAACGGCCCGCCGTTAGAGTTCACGGAGTCCGCTTGTTTGGTGTATTAAACACCTACTGACACTACAGTATATCTAAACCGACACTGCAGTTATATTAAAATGATACTGTAGTTATAGTGAAGTGAAACTGCAGTGTATATAAAATGAAACTGAATAACATTTCACATATTTGAGTGTATATTGTACAATGAAGCTGTAATTATATCAAAATGATCATGTAGTTATGTTTTAATAAAACTATAGTGTATATAAAATAAAATTAAATAATATTTTCACATATTTGAGTCTATAAAATATCAAATGAAACTATAGTTATATCAAAATGAAACTGTAGTTTTGTTGAACTGAAACTGCAGTGTATACAAAATGACACTGAATAACAGAGTTACTTTTTGTAAAAAGGTGCGGAACGGCGGAAACAAACACTGTTTATTTTCATTTTAAAAAAAGACGCGCGGTGCATAATCGATTAGGTTGCACAAGTTTATAAAACGATCAGGTAAAAACATAACCATTGCACAAGTTTACGTTGACGATATTGTGTTTGGGCCCCCACAGACAGGTGAAACGGACAGACTGGTCAAAGTTATGAAACAAGAGTTTGAAACGAGTATGATCGGAGAGCTGACTTACTTTCTGGGATTACAAGTCAATCGGTCAAAAGAAGGGATATTTATTTCTCAAGCGAAATATGCGAAAAATCTCATATCCAAATTTGGTCTTGAATCGGCGAAAGATGCCTGGACACCCGTTTCAACGACTACAAAATTATCTAAAGACAACCAAGGAACTTATGTTGACTCCACCTTGTACAGGAGAATGATTTGCAGTCTACTGTACTTAACTGCTAGTAGACCAGACATCATGGTAAGTGTTAGAATGTGTGCACGCTATCAAGCTGATCCAAAAGAATCGCACTTGATGGCAGTCAAACGTATTATAAAATACGTTAAAGGTACAAACAGTTATGGTATTTGGTATTCCACTGACACTAATCTTAGTCTTACAGATTTTAGTGATGCTGACTGGGATGGTAACGCCGATGATAGAAAAAACACGTCAGGAGGATGCTTCTTTATCGGGAAAAATCTAGTTGCCTGGTTGAGTAAAAAGCAGAATTCAATATCGCTCAGCACTGCAGAAGCTGAGTACATAGCTGAAGGTAGTTGCTGTACTCAACTGCTTTGGATGCGTCAAATGCTTTCAGACTACGGGTTTGATTAGAAAAATATGACCCTCTTCTGTGACAACACTAGTGCGATCAACATATCTAAAAACCCGGTACAACATTCCCGGACAAAGCACATAGACATACGTCATCATTTCATCCGTGAACTAGTCGAAGACAAAGAAATTACGTTAGACTATATTTCTACTGACAAAAATCTTGCAGATCTATTCACAAAGCCATTAGACAAATTCAGGTTTGAATTACTTCGCGCAGCTCTCGGAGTTTGTACGATTACTGTCTAATTCCCTCTAGCAGGTATTTGTTTATTTTTTTTTATTTTTTTGTTGATCTAACAGTTTATTTTTTTTGTTGCGTACGCATTTTTTTCAGGGACAAATCTTTTTAACTTCTCTTTTCGAACTTAATTACCTATACGTATATTTCTAATAAGTTTTGTTTTTCTATCAATTTCGGGTATCTCATGTTGCATCTAGAAGACTAATTCAAGCCTAACACCTATTCTCTATCCTACTCCTACTCAATAGCCTACATAATAACCTAAGTCTTCTACCCATCCTATCACTACACGGTCTTTTAGAAGCCATCTTCTCACATTTAATGTTTTGTCTCTTCCCTTGCCTCCACTACGCCTAAAGCCTAGATCTTCATCCTCTGCATCTATCTCACTCCATCTGTAACACCCCAGATTTTCAAGACAATTAAAACTTATATAATAAAGGTGATATCTCATTACATCCCAAAGTATATCATAAAAGTACGGGGTGCTATGCCACACCTGGGCTAGAGAACCCAGGTGCACAGGCTGTCTAACTAATATCCACCGAAATACAATGCATAATATGGCATGCAGGCCGAAAGGGAAACTAATCTACTTCTACACTCCAGTTTTAGCGCGCTCCAGTGCTCTAGTCCTCTGTGCCTGAAAGCCAAATATATCTGTTCAGCGAGAGATGCTGGTAACCCACTCCAACGCGTTGAAATACAATACATATAGAGATATATATAGATATACGAAAACCATTTTGAGCATGAAGATATATCCTACGAACTCTAGCTTTAAAACCGGGAATGACTCGATAGATAAGGCCAGACACCAGCAACAGTTATAACAAGCATATGCAGTTCACGAAAGATAAGACAGATAAGGCAAAGCATAAACAATAATCATAACCCAGCATAAACGATCCCCAGCATAAATCTCATAGTCACATCCCCCAAGACACTCATAATCACAACTCATCCATATCACAACACATAGCACACTTTGTTGGCGCCACAGGACCAATCGCATGCCCATACATGAGGGTCAGCGCATATAGCTCTGACACGGCCCCGCAGCACCCTGCCCCGTATCGCAACACGGAGGAGTCGATCGCAACCGACCGATGAACCGCAGCTCATCATAGTGTTTGATCGCAACCAAACAGTGGGCCGCAGCCCAAGAGAATGTCATCTGACCGCAGCCAGGAAAGAGGACGAACCGCAGCTCGTATAGAAACGTTTGATCGCAACCAAACGGTGGACCGCAGCCTAAGAGTATCAATCTGACCGCAGCCAGCTTCTGAACCGCAACTCAGGATAACCAATCCGATCGCAACCGAATTGGGGTAACACACACACATAACACATAGTAAGCACATGCAACCCACATTACACATTGGGAAGGGGGGGAAAGCGTATAACAAAACCTATGCGTGATCCATCACATACTAAGAATAGTCCTAAGGGGTTCATACTTCTTCCACCTAGGTCAACGGGATACCAATTCAACTAGCATGCAATATAATAGACTCATAAACCTACGAACGGTACCCGAAACATCAAACTAGACATAGGCACGATAAACGGAGTCCGTTGGGACACCACGGGGAACGGGGGAACATCAAACGGGGAAGCCGGGGTCCCGAAGGGGGATGATTTCCAGCGGGTAGCCGGTGGGTGGGGGGCCACCTGCCGACTGCCCGCCGGATCTTACTGTACCGGGCAGCGGGTCGCCGGCGGGCAGCTGCCCGCCCGCCGGCTGCCCGCTGCCGGTGACGGTTTCTCGGCCGTGGGTAGGTGGCGGGTCCCCTCCCCCCCACTGACTCTTTACCACACAACACGTCCCGGGAACCGTTGTGGAACCCGAAACCATGCTTAGACACTTTACAACGTAGTTAACGACAGCACATAGACAATTAACGGATCAATACGATAAACGAACGGCACATAACCTAACATGCTTTCCTAAACATAATCAACGCCCAATCATGCGATTTCCCCACCCGATAATCCAAGAATAATGACATACGATACAACCTAGGGTTCTAATCACTTTTACATCAACACGAATACGATTCATCTTCTAATTGCAAGATTCGGTAAGAATAACACATAAGCATCAAGAACATCACGCAATCATCAAGAACAACACCTAATCATCAAGAATTCCATATAATCATCAAGAACACCATAATTATCAAGAATCTCCCAATATCAAGATTATCAAGATCCCTCATGGGATCATCACATCAAGCATCAATAATAATCATCAGATCTCGCCATTCACAGTAATATGGGGGAAACCCTAAGGGGGAATCATAGCTATGAAAATAGGTTTTGTTGATACATGGGTTACCTCTTAGCCTTAATTAATTCCTTGGCTATGAAGGATCTTTCTTTAAGCTTTCTTGCTTTCTTGATTTCTCCTAGGGGAATTCTTGGAACTCTTTGGGTGGTGAGAGATTATTGTGGTGGGGATTCTAGGTGCCTCCCAAGTTCCCTATTTATACATCTAGGGGTCTTATTTAGAGTCTAATCCTATTGGGATTAGGGGTTGGGTTTAGATATGAGGGCCCACGGACTATGGTGGGCCTTTTTCCCTAATTAATCATTTATAGTTTATTCTTTCTTTTGGGCTATTGGTTAATTAATTAATTAGCTTTAGGGGTCGTAACGCGGGGTGTTACACCATCCGATTCCACCATTGTTAATTCTTGAAACACTCCTCCAATGGAAAATCCTTTTCTCATCCTTGTTTCACCTTCTAAAAGGATCACGTTATTTCATCAAATTATAGATGCCGAATCTTCGTTTTCAACCGAAGTCACCAATCGAGTTCTTGCCACCATCAAGCAACAATCTTCTCTTCTTGAAGGACTCACAGACAAGGAAAAACGACAGCTGCTTGCACTCGCCCGCCACATCTCCGCCGCTCCGGATAAGGAAAAACGACTGCAGTACCGGAGCCACCACCAGCGACAGTCTCTCTCTCTTCGTCTAATCCTGTGGTATCTCCCTTGTCTCTCTCTCCTCTAGAACATGCTTTGTCTACTTCTCAAAAAATTGATTTCAATGTCTCCTTACTTGAGCAATTTGTCTCTACTGTGCCTAGTAGTTCCATAAATGTGAAATCTTTACCATTACCTAATGATCCCTATGATCCGTCCTCTCACTTTTTGTCCAGCAGTCCCACTCCTTTTGGTTGCGTTTTCTGATTTTGTGAGTTCACTGCCATCAAATTTTTCCATTAGAAATTTTGCTCAACATTTATCTATTCATGTTGTGGCTATGACTTGCTCTGCCTTTTCGATACCCATCCACATTCCCGCCTCTCTGTCCAAATCTGAACATGCACCTCTGTCTGCGTCACCTACTCAAGACTCTGTCCCACTTATTACGGTGCCTCTATCTAAGTCTTTCCGAAAGGGAAAAGAAAAGTTGTCTAATGCAGGTCATGCCGAGAAGCGAAAATTTTCAAGAGTTGATGATGTGGATATTCACTCTGAACGCAAACATCAAAGAAGGGGGTCCACTCTTCCACCCAGAGTTACTCGGTCCCGGACACTTGCAGAATCTCCAATTGCGCTAGTCCTATCTGGTTCAAAATCGAAGAGGTCCCGTAAACCTTACAAGCCACGACTTCTATCCCTTGACGTACTAGCTGATTGGGAGGTCCATGTTAGTCGAGACTTCATCCTTGAGAAGTCAATTGATGAAGAGGAGTTGACCGCCAAGTGCAATATTATTCCACTGTTGCGTGATCAAAATTTACTTGCATCTCTATGGCATGTTGGTCCCTACTCCGCATGGTTGACAGCCAAATTCTATACCAATTTGACCTTGGATACATTCACTGAAGATTCTGCCCGGTTTCATCAAGTGTTTATTCATGGCACATGGTATCCCTTCGGGCCTATGGAAATCAATGCTTACCTCGGTACTCCGAATCACCCGGCCGCCCCAGATCCACATCCTCATCTATTGGCTGTCACGCTGACACACAACAAAGATATCTCTTGGCCAAATGACGGGATTTCCAGCTTGAAGCTTACTACTGTCTACTACGTGGTTCTTCGGCTTGCCTCGGCAAACTGGATCCCAGCAGTGCGTCGTCATAATGTCTCAGAACAACTAGCTGGGCTGCTCTACAAAATCCAGAATCGTCTCCCGTTCAATCTTGGAGTGATTATTTTCTCTCATTTGATGATTTTTTTTGCAAAAAAAAAAAAAAAAAAAAAAAAAGAAGCTAAAGTTCATCTTCCATATCCAAGTTTAATTTGTGGTGTGCTTCAAGAGCATGGGTTTCGACCGTACAAAGAGGAGGTTATTACTGCTCATGATAATGTATATCAGTATGATGACCGGCTTACGCAAAGGGGCCACTTTGATGATCGAGCATCTCTCAATTCCGTTCCTGACGTTCCACCGCCGCCTCCACTGGTTTCCGCTCCAGTTTCCTCTGCTGACACAGTGTCTGGATCTCGTCCTTCTTCCAGGCCAATTCCAAAAGAGCCTCAAACGTTGGTTGATCGTCGACAAATTATTGTCACTCTTGAGACCTCAATTGCTCAGCTTCAACAGTCCGTTGATTCTCAACAAGCCACTATTTCCGGACTTGCATGTCTACGTGATGCCCAGCTCAAAGAGGTTGCTCGCATGGAGGCCATTCACGCTCAAATTTTGGCTGATACTGGTGGAGCTTCCTCTGGCTCAGACTTTGAAGATCAAGATGATGATTCCGACTCGGGCACCCCGTCTGCACGGTAAATTTAATCCACTATTATGATGTTCACCTTCGTTTGTCATTTATTTGGCAAAAAGGGGGAGTTTTGGATTAAGGGGGAGTATTATGGTATCGTTGGAGTATTAGGACTATGATGGAATATTTGGTAGTTTGGCAGTTGTTACATTTGTTTGGGTGTTTTTTTGTGGTATTCATTATGGGAATAATAGAACTATATGTGTTAGGGGGGGTAATAGTTTGTTTGGTACTAACAAGTTGAATGGATGTTTCGGGTTATGCTACTCTCACATGAACAAGTTAATTTATGATGTGGTATGCTATGACTTTAATGCTTCTGTGTGTGATCCAAGACTTGAAGAATTCTAATCAGGTACTTTATTCACAAATAATGGTCCAAAAAGATCTTAAGTTGTTATTTTTTTGTTTTTTTGTTTTTTTTTGTTTTATATCTATGTGTCTTGTTAAGTACCTATACTAAGGGCTATAAATAAAATTAAATTGATTCTTGCCCAAAGTATTTGATACTCAAGTTTTCCCAAATAAAATGCCAAAGGGGGAGATTGTAAGTGTAAAATATTTTTACACAACATTGGTTATTTTATTTTTTAGTCTTATTAGTTTTAATTAAATTATTTTTGTTAGAATTTTTTCACTTTTGGACCATGTGATTACAAAATAAGTGGATGGTGTCCCTTGGTGAATAAAGTCTACGGGTGAAGATTTCAAAGAAATAAAATGTGTGGCTGTGGCTAATTCGAACAAGGAAGAGCTAGAAAAAGGGCTACATTTGGGGATCTCAAAGGGAGCTCATGAAGTGCTATAAAAGAGTGTTGCTCGAATGAAGACACTGCCAACCTTGATATTATAACCTACGAGAGTTGGTCTGATTTACAAAGCTATTCATTTCAATGTGGTTTATTATTTAATTCTTAAGAATATTTAATCTGTACTACATGATCAGTACGTGGTACTGCTGTTATTTAATTCTTAAAAATATTTAATCTTTACTACATGATCAGTACGTGGTACTGCTGAAGTATCTTGTGAAGATTGTTCGGGTATTCGTGTGTCAGTCCTGGATAGGTGTTAGAAAGAGTGGTAGTGGTAAAGGTTGGAGGCCATCTTCATTTACCTCTTGTAATACTCCTTTTGGTGAACATCTATAATGGATTGGGCAGACGTGGGTTGCCCCGCAGACGTAGGAGAAGGAGCTCCGAACTGCGTAATAATTTCTTTGTGTTTTTAATTTACTTTATGCTCTCTGCGTTTATTATTTACACTTGATTAAAAAAGTCTAATTAATTAACGAAATTGGTGCATAACTTAATTAACGAGTAAAAACACTTATCTTTTATTTTTTCAAGTAACACGGTGCAATTTCAAGTTTGGCATTTGTAAATGATCCTCAACTTTGTATGACTGTACTGCTGTTTGCGCACTTTATAGACACCTAATTTCTGCGCCACTCTCAAATGATCAACTCGGGTATGATCGATTTCAAAGCTCGCGGCCACTTTACTATTATATTTTTCCATCCTTTCTCTAATTTATTTATATCCAAAACAGCATTAACTAACTTCACCATCGTTATATTCTACCATATCATTCAGGGTTGTATTGGCTAAGTATCTCATCCAGAGAATAAACTCAATAGGATAGGGATATGTCAAAAATATCTAAACTTGCTGCTGAGGATTCTACAAGGATAGCTCTCGAGTACAGTGCGCAACTTTTTCGCATATACTCTAGCGGTGAGGATCCCTTTTTCTGTCACAATTCAACAAGCTCCAACCGTTGATTAGTGTGATTCCAAAGATGCAGACTGTGCACATATATGCACCTCAGCTCCATCCATCTTCATGTTAAATTATGTTTTAATTTTGTGATAAACTTTCTTTCATTTGCCCTGGGTACAATGTGGAAATTAAATGACTTTTTGCCAGTATTTTGATGCTTGGAGGGTTGCAATATCTTTTGGATACTGATCAAGTACTTGCGATCACAGATTATGGTTCAATTATTTTTTATTCATATATTCATTATATTGTCCAAATTAAATAGTTTTGTTGAAAATGCTGTTTTTAATGGATTCTAATATCTTAACAAATCCAATAATATAGCAATAATAACAGTAAAAATAATACATTACACAATCAAGAAAATGCATAAACATTTTGAAATCTGCCTAAATACCTAAATATAATTAGGGGGACTACATACAAAATTTATTTTTTTTTTTAATTTTCTAAATGCAATTCCATTAATTATAATTAAGGCAATATGAAATACGGAGTATAATTATGGTAATGAAATATAACTAAATATGTAATCATAAATATTTAGAAATCTATTAAATACATACATATACTTACTTACCTAAATACATATTAATAAGGAGTAAATATTATGTGAACATTCAATGAATTGTACTATCATATAAGGAAATATGTTCCAATAAGGTCTAAATCTACTCATACAAAATTTAAAATTTTGTTTCTAAATATAATTACATTCATTATTATTTATATATAGATGAAATTATAATATAGAAAAATGCTAAATTGTCGCTACTCCATGATATGACAAGTTTTAATAAGTTTTGATGGTGAGGTATAAAGACATAGAACCGGGAGTAGGAAAATAGTAATATTATTGCTCGAGACAAGAGTTGAACCCAAGTGAATTGGTTGAAAATATAGACCAGAGACCACTAAACCAGGGTGTTGCTTAAATATAATGATGATGTCCTGGTAAGAGGCAAGACATCCTATTTATAGCAGAACCCCCTTACGGAGTTAGGGTTGAACCGTCCACGTGTACGTCCCCTGATCCACTCCCCTTCCATCCTCCACGTGTCCCACGTCCAAACACCACAGCACACCACCCTGTCGCAACATCGCCCCGTACCCCCCACCTACCCACGCACCGCACCACCTACGAAAATGGATGCGCGAGGGGGGTACCCAGTGCAGACTCATAAACATTACTCCAAAGGTCAATTAGACACCTAAATTTTAAAAAAGTGCAATTAAACTCTTAAACATGTCAAATTGGGTCAATGAAGCCTAAAAATCGATAAATGACTTGTTATTACATGTAATTTCAATTTCGGCGACGGATTCTGGCCACCGACAACAAAATCCGGCCACCGTCGTCAGATTCCGGCCGTCTGGTCGTCTTCCCGTGCAAAAGATGACCAGATCTGATCAAGTATATATTTGCTATCATAGAATCATAGATTATGGTTCTTTTTTGGTCCATATATTGTCTAGATAGCTTTGTTGAAAATGCTGTTTTTGAGGGATTCTAATATCTTAATAAGTTCAAAAATACAACAATAACAAGCTAAGTATACTTAAAATCGACAAAACCAACTCATCATGTTCTCGTAAGATTGTTGAAAAATTGACACAAATGACACAATAATGCTCACTAAACTATATATCAACTTTCCATGTATGTTATTGGGTGTTTGAATCTCCAACCCCAAGGACCTGACAAAGCATCTGGGAGGGTGTAAATCATTGTAATTCAGCTGAACACAGAGGCTAGACCTTTGCTTACTGCGCACAAGCGGAGCCCCCCTCAATTTGAGAGGTTGCTCCCACACTGCCGCTGGTAAAACTCGATCTCTAGTCATTCTTTCCAAACTTCACCCTTGTAACCAAATGAGATGCCTAGGCGGGCTTAACTCAAGTTTTATTGCAAGGGCATTTGGATGTCAAACTTTCTATGGTCAGGTCAGAGCACCACAGGAGAATATCAGCTATAAATTACAATTATTTTAACAATTCCATCTAAAATATTGTGTTTCCATTACTTTGAGTTTCTAATCACTTATGATTTTCCATATCAAAATACTCCAATGATAATTACCTTGTCATTGTTCATATACCTAATGTTTCATGGGTATACCAAACATAATAATCTACATTGCAATATGTTTTTTACCCTTACCAAAGCTCTTACTATATATACTTCCCCACCCCCTACTCCTGATCCCAGCCTTCACTAATCTAAATTGTGGGACCTAACAGATTTATGAAAAATAATAAGGGTCTGATCCAAAGCAAATACATATATAAATGAGGATTGTAGAAATTGTAGATTTTTATTACACACCTTTTGTATAGATGGACTACGTAAACATCTAGATGATTTTCTATGTAATCTTGAAAAACTACAGTCTTCAAACTAGGCTGAACTCCAAAGGTTCTCTACAATTCTAAAATCGAAATCATTTCCCTATTCTAAAGACCACTCGAACATGAAATCATAATTTGTTAAAAAAAATGAGACTCACCAACTACCCTTCTACCTTCGTACTATACCCTTTTTACACCTGATCTTAATCATAGATTTCATACTGATTTTTACTGACAATTAGTAAAAAAATGTATGTATATAGGGTATATCATTTGGGGTCCTCCGAGTATAATGGTTTAAGTCCATCGTTTTGGAACTATCAACATATTTACCAAAAAGCTCTCTAAGCTTTTCTTCTCTAATGTTACTTGTTGTACACTCTTCTTTTAATCTTTCATCTTTCATTTTTAGCACCTCACATGCCCGCACCTCGATAACAATGCCTGCCTGCTGGGCATTTCTTTTCTATATATATGATATCTTGATGATTGCCTTATTTTAAAATTAAAATTGGAATCATATTTATGTATATAATAACTACAACAGGGTCGGAGGTATGAGGTTGTTGCGACGATAACTCATCATAGGATGGACCCTTTTAGTGCTGCATGAGCAAGCTTACATTATCTTCTACAATTCAGATTGAGAGTTGCGCTATTTTAATTTGGTGATCCAGAGTGAGCCATTTGCGGATATTTCCTTGTACATGTACAAAGAAATATATATGTACATATATGTATTACAGTAGAAGCAAAAATAGGTGACAGATCTCACAGATGCAAGCATGGGAGGTAACCATGCATATAGGATTATTATGTCTGTCTTTTCTCTTCTTTTTTTCTAACTGACAACCTTGAATGCCTCCTTTTATTTATATATTAACTCCATTTTATTTCCCTTCAAAAATCTTGTGCATTCTATTTCTTTTTTTCTCCCTTTTGAATGGGCTATTTGTCTAATTTCTTGTGCCCGCAGCCTGCACTTGTAGTGCACTTGTGCTTTGAGATATTAAAACAAGTGTGCTGTGAATCTAATATTCTCTCGGTCCCATTTTATTTGTTTTACTTACCATTTTAGTCCGTTCCAAATTAATGTCTATTTTTTAAAATTTAAACATTATTAAATTTTTACTTTATACAGAGTACATTTTATCTAAAGTTTCTTTTTAAACTTTCTATATTCGCTTTGATTATATTCTCATCTTTTTAAACTAACAAACAAGAAACGAATATAACTTATTCTCTTTGAATTGGTTAGAGGTATTTATGTGATGATGAATTGTTGACAACATTTCCTACTGATTGATAAAGATTATATTGATGTGGAAATAAATTAGACAGTCTTCCATCATGGACACGTGAGAGGTATTTATGTGATGATGAATAATATACATGATTTGTTGATGATGAATTGGCTTGATGTATCAATTATACATGTGTTTATGTTGTAAGTTTCAAATTGTTCTTGTGTTTTATATACATTTGTTTTTTTATGTTTATTGAAACTTCTTATTTGTTATTTTTTAGGTTTTTGTTAAGTTGTGCACATAGTTTGGTGTGATGTCTATTGGGTTTGCGTGTCCCACGCAAATTTTAGCGGATATGATGATCAACTTAAATTGTACTGCCGTTACATCATATTTCATTCATGTTATGGACAAGCACAAGAATCAACAATTCATATTAGCACCATATCATCAAGAGTAAGTCTTTTACTTTACTAATATATATAACTTAATAACTTTATTTGAAGTGTTTGACATTAGAATTTTAATATATGTATCTTTTGTAAATGTAGCAATCATTAATTACTTATCGTGATTTGCACAGGTTCAAGAACCGTGTATGTATTGGTTCCCATTCTAAATCATAATCAAATGGAATGCTATAAATTAAATTGTTTTGGAGCATTAATTTTTGAAAATTTTGACTCAAAATAGTTTTGATGACCTCGGAAAGGTTTGACTTCTTTGGAATTTCTTAACTTGGGTCTAGGTAAAAAAAAAAAAGTAGTCATTGCCCAATAAGAATCAGAAGCAAAAGTTCTACCAACATCATTCCTTAGAATCCTACCCATATTCCTCTAATCTGGATTAAGAAATTTTCCGACATGTGTGTTTCTACCCGTAAGAAGTGCCTTCTTCCAATTTTGGTTGTCTCTGGTAGGAAGTTTTGTTCCTACGAGGCTTGGGTCCACTTTTTTTGGATCAAAGGTCCTTCCTATGGGAACTCACTCTTTTCGAACACTTCCGTTTCTTCTAGAATATTTTATTCCTTTATTTCTAGAAGTTTTCCTCTTCGTTTGTTGCCCCCCTTGAATTCTAAAAAATTGCCTTATTAGATTTATTTCGATAGTCTTGGCAACTTTAATTTCTTGAAACTTAAGCCTTGCCGATTCTGATTGCTTCCATAATTAACTGGAGTTGAGTTATGGGTTTGTACCACATTATATGTCGCTTGAGGATTAGATTCTTTAACAAATACTAGTTCGATAGAAGCTGGTGTTCGAGAAGATGAGGTATTAAAATCAAGTCCGGTTCTATCAATTATGAGTTTGTACTACATTATATTTCGATTGAGGATTAGATTCCTTAACAAATACTAGTTCCATAGAAGGTGGTGTTGGAGAAGATGAGGTATTAAAACCAGTCCGGTTCTATCCCTTGATAGTTTTTGTATGCTTAGTAATGTGTTGGAACTACCAACATATTTATCAAAAAGCTCTCTAATATAAGCTTTTCTTCTCTAGTGTTACTTGTTGTACACTCTTCTTCAGCGCCTCCAAAATCATAATTTTTAAAACTGACATATGCAAGTTTCAAACCTTTGACCTCCAAGTTGAAATTGAAATTGAAATTGAAATACAATAAATACACATTTCTACCATTTCTCCCTGGAACCTTTTAAGATTAATTGAAAACTTTTAATTTTTATTTCTAAACTAGCTAGGTAAAAATTAAATATTGGGCCTCTAAAATTTGGGGCCCCTCTAAAATTGGGGCCCCTGTGTGGTAGCCTAGCTTACACAACCTAAAATTCGGCCGTGCTCTTCTTTTAATCTTTCATCTTTCATTTTTAGCAACTCACATGCCCGCAGCGTGCACCTCACAATGCCTGCCTGCAGGGCATTTCTTTTCTATATATATGATCTTAATATGATGATTGTCTTATTTTAAAATTAAAATTTGAATCATATTTATGTATATATGAACTTGTTGCGACGATAACTCATCATGGGATGAACCCTTTTACAAGCTTATATTCTCTTCTACAAATTGGAATCATAATTGTACAGTTCCGAATGAGAGTTGCGCTGTTTCTTCAAAAACTAATCAATCAGTCATGGAATTTACATTAATGTTAAAGAAATAAAAGAAATGCCGGAGTATACTAGTAAACCTTACTTGTCATAAATAAAATCCAAACCGAACCTTTCTTGCAAATTAACCGCGTGTTGGGTAAAAACGTGAAAAATCCCAAAAATAATAATAATCCTACGGAAAGATTAATATTATATGGGAAACAGAAAACAGGGAAGGAAAAGGTTGAGTGTTTGGGTATAGGGTGAAACACGAGTTCGAACACAAGGTTCTTTTCCTTAAAACCTTATTTGCTACCTCCCACAAGTGCTAGGAGCGTTGTAGCCTAGGTTTCCCAGGATAAAACGTGTTACAACTCTTTGTTTAAGCACCTAAACAAAGAGCTCGGCGAACAAGGCAAAGCTGGAACACAGATGGCTAAAGAAGAGAGTAGAAGCAGAGGTTTTGAAGCTGAAAACTATACTGGAATTCCTTCGTTTTTCTCACTGTGTAAAATGCTACTGCTCTACCTCTCTTTATATAGGGTTCGTTGGAAGGGATAGCATTCAACATGGCATTTAATTGGTGTTAAAACCAATTGTGTAACACTTGTAATGGTCACCACTAAGTAGGATTAAACTCTGAGTTTAAAAGTTGGAATTAAACAGTATTAATTCCGTAACAGATGAGTTTAATCTTCTGACCGTTGGGTGACTCTCGTGCTGTGATGCACGAGACGGCCAGCCAATTTCCGGACGACATTCGTGCCCGTAGGTGCCGGCGCACGCGAGCTCGGGCTTGATTCAAGCCTTTTGAGCTCTTCTAGTTGGATTTTGATTTACACCCCCCCCCCCCCCGCGCGCGCGCGAGAGAGCCTCTATGCTATACAATTCTACAAGCTTGAAATGAGCTCATGTATATAAGGGGGGCAAATCTTGTTTCCAAACCAATGTGGGACAAAGTCCTACATTTTCCCTTCATTTCCCAATTCAAATGGGTCTACTTTGAGAATCAATATCTCATTCACCCATTATCCGTTTTGAGCGTACAATATATCAATCTCTTCGTCTCACTACGAAGAACACGAATCCACTTTGACCCGACCCAAATCGGAAGTGGACCCCACTGATAATTGTACCACAAAGTAGCCACTTAATATGCCATTTTTATGTCATTTTAAGCTAATTTTCCAACACCGCGCACTACAAAAAAAATGCACATAGACAACACTAGAAAAACAACGGCTGACGGCAAGACAACACAAGAAAAACACGCGAGTTTTGAGTGTTAGTGACTACTACACAAGCTGCAAAATCTTGTGGGAGGAAATGAGTGCATTACGACCACTACCAGTTTGCGAATGCACTCCTAGATGTGTTGGAAAAAATAGCTTAAATGGCATATTAAGTGGCTATTTTGTGGTAAAATTATCATTGGGGTCCACTTCCGATTTGGGTCGGGTCAAAGTGGATTCGGGGTCTTCGTAGTGAGACGAAGAGATTGATATATTGTATGCTCAAAACGGATAATGGGTGAATGAGATATTGATTCTCAAAGTAGACCCACTTGAGTTGAAAAATGAAGGGAAAGAGTGCGCTTTTGTCCCACATTGGTCTGGGTTGAGGATTTGCCCACTATTTATACAAGAGCTCTTTTTAAGCTTATTGAATTGTATAGCATAAAGGCTCTCTTTCGCGTGAAGGCTCGTGTCAAGCCTAATCTCGTGTGCACCAGCGGGCAGGGTTAAGTTATGCCAAACTTCGATATTCATTTTCCGACGCAGCCACTGGAGAACACGAAACTTTGTGATGATTTCGTGGGGGTTTAGTGCAAGTTTCGACCAAGTGACGGAAATTTTGAAGTGGCCACTTGGCCGAAACTATGAAATGGCCAAGTGGGCTGAAACTTTGCAAATCAAAGTTTGGCCAAATGGCCGAAACTTTGATTGGCCAAACTTTGATTTGCAAAGTTTCGGCTAAAGGGCGAAATGGCCGAAACTTTGTTTTGCAATGTTTCGGCCAAAGGGCCGAGACTGTGCACAGTTTCGCTGCATGAACGAACCAGAAGGTATATTCCTGTTGTGAGCGTTGGGTTCTAATTCATCAGCTGTTACTGAAATTAATTTTTAATTAATTTCAATTTTTTTTTGAATTAAAACCCATGTTAATGGTTGACGTTACAGGAGTTGTAGGGGTGCCCCTAAATGCCATAATAAAGGTTATTCACTCTTCAATCCCTATATAAGATGGAGTTGAGCAGTAGCAGTTTTTAACACACAAGAAGAAATATATTTCCAGCCTCAAAATACTTCTGCTTCTACTCCATTCTTGAAGCTGTGTTCTACCCGTGCTCTAGTTCGCCTGGTTCGTTCGTTTGGGTGCTCAAACGTCGAACCGTTGTACGTTTTATCCTGGGAAACCTAGGCCACAACGCTCCTAGCACTTTTGGGAGGTGGCAAATAAGGTTTTAAGGAAAGAAAGGCACCTCGCGTAACTCGTACTTACATCTTTCTTACTTCTCCTTCTTTCTTGTTTTGGATTATGCTTTTAAGCAAAAATCTGTTCTCCCTCTTTTGATATATTCGTTGGATTGGACTTTTAATCTGAGGATTATTAGTTCCAATTTTTGGTTAATATATATTGGTATATCTTTTTCGTAGATATATATGTATACATAACATTTGGGACCGTTATATATATATATTTGTGTGTATATATATATTTCGGATAAATATCCAATAATATTTTATATACTTGTGTGTGTATATATAAATATTATTTTTGGGATATTAAATCAATTTTGGTTCATTATAACCAACAATCTTAAAACCTTATAATTTTGATAATGAACAAGTCGATGGATTCCAAAAGTGTTGGATCCGTGAATGTTGCCGGAGGTGCACATTGAAATGGTCGGAACGGCAACGATGTTGCACATTCCGTGATGCCGGTTGACGGCAGCAACATTGGAAATAATATTTCCGTGGGAGTTGCAAAAACACAAGATGGTGCTCCTGAGAACTTTGGTTCACGAACCGGTAGACCTGTGGCTAATGGCACACAATTGATACCTATTGTGTTGTCTAGTGGATCGGCTAAAAGCCACGAAGGATCCTATGATGGTGTAATGACTACATGGTCTGAGGACTATTGTAGTGTGACCAATGTCTTCAACGATAATCAAAGTGTAACACCCCAGATTTTCAAGACATTTAAAACTTATAATAAAGGTAGAATCTTACTAAATCCCAAGATATAAATACAAGCGTTCGGGGTGCTATGCCACAACTGGGCTAGAGAACCCAAGTGCACAGGCTAACTAACTAATATCCTCAAAGCGTAAATACGTAAACGTGGCACGCAAGCCAAAAGGGAAACTGTCTACTTCTAAGTTCTAGCGCACTCCAGTGACTTAATCTTCTGTGCCTGAAAGCCAAATATATCTGTTCAGCGAGAGATGCTGGTAACCCACTCCATCGCGTTGAAATACAATACATATAGAGATATATATAGATATACGAAAACCATTTTGAGCATGAAGATATATCCTACGAACTCTAGCTTTAAAACCGGGAATGACTCGACAGATAAGGCCAAACACAAGTAACAGTTATAACGAGCATATGCAGTTCACAACAGATAAGGCAGATAAGGCAAGTATAACAATAATCACAACCCATCATAAACAATCCCCAACATAAAACTCACAGTCACATTCCCCCAAGACACTCATAATCACAACTCATCCATATCACAACACATAGCACACTTTGTTGGCGCCACAGGACCAATCGCATGCCCATACATGAGGGTCAGCGCATATAGCTCTGACACGGCCCCGCAGCACCCTGCCCCGTATCGCAACACGGAGGGGTCGATCGCAACCGACCGATGAACCGCAGCTCATAAGAATGTGTAATCTGACTGTAGCCAGGAATTCCCATCTGACTACAGCCAGCCTCCGAACCGCAGCTCGGGAAAATGTCATCTGATTGCAGCCAGGAATTCCCATCTGACTACAACCAGCTTCTGGACCGCAGCCCAGGATACCGTCATCCGACTACAGCCAGGAATTCCCATCTGACTGTAGCCGGCTTCTGAACCGCAGCTCAGGATAACCAATCCGATCGCAACCGAATTGGGGCAACACGTACACATAACACATAGCAAGCACATGCAACCCACATTACACATTGGGAAGGGGGATAAAGCGTATAACAGCCTTATGCGTGATCCATCACGTACTAAGAATAGTCCTAACGGGTTCATACTTCTTCCACCTAGGTCAACGGGATACCAATTCAACTAGCATGCAATATAATAGACTCATACACCTACGAACGGTACCCGAAATATCAAACTAGACATAGGCACGACAAACGGGGTCCGTTGGGACACCACGGGGATCGGGGAAACTTCAAACTGGGAAGCCGGGGTCCCGAGGGGGGGAAAATTCCAGCGGGTAGCCAGTGGGTAGGGGTCCACCCGCCGGTTGCCCGCCGGCCATCACTGTTCCGGGCAGCGGGTGCCCGGCGGGCAGCTGCCCGCCCGCCGGCTGCCCGCTGCCGGAGCTGCCCGAATTGCCGCGGGTAAGTGGTGGGTCCCCTACCCCCCACTGACTCTTTTCACCACTTTTCGTCCCGAGAACCATTGTGGAACCCGCAACCATGCTTAGACACTTTTCAACGTAATTAACGACAACACATAGACAATTAACGGAGCAAATACAATAAACGAACGACACATAACCTATCATGCTTTTCTAATCATAATCAACACCCAAACATGCGATTTCCCCACCTGATAATCCAAGAATAATATCATACGATACAACCTAGGGTTCTAATCACTTTTATATCAACAAGAATACAATTCGTCTTCTAATTGCAAGATTCGGTAAGAATAACACATAAACATCAAGAGCATCACATAATTATCAAGAACAACACATAATCATCAAGAACTCCATATAATTACCAAGAACACCACAATTATCAAGAATCTCTCAATATCAAGATTATCAAGATTTCTCATGGAATCATTATATCAATCATTAATAATAATCATCACCAATCATTAATACACAATAATATGGGGAAACCCTAAGGGGGAATCATAACTATGAAAATAGGTTTTGTTGAGACATGGGTTACCTCTTAGCCTTAAATAATTCCTTGGCTATGAAGGATCTTTCTTTAAGCTTTCTTGCTTTCTTGATTTCTTCTAAGGGAATTCTTGGAGCTCTCCTGGGGTGATAAAGCGTTTAGGCGTGTGGGCAGTTCTAGGTGTCTCCTAAGTCCCTTATTTATATATTTAGGAGTCCTAATTAGGAACTAATATTATAGGCTTGCTAATTCTATTCCTTTTGGAACTAAGGATTGGGTTTAGGGATAAGGGTCCATGGTCCATAGTGGACCATATTAATTAATTAAAGGGAATCCTAATCGTAGTCTGAATAGTAAAAGGCCTACTTCCTTTATTCCTTATAGATAACTAGGTCTAGGATTCCTAATTAGAATCTGAATAGTAAAGGGTTTACTTTCTTTATTCCTAATAGGCTTAGGACTCTAATTTAGGCAAGGGTCCACGGTTCATGGTGGACCTTTATTAATTAATTAAAGGAAACCTAACCGAATTAAATCATATTTAATTATTATTAACGGGATTAATTTAATAATTAATCCGGGATTGAAGGCCATAACACGGGGTGTTACACTCTCCCCCCCTTACGAGAAGCTTCGTCCCCGAAGCTTGGAAATCATTGCAGGGTTAACGAGTCAAGAGAAGAACCGTGGTCCTATAGAGGAGGTATTCCACGGGGAAATTGTATACTTGCACGCCTATGTGTGTTGGGTTTTTGGGAGCGATTAGGTTTTACAGGTTTAAGAGAGTGGGTTTCAAACTTGAGGACACGGTGAATTCAGGAATTAGGATCAAGTTTTCGAGATTGCAACTTAGGTTGTGAGGTTGCCACTCGTATGGAATCGTTAAAACATGGGATTGAGAATGGGGTCTGAAGGGTAGAAAGGGTTTTGAAATAAGGAAGGGGGCCGATTTTCCGAGGGAGGGAAAGGAATTCGGCTAGGATGGGTTAAGGTTTCTCGATCCCAAGTGAATAATCTGGTTAGATGTTTTGATCACGATGCGTCGACGAGCTGATGATCCTCCTTCCTTGGTGTTGGTACTTGCTTGACTTTAAGATCCTTGTTAAACCTTGGTTCCCAGGCTAAGGTTTCATCCTTCTCTTCTTTCTTGAGGGAATTTCCCGTGGTGATTTAACACTTACTTCTTTAATGCGCCCAAGGTCTTGACCAAGTTGAGTCAACCAAGCCAATCTCTTAGGGCGCACTTCCCAAATTCTTCCCAAAGTCTCTTGGGAGTCGATGGACCTTGGGCTGAATTTCTTTTCTTATCGAATTTCATCTTCTCTTTAGTGGATGAAATTCTTAGTAAGACTTCATGTCTTACCCGAGGTTCGGCATTGTTGTGCCCTTTTTGTGTTATTTTTAATGCTGAAGGTGTCCTTGCGTGCCCTTTTTCTTTTTAAAGCGCAGTCGGTTACCAAATCTCGTTGTGGGATGACTCGGCGACTTTACGAGTCGCCTCATTCCCTTGTGGGTCCTTAATGACCCTTGAAGTCTTGGCGCGAATGTGCTCTTCACCCTTTTGCTTAGCACCATGGACTACGTAGTTCTTGATTCCATACAACTTGTAAGGAGTCCTTTGATTTGCTCGAACGATGTTCATGGTTTGGAGGAGTCCCGGTTCACCCTTAGCATTTTGACTTTTAAGGTTTTCGTGGGTTCTTAGCACGAGTTCCCAACTCTCCTCCTTGGTTTGCGCAATCCTTTACGCCAAACATCCCTAGTCGGTTGTGTCGTAGGACCCAACTTCAATTACTCGTGCATTGTAATTGATTGTGATTTCCCGATGGTGTCTCGTGCGTCAAGGTCTTCTACGTAGGACACTATGTTTGGGTGGTCCATGGTTCCTTACCCAAGACTCACATTCATAAATCGAGGCACACAAGTGCGCCACAAATCAATAAAATGAGGGGTTAAGAAATCAGCACATTGTACCAGTGGGCGCGAGGTGGGCGGTCGTCCGCCTGCCAAGCTCCTGCCAAGGACCCGCCAAGGTCCCGTCAAGGACCCGTTGGGGACCCACGGGAAAGTGACTAGGAAGAGTCAATTCCTTCGGGAAAGACCCCAAAAATGCACAGATTCATGTCCTGACAAGTCCCATGCCCTTGTGCACAATAAAAGGGACTTGGATACATAGGATGACCCATCGTACAATGTTTATTGATTCTTAAGCACAAGTTCTAGAGGTAGATATACATATATATATATATATATATATATATATATATATATATATATATATATATATCTATGTTTTCTTGGTCTGGGTTAAGGGGTATAAGAAGTGCAAGGGCTAGGTTTCAAAGTCGAGGGGCGGATAGGGTCGATGTCTCCAAGGTCGTAATACAGGAAGGAAGGTTGCTACCTTGTACGGGTTTGTTTGTAATGAGGGATCAAGAGCGAGGTTTGGAGTGGTAGGACGGATTCTTTAACGAAATGGTACTTGATTGGCAAGGGAAGGGAAATGGGCTAAGGACTCTTGGCTTCGAGTGATTATGCCTCTTTGGGGCTTGGTTGTGGCGTACAGTCGAACTGGTGATCCCTTTTCCTTGGCTTCGTTTGATTCTAAGATTTTCGTTTGATCTTCTCTTCCCGTGTCGAAGTCCCCTTCGTCTCTATGGCTTCCAGGGGAATTCTCGTGATGGTTTCCGTGTACGTTCCCCTCGGATGTCCAGAAGTCTGGACCCAGTCGGTTAGTGGGTCAAATCCCTAGGTCTTGACTCCTAATCCTTGCCGAGGGTTCTTAAGGGTAAGGGGGGTTTCGGGTTAGTCTTTCTTGTTCTATTGGGTTTCATCCCTTCCCTGGTGGATGAAATTCTTAGCAAGGATTTATGTCCTCCTCGAGGTTCGGCCTGTTGCACCTATTTGACGATGTTTTCTGTAGCGAGGGCCCCTGACACATTGAACGTATTTGTTTGCCCGCTCTTGTCAACGCATGGCGTTCTTCGGTGGCGTACGTACAGGCTATGGTTTCTCGAGAAGCCTTCACGGTTTTCGTGCAAGGGTGGGGTGATACGTATTCGTAACCTCCACCTACTTCGCCGATTCCTATCTAACAACTTATTTTAATATTGAATTAATGAATGTCGGTTCTTCACGCCCCTGGGCAGGGTAAGGGCCTTATGCTGCTCTACGTTTTTAACAGGGTTTCCAAACGGAGTGGGGATATGAACTTAGAGTAAGGGCAATAACAATTCAGGGTCTCCGAGGGTTTGGGTTAAGTGCAACAAAGGGTGAGCAAGGTCACGACGGTTGCGAATTTTCTCTTAAGGTAATTAAGGATTCGGGGTGGGTGTTTTCAACAAATAGGGGTATCAAGATGCTGGGGTTTCAGGGCGGATGATATTTTAAATTGGGGTGGTGTGGTTGCAAGGTTTACCTTGCACCCAAGGATTCGACTAATGGTGTCGTTCCTTTGCTACTTTGATAGGTGTCCTAGTTCTCCTTCCTGTTTGTTGTAGCCGCAACCCGGGTTCGCCGAGATAAGGCAACTTGTCGGAAGGTGCATGTCATTTGTCTGACTCGTGGGTTATCGTGGTTACCCTGGGTTGGTGCGTATTGCAGTCCGTCCCTTTTAGCAGCCCTGACTGTAACGCCTCTTCTTAGTAGTCATCCAAATCTTCC
This sequence comes from Ipomoea nil, assembly GCF_001879475.1. NCBI lineage: Eukaryota > Viridiplantae > Streptophyta > Magnoliopsida > Solanales > Convolvulaceae > Ipomoea > Ipomoea nil. The sequence goes on from NW_017619356.1 coordinate 2,453,184, forward strand.
TTTTCTTTGGTCAGGGTCCTTGTCAAGTCTTTTGACGGGAGTTAGGACGAGGCGATTTATCGGGTAAGTGTACGTTACCCAGTTGTGGAAGTAAACTTATCTATTCGCACCCTTACCTGGTGTGGTAAGCATAGGGGGAGGTTCCTTTAAGTTAGAGAGGGATGAAGTGAGGGGAGGTTATGTGTAGGTTTCACAATCTCACTGCGCGTCCTAAGATTCCTGGATCCTATGTTCCTAAGTACCTAGAGTTCAAGCCTAGTGTCCTAAAGTCCGGTCTTAAGAGTCTTATCCTAGGGTCAAACTTAAGCTCTGATACCAACTGTAACACCCCAGATTTTCAAGACATTTAAAACTTATAATAAAGGTAGAATCTTACTAAATCCCAAGATAAAAATACAAGCGTTCGGGGTGCTATGCCACACCTGGGCTAGAGAACCCAAGTGCACAGGCTAACTAACTAATATCCTCAAAGCGTAAATACGTAAACGTGGCACGCAGGCCAAAAGGGAAACTGTCTACTTCTAAGTTCTAGCGCACTCCAGTGACTTAATCTTCTGTGCCTGAAAGCCAAATATATCTGTTCAGCGAGAGATGCTGGTAACCCACTCCAACGCGTTGAAATACAATACATATAGAGATATATATAGATATACGAAAACCATTTTGAGCATGAAGATATATCCTACGAACTCTAGCTTTAAAACCGGGAATGACTCGACAGATAAGGCCAAACACAAGTAACAGTTATAACGAGCATATGCAGTTCACAACAGATAAGGCAGATAAGGCAAGTATAACAATAATCACAACCCATCATAAACAATCCCCAACATAAAACTCACAGTCACATTCCCCCAAGACACTCATAATCACAACTCATCCATATCACAACACATAGCACACTTTGTTGGCGCCACAGGACCAATCGCATGCCCATACATGAGGGTCAGCGCATATAGCTCTGACACGGCCCCGCAGCACCCTGCCCCGTATCGCAACACGGAGGGGTCGATCGCAACCGACCGATGAACCGCAGCTCATAAGAATGTGTAATCTGACTGTAGCTAGGAATTCCCATCTGACTACAGCCAGCCTCCGAACCGCAGCTCGGGAAAATGTCATCTGATTGCGGCCAGGAATTCCCATCTGACTACAACCAGCTTCTGGACCGCAGCCCAGGATACCGTCATCCGACTACAGCCAGGAATTCCCATCTGACTGTAGCCGGCTTCTGAACCGCAGCTCAGGATAACCAATCCGATCGCAACCGAATTGGGGCAACACGCACACATAACACATAGCAAGCACATGCAACCCACATTACACATTGGGAAGGGGGATAAAGCGTATAACAGCCTTATGCGTGATCCATCACGTACTAAGAATAGTCCTAAGGGGTTCATACTTCTTCCACCTAGGTCAACGGGATACCAATTCAACTAGCATGCAATATAATAGACTCATAAACCTACGAACGGTACCCGAAATATCAAACTAGACATAGGCACGACAAACGGGGTCCGTTGGGACACCACGTGTAACACCCCGTGTTACGGCCTTTAATCCTGGATTAATTATTTAATTAATCCCGCTAATAATAATTAAATATGATTAATTATGTTAAGTTCCCCTTTAATTAATTATTAGGGTCCACCGTGAACCGTGGACCCTTGCCTAAATTAGAGGCTTAAGCCTATTAGGAATAAAGGTAGTAAACCTTTTACTATTCAGATTATGATTAGGATCCGCTTTAATTAACATGGACCCTTATCCCTAAAGCAAGTCCCTGAGTCCTATAAGGAATAGAATTAGTAAACCCATACCATTTAGGCCCCAATTAGGAATCTTAAATATATAAATAGGGAACTTAGGAGACACCTGGAACCCTCCCACACGCCTAAACGCCCCATCGCCCCCAGGAGAGCTCCAAGAATTCCCTTAGAAGAAATCAAGAAAGCAAGAAAGCTTAAAGAAAGATCCTTCATAGCGAAGGAATTAATTAAGGCTAAGAGGTAACCCATGTCTCAACAAAACCTATTTTCATAGCTATGATTTCCCCTTAGGGTTTCCCCCCATATTATTGTGAATGGCGAAATTATGATGATTATTATTGATGTTGATTTGATGATTCCATGGGGAATCTTGATAATCTTGATAATTGGGAGTTTCTTGATAATGATGATATTCTTGATGATTAATTCGGGATCCTTGATGATTATGTGTTGTTCTTGATGATTATGAAGTTCTTGATGATTAATTGGCATCCTAGATGTTGTGTGTTATTCTTACCGAATCTTGCAATTAGAAGATGAATCGTATTCTTGTTGATATAAAAGTAATTAGAACCCTAGGTTGTATCGTATGATCTTATTCTTGGATTATCGGGTGGGGAAATCGCATGTTTGGGTGTTGATTATATTTAGAAAAGCATGATAGGTTATGTGTCGTTCGTTTCTCGTAATTGATCCGTTAATTGTCTACGTGTTGTCGTTAATTGCGTTGTAAAGTGTCTAAGCATGGTTTCGGGTTCCACAACGGTTCCCGGGGCGAAAAGTTGATGAAAGAGTCAGTGGGGGGTAGGTGGGGGGTAGGGGACCCGCCACCTACCCACGGCCGAGAACACTGTTCCGGCAGCGGGCAGCCGGCGGGCGGGCAGCTGCCCGCCGGCGACCCGCTGCCCGGAACAGTATTGTCCGGCGGGCAGCCGGCGGGTGGACCCCCACCCACCGGCTACCCGCTGGAAATTCCCCCCTCGGGACCCCGGCTTCCCCGTTTGATGTTTCCCCGATCCCCGTGGTGTCCCAACGGACCCCGTTTGTCGTGCCTATGTCTAGTTTGATATTTCGGGTACCGTTCGTAGGTTTATGAGTCTATTATATTGCATGCTAGTTGAATTGGTATCCCGTTGACCTAGGTGGAAGAAGTATGACCCCCTTAGGACTATTCTTAGTACGTGATGGATCACGCATAAGGTTGTTATACGCTTTATCCCCCTTCCCAATGTGTAATGTGGGTTGCATGTGCTTGCTATGTGTTATGTGTGCGTGTTACCCCAATTCGGTTGCGATCGGATTGGTTATCCTGAGCTGCGGTTCAGAAGCCGGCTATGGTCAGATGGGAATTCCTGGCTGTAGTCGGATGACGGTATCCTGGGCTGCGGTCCAGAAGCTGGTTGTAGTCAGATGGGAATTCCTGGCTGCAACCAGATGACATTTTCCTGAGCTGCGGTTCAGAGGCTGGCTGTAGTCAGATGGGAATTCCTGGCTACAGTCAGATGACATACTCTCTTGGGCTGCGGTCCACTGTTTGGTTGCGATCAAACATTATGATGAGCTGCGGTTCATCGGTCGGTTGCGATCGGCCTCCCCGTGTTGCGATACGGGGCATGGTGCTGTGGGGCCGTGTCAGAGCTATATGCGCTGACCCGCATGTATGGGCATGCGAGTGGTCCTGTGGCGCCAACAACGTGCGTTATGTGTTGTGATATGGACGAGTTGTGATTATGAGTGTCTTGGGGAATGTGACTATGGGATTTATATTGGGGATTATTCATGTTGGGTTATGATCATTGTTTATGCTTTGCCTTATTTGCCTTATCTGTTATGAACTGCTTATGACTGTTATAACTGTTGCTTGTGCCTGGCCTTATCTGTCGAGTCATTCCCGGTTTTAAAGCTAGAGTTCGTAGGATATATCTTCATGCTCAAAATGGTTTTCGTATATCTATATATATCTCTATATGTATTGTATTTCAACGCATTGGAGTGGGTTACCAGCATCTCTCGCTGAACAGATATATTTGGCTTTCAGGCACAGAGGATTAGAGCACTGGAGCGCGCTAGAACTGGAGCGTAGAAGTAGTATAGTTTCCCTTTCGGCCTGCGTGCCGTATTATGCATTTATATTTCAGAGGATAGTAGTTAGACAGCCTGTGCACCTGGGTTCTCTAGCCCAGGTGTGGCATAGCACCCCGTACACTTATGTTACGTTTTGGGATTTAATGAGATGTTACCTTTATTATTAAGTTTTAAATGTCTTGAAAATCAGGGGTGTTACACCACGGGGATCGGGGAAGCCGGGGTCCCGAGGGGGGGAAAATTCCAGCGGGTAGCCGGTGGGTGGGGGTCCACCCGCCGGCTGCCCGCCGGCCATCACTGTTCCGGGCAGCGGGTGCCCGGCGGGCAGCTGCCCGCTGCCGGAGCTGCCCGAATTGCCGCGGGTAGGTGGTGGGTCCCCTACCCCCCACCTACCCCCCACTGACTCTTTTCACCACTTTTCGTCCCGGGAACCATTGTGGAACCCGAAACCATGCTTAGACACTTTTCAACGTAATTAACGACAACACATAGACAATTAACGGAGCAAATACGATAAACGAACGGCACATAACCTATCATGCTTTTCTAATCATAATCAACACCCAAACATGCGATTTCCCCACCTGATAATCCAAGAATAATATCATACGATACAACCTAGGGTTCTAATCACTTTTATATCAACAAGAATACAATTCGTCTTCTAATTGCAAGATTCGGTAAGAATAACACATAAACATCAAGAGCATCACATAATTATCAAGAACAACACATAATCATCAAGAACTCCATATAATTACCAAGAACACCATAATTATCAAGAATCTCTCAATATCAAGATTATCAAGATTTCTCATGGAATCATTATATCAATCATTAATAATAATCATCACCAATCATTAATACACAATAATATGGGGAAACCCTAAGGGGGAATCATAACTATGAAAATAGGTTTTGTTGAGACATGGGTTACCTCTTAGCCTTAAATAATTCCTTGGCTATGAAGGATCTTTCTTTAAGCTTTCTTGCTTTCTTGATTTCTTCTAAGGGAATTCTTGGAGCTCTCCTGGGGTGATGGGGCGTTTAGGCATGTGGGCAGTTCTAGGTGTCTCCTAAGTCCCTTATTTATATATTTAGGAGTCCTAATTAGGAACTAATATTATAGGCTTGCTAATTCTATTCCTTTTGGAACTAAGGATTGGGTTTAGGGATAAGGGTCCATGGTCCATAGTGGACCATATTAATTAATTAAAGGGAATCCTAATCGTAGTCTGAATAGTAAAAGGCCTACTTCCTTTATTCCTAATAGATAACTAGGTCTAGGATTCCTAATTAGAATCTGAATAGTAAAGGGTTTACTTTCTTTATTCCTAATAGGCTTAGGACTCTAATTTAGGCAAGGGTCCACGGTTCATGGTGGACCTTTATTAATTAATTAAAGGAAACCTAACCGAATTAAATCATATTTAATTATTATTAACGGGATTAATTTAATAATTAATCCGGGATTGAAGGCCGTAACATGGGGTGTTACACAAAGGAAAGGCAAGCGGAAGATTAGCTTTCAAGAAGATTATGAGAAGAAAAAGAAATGCCACTATAAAGCGAACCGTAATCCTGGTGAAAAGGTTGAGGACAATTTCGCTATGTTTAAAACATGTGCATGGTTGGACGAGTAAGGTCACAACCAAGGTACCCCCGATGTGCGCTATGGACCACCCTTCGTGGAGTGAACGGTTGGAAAATGAAACAAGGCACACGGGTTGAAGGATTACTAGGAGATAGGAATAAGGAAATGTGTTTCCAATATAATTTTCCTATTTATTTATTTTGAATAAATGTTGTAGTATCCTTGTGATACATTTTTATTGTTGAATAAAAATAAATTGTTCCATTGAGTTGTTGAATCTTGGTACATACGAATTATTTGTTAGAATAATGTCAAATGTATAAAATGATTCAATATGGGTGCGTAGTGCATCACGTAGCATTATGTGGAAAATGCTAAAATGGCTTAACGGCCGGAACGAAATGTAACGAGCGTGTTACAAGTTTGAAATCTCGTAAGGACTTCGGTTCTAGTTCATGTTGAACAATATGGATTTCAAGGATCAATTTGTCAAAAATTGGGATAACTATATAATTGTGTGCGTCACAGCTCAATTGTAGAATATTTTAAATATTCTGAGAATGATTATATGAGTTTGATTCAACTAGTCATTTTTTTTTGGTTGATTTGATAATGTTAATTATGTTACAATTAACTTGATCAAAAATCTAAAATATACTAGTATGAAATATAATTTGAGACAAATTGGTGGGACGTCAATTTAAGCTTGAGCTTAACGAAAAATGCTAATTAAATTTAGCATTGTTGAAGTGCTAATTGGAGTGTTTAACAGCACTGGAAGTCCAAAAATGTCGAATTAGCACTATGCAAAAGGCTAATTAAATTTAGCATTGTAAAAGTTTTATGTGATTAGCACGAAAGGAGGTTTGGTTAATTGTGTAATTAACTAATAATCATAGTGCGAAGTAGCACTGTAATTATAAATTAAGCAACGAAAGGTTGTTGTGTGTTTATAATTTAAAGCAATGGAAGATTGCTTTGAGATCAGTGCTTTAAGTTGCAGCATTGATTCGTTCTTTGTGTAGCATGTTTCGTGCTTCATTACTAAGCACTAATTCGTGCTTCAATTTCGGAAACACTGGTTCGGGTTTGTGGCCTTTCGGTCAAATCCCGAATGGATTCGTGAGGGCTAATCTGTTGGCACCTACGAAATGTGTTAACGTGTAACACATGTTTATTCTTTATAAGAATAAAGAGAAAAACCAAATTAATCGTGGATCAATGCGGTTACGAACAATCGATGTGGTGAACAAGAAACACCTACTGGTGATTTCTGCGAAAGCATTGGTATCATACTCGAGCGTACGACACGGTATTCACCTCAATTG